>NC_137243.1:18071643-18550418 GCF_051294905.1 Botryllus schlosseri | reverse complement strand
TATTGGCAGATTTAGCCATTTTGGGGGGTATGAAAATTTATGAAAAGTTCAATTACACCATGATTTCTCTATGTTCCCGAAGGCCTACAGTTACAACTCCGCTACCAGACTGTAGCAAATCAAAAGTGACGTCGAATGAGCCTATCGGCGTATTCCTGGCTATTGTAGTTTAGGAGATATTGGCAGATTTAGCCATTTTGGGGGGTATGAAAATTTATGAAAAGTTCAATTACACCATGATTTCTCTATGTTCCCGAGGGCCTACAGTTACAACTCCGCTACCAGACTGTAGCAAATCAAAAGTTACGTCGAATGAGCCTATCGGCGTATTCCTGGCTATTGTAGTTTAGGAGATATTGGCAGATTTAGCCATTTTGGGGGGTATGAAAATTTATGAAAAGTTCAATTACACCATGATTTCTCTATGTTCCCGAGGGCCTACAGTTACAACTCCGCTACCAGACTGTAGCAAATCAAAAGTTACGTCGAATGAGCCTATCGGCGTATTCCTGGCTATTGTAGTTTAGGAGATATTGGCAGATTTAGCCATTTTGGGGGGTATGAAAATTTATGAAAAGTTCAATTACACCATGATTTCTCTATGTTCCCGAGGGCCTACAGTTACAACTTCGCTACCAGACTGTAGCAAATGAAAAGTTACGTCGAATGAGCCTATCGGCGTATTCCTGGCTATTGTAGTTTAGGAGATATTGGCAGATTTAGCCATTTTGGGGGGTATGAAAATTTATGAAAAGTTCAATTACACCATGATTTCTCTATGTTCCCGAGGGCCTACAGTTACAACTCCGCTACCAGACAGTAGCAAATCAAAAGTTACGTCGAATGAGCCTATCGGCGTATTCCTGGCTATCGTAGTTTAGGAGATATTGGCAGATTTAGCCATTTTGGGGGGTATGAAAATTTATGAAAAGTTCAATTACACCATGATTTCTCTATGTTCCCGAGGATCTACAGTTACAACTCCGCTACCAGACTGTAGCAAATCAAAAGTGACGTCGAATGAGCCTATCGGCGTATTCCTGGCTATTGTAGTTTAGGAGATATTGGCAGATTTAGCCATTTTAAGGGGTATGAAAATTTATGAAAAGTTCGATTACACCAAGATTTCTCTATGTTTCCGAGGGCCTACAGTTACAACTCCGCTACCAGAGTGTAGTAATTCAAAAGTTACGTCGAATGAGCCTATCGGCGTATTCCTGGCTGTTGTAGTTTAGAAGATATTGGCAGATTTAGCCATTTTGGGGGGTATGAAAATTTATGAAAAGTTCAATTACACCAAGATTTCTCTATGTTTCCGAGGGCCTACAGTTACAACTCCGCTACCAGAGTGTAGCAATTCAAAAGTTACGTCGAATGAGCCTATCGGCGTATTCCTGGCTATTGTAGTTTAGGAGATATTGGCAGATTTAGCCATTTTGGGGGGTATGAAAATTTATGAAAAGTTTAATTACACCAAGATTTCTCCATGTTTCCGAGGGCCTACAGTTACAAATCCGCTACCAGAGTGTAGCAATTCAAAAGTTACGTCGAATGAGCCTATCGGCGTATTCCCTGCTATTGTAGTTTAGGAGATATTGGCAGATTTAGCCATTTTGAGGGGTATGAAAATTTATGAAAAGTTCAATTAAACCAAGATTTCTCTATGTTCCCGAGGGCCTACAGTTACAACTCCGCTACCAGAGTGTAGCAATTCAAAAGTTACGTCGAATGAGCCTATCGGCGTATTCCTGGCTATTGTAGTTTAGGAGATATTGGCAGATTTAGCCATTTTGGGGGGTATGAAAATTTATGAAAAGTTCAATTAAACCAAGATTTCTCTATGTTCGCGAGGGCCTACAGTTACAACTCCGCTACCAGAGTGTAGCAATTCAAAAGTTTCGTCGGATGAGCCTATCGGCGTATTCCTGGCTATTGTATTTAGGAGATATTGGCAGATTTAGCCATTTTGGGGGGTATGAAAATTTATGAAAAGTTCAATTACACCAAGATTTCTCTATGTTGCCGAGGGCCTACAGTTACAACTCCGCTACCAGAGTGTAGCAATTCGAAAGTTACGTCGAATGAGCCTATCGGCGTATTCCTGGCTATTGTAGTTTAGGAGATATTGGCAGATTTAGCCATTTTGGGGGGTATGAAAATTTATGAAAAGTTCAATTAAACCAAGATTTCTCTATGTTCCCGAGGGCCTACAGTTACAACTCCGCTACCAGAGTGTAGCAATTCAAAAGTTACGTCGAATGAGCCTATCGGCGTATTCCTGGCTATTGTAGTTTAGGAGATATTGGCAGATTTAGCCATTTTGGGGGGTATGAAAATTTATGAAAAGTTCAATTAAACCAAGATTTCTCTATGTTCCCGAGGGCCTACAGTAACAACTCCGCTACCAGAGTGTAGCAATTCAAAAGTTACGTCGAATGAGCATATCGGCGTATTCCTGGCTATTGTAGTTTAGGAGATATTGGTAGATTTAGCCATTTTGGGGGGTAAGAAA
Source organism: Botryllus schlosseri (assembly GCF_051294905.1). NCBI lineage: Eukaryota > Metazoa > Chordata > Ascidiacea > Stolidobranchia > Styelidae > Botryllus > Botryllus schlosseri. Next base: position 18,547,906 of record NC_137243.1, on the reverse strand, counting down.
ATTTATGAAAAGTTTAATTAAACCAATATTTCTCTATGTTCCCGAGGGCCTACAGTTACAACTTCGCTACCAGAGTGTAGCAATTCAAAAGTTACGTCGAATGAGCCTATCGGCGTATTCCTGGCTATTGTAGTTTAGGAGATATTGGCAGATTTAGCCATTTTGGGGGTATGAAAATTTATGAAAAGTTCAATTAAACCAAGATTTCTCTATGTTCCCGAGGGCCTACAGTTACAACTCCGCTACCAGAGTGTAGCAATTCAAAAGTTACGTCGAATGAGCCTATCGGCGTATTCCTGGCTATCGTAGTTTAGGAGATATTGGCAGATTTAGTTATTTTGGGGGGTATGAAAATTTATGAAAAGTTCAATTACACCAAGATTTCTCTATGTTCCCGAGGGCCTACGGTTACAACTCCGCTACCAGAGTGTGGCAATTCAAAAGTTACGTCGAATGAGCCTATCGGCGTATTCCTGGCTATTGTAGTTTAGGAGATATTGGCAGATTTAGCCATTTTGGGGGGTATGAAAATTTATGAAAAGTTCAATTAAACCAAGATTTATCTATGTTCCCGAGGGCCTACAGTTACAACTCCGCTACCAGAGTGTAGCAATTCAAAAGTTACGTCGAATGAGCCTATCGGCGTATTCCTGGCTATTGTAGTTTAGGAGATATTGGCAGATTTAGCCATTTTGGGGGGTATGAAAATTTATGAAAAGTTCAATTACACCAAGATTTCTCTATGTTCCCGAGGGCCTACAGTTACAACTCCGCTACCAGAGTGTAGCAATTCAAAAGTTACGTCGAATGAGCCTATCGGCGTATTCCTGGCTATTGTAGTTTAGGAGATATTGGCAGATTTAGCCATTTTGAGGGGTATGAAAATTTATGAAAAGTTCAATTACACCAAGATTTCTCTATGTTCCCGAGGGCCTACAGTTACAACTCCGCTACCAGAGTGTAGCAATTCAAAAGTTACGTCGAATGAGCCTATCGGCGTATTCCTGGCTATTGTAGTTTAGGAGATATTGGCAGATTTAGCCATTTTGGGGGGTATGAAAATTTATGAAAAGTTCAATTAAACCAAGATTTCTCTATGTTCCCGAGGGCCTACAGTTACAACTCCGCTACCAGAGTGTAGCAATTCAAAAGTTACGTCGAATGAGCCTATCGGCGTATTCCTGGCTTTTGTAGTTTAGGAGATATTGGCAGATTTAGCCATTTTGGGGGGTATGAAAATTTATGAAAAATTCAATGACACCAAGATTTCTCTATGTTCCCGAAGGCCTACAGTTACAACTCCGCTACCAGAGTGTAGCAATTCAAAAGTTACGTCGAATGAGCCTATCGGCGTATTCCTGGCTATTGTAGTTTAGGAGATATTGGTAGATTTAGCCATTTTGGGGGTAAGAAAATTTATGAAAAGGTAAATTAAACCAAGATTTCTCTATGTTCCCGAGGGCCTACAGTTATTACTCCGCTACCAGAGTGTAGCAATTCAAAAGTTACGTCGAATGAGCCTATCGGCGTATTCCTGGCTATTGTAGTTTAGGAGATATTGGCAGATTTAGCCATTTTGGGGGGGTATGAAAATTTATGAAAAGTTCAATTACACCAAGATTTCTCTATGTTCCCGAGGGCCTACAGTTACAACTCCGCTACCAGAGTGTAGCAATTCAAAAGTTACGTCGAATGAGCCTATCGGCGTATTCCTGGCTATTGTAGTTTAGGAGATATTGGTAGATTTAGCCATTTTGGGGGGTAAGAAAATTTATGAAAAGTTTAATTAAACCAAGATTTCTCTATGTTCCCGAAGGCCTACAGTTATTACTCCGCTACCAGAGTGTAGCAATTCAAAAGTTACGTCGAATGAGCCTATCGGCGTATTCCTGGCTATTGTAGTTTAGGAGATATTGGCAGATTTAGCCATTTTGGGGGGGTATGAAAATTTATGAAAAGTTCAATTACACCAAGATTTCTCTATGTTCCCGAGGGCCTACAGTTACAATTCCGCTACCAGAGTGTAGCAATTCAAAAGTTACGTCGAATGAGCCTATCGGCGTATTCCTGGCTATTGTAGTTTAGTAGATATTGGCAGATTTAGCCATTTTGGGGGGTATGAAAATTTATGAAAAGTTCAATTAAACCAAGATTTCTCTATGTTCCCGAGGGCCTACAGTTACAACTCCGCTACCAGAGTGTAGCAATTCAAAAGTTACGTCGAATGAGCCTATCGGCGTATTACTGGCTATTGTAGTTTAGGAGATATTGGCAGATTTAGCCATTTGGGGGGGGTATGAAAATTTATGAAAATTTCAATAAAACCAAGATTTCTCTATGTTCCCGAGGGCCTACAGTTACAACTCCGCTACCAGAGTGTAGCAATTCAAAAGTTACGTCGAATGAGCCTATCGGCGTTTTCCTGGCTATCGTAGTTTAGGAGATATTGGCAGATTTAGCCATTTTGGGGGGTATGAAAATTTATGAAAAGTTCAATTACACCAAGATTTCTCTATGTTCCCGAGGGCCTACAGTTATCACTCCGCTACCAGAGTGTAGCAATTCAAAAGTTACGTCGAATGAGCCTGTCGGCGTATTCCTGGCTATTGTAGGTTAGGAGATATTGGCAGATTTAGCCATTTTGGGGGGTATGAAAATTTATGAAAAGTTCAATTACACCAAGATTTCACTATGTTCCCGAGGGCCTACAGTTACAACTCCGCTACCAGAGTGTAGCAATTCAAAAGTTACGTCGAATGAGCCTATCGGCGTATTCCTGGCTATTGTAGTTTAGGAGATATTGGCAGATTTAGCCATTTTGGGGGGTATGAAAATTTAGGAAAAGTTCAATTAAACCAAGATTTATCTATGTTCCCGAGGGCCTACAGTTACAACTCCGCTACCAGAGTGTAGCAATTCAAAAGTTACGTCGAATGAGCTTATCGGCGTATTCCTGGCTATTGTAGTTTAGGAGATATTGGCAGATTTAGCCATTTTGGGGGGTATGAAAATTTATGAAAAGTTCAATTACACCAAGATTTCTCCATGTTCCCGAGGGCCTACAGTTACAACTCCGCTACCAGAGTGTAGCAATTCAAAAGTTACGTCGAATGAGCCTATCGGCGTATTCCTGGCTATTGTAGTTTAGGAGATATTGGCAGATTTAGCCATTTTGGGGGGTATGAAAATTTATGAAAAGTTCAATTAAACCAAGATTTCTCTATGTTCCCGAGGGCCTACAGTTACAACTCCGCTACCAGAGTGTAGCAATTCAAAAGTTTCGTCGGATGAGCCTATCGGCGTATTCCTGGCTATTGTAGTTTAGGAGACATTGGCAGATTTAGCCATTTTGGGGGGTATGAAAATTTATGAAAAGTTCAATTACACCAAGATTTCTCTATGTTCCCGAGGGCCTACAGTTACAACTCTGCTACCAGAGTGTAGCAATTCGAAAGTTACGTCGAATGAGCCTATCGGCGTATTCCTGGCTATTGTAGTTTAGGAGATATTGGCAGATTTAGCCATTTTGGGGGGTATGAAAATTTATGAAAAGTTCAATTAAACCAAGATTTCTCTATGTTCCCGAGGGCCTACAGTTACAACTCCGCTACCAGAGTGTAGCAATTCAAAAGTTACGTCGAATGAGCCTATCGGCGTATTCCTGGCTATTGTAGTTTAGGAGATATTGGCAGATTTAGTTATTTTGGGGGGTATGAAAATTTATGAAAAGTTCAATTACACCAAGATTTCTCTATGTTCCCGAGGGCCTACAGTTACAACTCCGCTACCAGAGTGTAGCAATTCAAAAGTTACGTCGAATGAGCCTATCGGCGTATTCCTGGCTATTGTAGTTTAGGAGATATTGGCAGATTTAGCCATTTTGGGTGGTAAGAAAATTTATGAAAAGTTCAATTACACCAAGATTTCTCTATGTTCCCGAGGGCCTACAGTTACAACTTCGCTACCAGAGTGTAGCAATTCAAAAGTTACGTCGAATGAGCCTATCGGCGTATTCCTGGCTATTGTAGTTTAGGAGATATTTGCAGATTTAGCCATTTTGGGGGGTATGAAAATTTATGAAAAGTTTAATTACACCAAGATTTCTCTATGTTCCCGAGGGCCTACAGTTACAACTCCGCTACCAGAGTGTAGCAATTCAAAAGTTACGTCGAATGAGCCTATCGGCGTATTCCTGGCTATTGTAGTTTAGGAGATATTGGCAGATTTAGCCATTTTGAGGGGTATGAAAATTTATGAAAAGTTCAATTAAACCAAGATTTCTCTATGTTCCCGAGGGCCTACAGTTACAACTCCGCTACCAGAGTGTAGCAATTCAAAAGTTACGTCGAATGAGCCTATCGGCGTATTCCTGGCTATCGTAGTTTAGGAGATATTGGCAGATTTAGTTATTTTGGGGGGTATGAAAATTTATGAAAAGTTCAATTACACCAAGATTTCTCTATGTTCCCGAGGGCCTACGGTTACAACTCCGCTACCAGAGTGTGGCAATTCAAAAGTTACGTCGAATGAGCCTATCGGCGTATTCCTGGCTATTGTAGTTTAGGAGATATTGGCAGATTTAGCCATTTTGGGGGGTATGAAAATTTATGAAAAGTTCAATTAAACCAAGATTTATCTATGTTCCCGAGGGCCTACAGTTACAACTCCGCTACCAGAGTGTAGCAATTCAAAAGTTACGTCGAATGAGCCTATCGGCGTATTCCTGGCTATTGTAGTTTAGGAGATATTGGCAGATTTAGCCATTTTGGGGGGTATGAAAATTTATGAAAAGTTCAATTACACCAAGATTTCTCTATGTTCCCGAGGGCCTACAGTTACAACTCCGCTACCAGAGTGTAGCAATTCAAAAGTTACGTCGAATGAGCCTATCGGCGTATTCCTGGCTATTGTAGTTTAGGAGATATTGGCAGATTTAGCCATTTTGAGGGGTATGAAAATTTATGAAAAGTTCAATTACACCAAGATTTCTCTATGTTCCCGAGGGCCTACAGTTACAACTCCGCTACCAGAGTGTAGCAATTCAAAAGTTACGTCGAATGAGCCTATCGGCGTATTCCTGGCTATTGTAGTTTAGGAGATATTGGCAGATTTAGCCATTTTGGGGGGTATGAAAATTTATGAAAAGTTCAATTAAACCAAGATTTCTCTATGTTCCCGAGGGCCTACAGTTACAACTCCGCTACCAGACTGTAGCAATTCAAAAGTTACGTCGAATGAGCCTATCGGCGTATTCCTGGCTATTGTAGTTTAGGAGATATTGGCAGATTTAGCCATTTTGGGGGGTATGAAAATTTATGAAAAGTTCAATTAAACCAAGATTTCTCTATGTTCCCGAGGGCCTACAGTTACAACTCCGCTACCAGAGTGTAGCAATTCAAAAGTTACGTCGAATGAGCCTATCGGCGTATTCCTGGCTTTTGTAGTTTAGGAGATATTGGCAGATTTAGCCATTTTGGGGGGTATGAAAATTTATGAAAAATTCAATGACACCAAGATTTCTCTATGTTCCCGAAGGCCTACAGTTACAACTCCGCTACCAGAGTGTAGCAATTCAAAAGTTACGTCGAATGAGCCTATCGGCGTATTCCTGGCTATTGTAGTTTAGGAGATATTGGTAGATTTAGCCATTTTGGGGGTAAGAAAATTTATGAAAAGGTAAATTAAACCAAGATTTCTCTATGTTCCCGAGGGCCTACAGTTATTACTCCGCTACCAGAGTGTAGCAATTCAAAAGTTACGTCGAATGAGCCTATCGGCGTATTCCTGGCTATTGTAGTTTAGGAGATATTGGCAGATTTAGCCATTTTGGGGGGGTATGAAAATTTATGAAAAGTTCAATTACACCAAGATTTCTCTATGTTCCCGAGGGCCTACAGTTACAACTCCGCTACCAGAGTGTAGCAATTCAAAAGTTACGTCGAATGAGCCTATCGGCGTATTCCTGGCTATTGTAGTTTAGGAGATATTGGTAGATTTAGCCATTTTGGGGGGTAAGAAAATTTATGAAAAGTTTAATTAAACCAAGATTTCTCTATGTTCCCGAAGGCCTACAGTTATTACTCCGCTGCCAGAGTGTAGCAATTCAAAAGTTACGTCGAATGAGCCTATCGGCGTATTCCTGGCTATTGTAGTTTAGGAGATATTGGCAGATTTAGCCATTTTGGGGGGGTATGAAAATTTATGAAAAGTTCAATTACACCAAGATTTCTCTATGTTCCCGAGGGCCTACAGTTACAATTCCGCTACCAGAGTGTAGCAATTCAAAAGTTACGTCGAATGAGCCTATCGGCGTATTCCTGGCTATTGTAGTTTAGTAGATATTGGCAGATTTAGCCATTTTGGGGGGTATGAAAATTTATGAAAAGTTCAATTAAACCAAGATTTCTCTATGTTCCCGAGGGCCTACAGTTACAACTCCGCTACCAGAGTGTAGCAATTCAAAAGTTACGTCGAATGAGCCTATCGGCGTATTACTGGCTATTGTAGTTTAGGAGATATTGGCAGATTTAGCCATTTGGGGGGGGGTATGAAAATTTATGAAAATTTCAATAAAACCAAGATTTCTCTATGTTCCCGAGGGCCTACAGTTACAACTCCGCTACCAGAGTGTAGCAATTCAAAAGTTACGTCGAATGAGCCTATCGGCGTTTTCCTGGCTATCGTAGTTTAGGAGATATTGGCAGATTTAGCCATTTTGGGGGGTATGAAAATTTATGAAAAGTTCAATTACACCAAGATTTCTCTATGTTCCCGAGGGCCTACAGTTATCACTCCGCTACCAGAGTGTAGCAATTCAAAAGTTACGTCGAATGAGCCTGTCGGCGTATTCCTGGCTATTGTAGGTTAGGAGATATTGGCAGATTTAGCCATTTTGGGGGGTATGAAAATTTATGAAAAGTTCAATTACACCAAGATTTCACTATGTTCCCGAGGGCCTACAGTTACAACTCCGCTACCAGAGTGTAGCAATTCAAAAGTTACGTCGAATGAGCCTATCGGCGTATTCCTGGCTATTGTAGTTTAGGAGATATTGGCAGATTTAGCCATTTTGGGGGGTATGAAAATTTAGGAAAAGTTCAATTAAACCAAGATTTATCTATGTTCCCGAGGGCCTACAGTTACAACTCCGCTACCAGAGTGTAGCAATTCAAAAGTTACGTCGAATGAGCTTATCGGCGTATTCCTGGCTATTGTAGTTTAGGAGATATTGGCAGATTTAGCCATTTTGGGGGGTATGAAAATTTATGAAAAGTTCAATTACACCAAGATTTCTCCATGTTCCCGAGGGCCTACAGTTACAACTCCGCTACCAGAGTGTAGCAATTCAAAAGTTACGTCGAATGAGCCTATCGGCGTATTCCTGGCTATTGTAGTTTAGGAGATATTGGCAGATTTAGCCATTTTGGGGGGTATGAAAATTTATGAAAAGTTCAATTAAACCAAGATTTCTCTATGTTCCCGAGGGCCTACAGTTACAACTCCGCTACCAGAGTGTAGCAATTCAAAAGTTTCGTCGGATGAGCCTATCGGCGTATTCCTGGCTATTGTAGTTTAGGAGACATTGGCAGATTTAGCCATTTTGGGGGGTATGAAAATTTATGAAAAGTTCAATTACACCAAGATTTCTCTATGTTCCCGAGGGCCTACAGTTACAACTCTGCTACCAGAGTGTAGCAATTCGAAAGTTACGTCGAATGAGCCTATCGGCGTATTCCTGGCTATTGTAGTTTAGGAGATATTGGCAGATTTAGCCATTTTGGGGGGTATGAAAATTTATGAAAAGTTCAATTAAACCAAGATTTCTCTATGTTCCCGAGGGCCTACAGTTACAACTCCGCTACCAGAGTGTAGCAATTCAAAAGTTACGTCGAATGAGCCTATCGGCGTTTTCCTGGCTATTGTAGTTTAGGAGATATTGGCAGATTTAGTTATTTTGGGGGGTATGAAAATTTATGAAAAGTTCAATTACACCAAGATTTCTCTATGTTCCCGAGGGCCTACAGTTACAACTCCGCTACCAGAGTGTAGCAATTCAAAAGTTACGTCGAATGAGCCTATCGGCGTATTCCTGGCTATTGTAGTTTAGGAGATATTGGCAGATTTAGCCATTTTGGGTGGTAAGAAAATTTATGAAAAGTTCAATTACACCAAGATTTCTCTATGTTCCCGAGGGCCTACAGTTACAACTTCGCTACCAGAGTGTAGCAATTCAAAAGTTACGTCGAATGAGCCTATCGGCGTATTCCTGGCTATTGTAGTTTAGGAGATATTTGCAGATTTAGCCATTTTGGGGGGTATGAAAATTTATGAAAAGTTTAATTACACCAAGATTTCTCTATGTTCCCGAGGGCCTACAGTTATCACTCCGCTACCAGAGTGTAGCAATTCAAAAGTTACGTCGAATGAGCCTGTCGGCGTATTCCTGGCTATTGTAGGTTAGGAGATATTGGCAGATTTAGCCATTTTGGGGGGTATGAAAATTTATGAAAAGTTCAATTACACCAAGATTTCACTATGTTCCCGAGGGCCTACAGTTACAACTCCGCTACCAGAGTGTAGCAATTCAAAAGTTACGTCGAATGAGCCTATCGGCGTATTCCTGGCTATTGTAGTTTAGGAGATATTGGCAGATTTAGCCATTTTGGGGGGTATGAAAATTTAGGAAAAGTTCAATTAAACCAAGATTTATCTATGTTCCCGAGGGCCTACAGTTACAACTCCGCTACCAGAGTGTAGCAATTCAAAAGTTACGTCGAATGAGCTTATCGGCGTATTCCTGGCTATTGTAGTTTAGGAGATATTGGCAGATTTAGCCATTTTGGGGGGTATGAAAATTTATGAAAAGTTCAATTACACCAAGATTTCTCCATGTTCCCGAGGGCCTACAGTTACAACTCCGCTACCAGAGTGAAGCAATTCAAAAGTTACGTCGAATGAGCCTATCGGCGTATTCCTGGCTATTGTAGTTTAGGAGATATTGGCAGATTTAGCCATTTTGGGGGGTATGAAAATTTATGAAAAGTTCAATTAAACCAAGATTTCTCTATGTTCCCGAGGGCCTACAGTTACAACTCCGCTACCAGAGTGTAGCAATTCAAAAGTTTCGTCGGATGAGCCTATCGGCGTATTCCTGGCTATTGTAGTTTAGGAGACATTGGCAGATTTAGCCATTTTGGGGGGTATGAAAATTTATGAAAAGTTCAATTACACCAAGATTTCTCTATGTTCCCGAGGGCCTACAGTTACAACTCTGCTACCAGAGTGTAGCAATTCGAAAGTTACGTCGAATGAGCCTATCGGCGTATTCCTGGCTATTGTAGTTTAGGAGATATTGGCAGATTTAGCCATTTTGGGGGGTATGAAAATTTATGAAAAGTTCAATTAAACCAAGATTTCTCTATGTTCCCGAGGGCCTACAGTTACAACTCCGCTACCAGAGTGTAGCAATTCAAAAGTTACGTCGAATGAGCCTATCGGCGTTTTCCTGGCTATTGTAGTTTAGGAGATATTGGCAGATTTAGTTATTTTGGGGGGTATGAAAATTTATGAAAAGTTCAATTACACCAAGATTTCTCTATGTTCCCGAGGGCCTACAGTTACAACTCCGCTACCAGAGTGTAGCAATTCAAAAGTTACGTCGAATGAGCCTATCGGCGTATTCCTGGCTATTGTAGTTTAGGAGATATTGGCAGATTTAGCCATTTTGGGTGGTAAGAAAATTTATGAAAAGTTCAATTACACCAAGATTTCTCTATGTTCCCGAGGGCCTACAGTTACAACTTCGCTACCAGAGTGTAGCAATTCAAAAGTTACGTCGAATGAGCCTATCGGCGTATTCCTGGCTATTGTAGTTTAGGAGATATTTGCAGATTTAGCCATTTTGGGGGGTATGAAAATTTATGAAAAGTTTAATTACACCAAGATTTCTCTATGTTCCCGAGGGCCTACAGTTACAACTCCGCTACCAGAGTGTAGCAATTCAAAAGTTACGTCGAATGAGCCTATCGGCGTATTCCTGGCTATTGTAGTTTAGGAGATATTGGCAGATTTAGCCATTTTGAGGGGTATGAAAATTTATGAAAAGTTCAATTAAACCAAGATTTCTCTATGTTCCCGAGGGCCTACAGTTACAACTCCGCTACCAGAGTGTAGCAATTCAAAAGTTACGTCGAATGAGCCTATCGGCGTATTATTGGCTATTGTAGTTTAGGAGATATTGGCAGATTTAGCCATTTTGAGGGGTATGAAAATTTATGAAAAGTTCAATTACACCAAGATTTCTCTATGTTCCCGAGGGCCTACAGTTACAACTCCGCTACCAGAGTGTAGCAATTCAAAAGTTACGTCGAATGAGCTTATCGGCGTATTCCTGGCTATTGTAGTTTAGGAGATATTGGCAGATTTAGCCATTTTGGGGGGTATGAAAATTTATGAAAAGTTCAATTACACCAAGATTTCTCTATGTTTCCGAGTGCCTACAGTTACAACTCCGCTACCAGAGTGTAGCAATTCAAAAGTTACGTCGAATGAGCCTATCGGCGTATTCCTGGCTATTGTAGTTTAGGAGATATTGGCAGATTTAGCCATTTTGGGGGGTATGAAAATTTATGAAAAGTTCAATTACACCAAGATTTCTCTATGTTTCCGAGTGCCTACAGTTACAACTCCGCTACCAGAGTGTAGCAATTCAAAAGTTACGTCGAATGAGCCTATCGGCGTATTCCTGGCTATTGTAGTTTAGGAGATATTGGCAGATTTAGCCATTTTGGGGGGTATGAAAATTTATGAAAAGTTCAATTACACCAAGATTTCTCCATGTTCCCGAGGGCCTAAAGTTACAACTCCGCTACCAGAGTGTAGCAATTCAAAAGTTACGTCGAATGAGCCTATCGGCGTATTCCTGGCTATTGTAGTTTAGGAGATATTGGTAGATTTAGCCATTTTGGGGGGTAAGAAAATTTATGAAAAGTTTAATTAAACCAAGATTTCTCTATGTTCCCGAGGGCCTACAGTTACAACTCCGCTACCAGAGTGTAGCAATTCAAAAGTTACGTCGAATGAGCCTATCGGCGTATTCCTGGCTATTGTAGTTTAGGAGATATTGGCAGATTTAGTTATTTTGGGGGGTATGAAAATTTATGAAAAGTTCAATTACACCAAGATTTCTCTATGTTCCCGAGGGCCTACAGTTACAACTCCGGTACCAGAGTGTAGCAATTCAAAAGTTACGTCGAATGAGCCTATCGGCGTATTCCTGGCTATTGTAGTTTAGGAGATATTGGCATATTTAGCCATTTTGGGTGGTATGAAAATTTATGAAAAGTTCAATTACACCAAGATTTCTCTATGTTCCCGAGGGCCTACAGTTACAACTCCGCTACCAGAGTGTAGCAATTCAAAAGTTACGTCGAATGAGCTTATCGGCGTATTCCTGGCTATTGTAGTTTAGGAGATATTGGCAGATTTAGCCATTTTGGGGGGTATGAAAATTTATGAAAAGTTCAATTACACCAAGATTTCTCTATGTTTCCGAGTGCCTACAGTTACAACTCCGCTACCAGAGTGTAGCAATTCAAAAGTTACGTCGAATGAGCCTATCGGCGTATTCCTGGCTATTGTAGTTTAGGAGATATTGGCAGATTTAGCCATTTTGGGGGGTATCAAAATTTATGAAAAGTTCAATTACACCAAGATTTCTCTATGTTTCCGAGTGCCTACAGTTACAACTCCGCTACCAGAGTGTAGCAATTCAAAAGTTACGTCGAATGAGCCTATCGGCGTATTCCTGGCTATTGTAGTTTAGGAGATATTGGCAGATTTAGCCATTTTGGGGGGTATGAAAATTTATGAAAAGTTCAATTACACCAAGATTTCTCCATGTTCCCGAGGGCCTAAAGTTACGACTCCGCTACCAGAGTGTAGCAATTCAAAAGTTACGTCGAATGAGCCTATCGGCGTATTCCTGGCTATTGTAGTTTAGGAGATATTGGTAGATTTAGCCATTTTGGGGGGTAAGAAAATTTATGAAAGGTTTAATTAAACCAAGATTTCTCTATGTTCCCGAGGGCCTACAGTTACAACTCCGCTACCAGAGTGTAGCAATTCAAAAGTTACGTCGAATGAGCCTATCGGCGTATTCCTGGCTATTGTAGTTTAGGAGATATTGGCAGATTTAGCCATTTTGGGGGGTATGAAAATTTATGAAAAGTTCAATTAAACCAAGATTTCTCTATGTTCCCGAGGGCCTACAGTTACAACTCCGCTACCAGAGTGTAGCAATTCAAAAGTTACGTCGAATGAGCCTATCGGCGTATTCCTGGCTATTGTAGTTTAGGAGATATTGGCAGATTTAGTTATTTTGGGGGGTATGAAAATTTATGAAAAGTTCAATTACACCAAGATTTCTCTATGTTCCCGAGGGCCTACAGTTACAACTCCGCTACCAGAGTGTAGCAATTCAAAAGTTACGTCGAATGAGCCTATCGGCGTATTCCTGGCTATTGTAGTTTAGGAGATATTGGCAGATTTAGCCATTTCGGGTGGTATGAAAATTTATGAAAAGTTCAATTACACCAAGATTTCTCTATGTTCCCGAGGGCCTACAGTTACAACTCCGCTACCAGAGTGTAGCAATTCAAAAGTTACGTCGAATGAGCCTATCGGCGTATTCCTGGCTATTGTAGTTTAGGAGATATTTGCAGATTTAGCCATTTTGGGGGGTATGAAAATTTATGAAAAGTTTAATTACACCAAGATTTCTCTATGTTCCCGAGGGCCTACAGTTACAACTCCGCTACCAGAGTGTAGCAATTCAAAAGTTACGTCGAATGAGCCTATCGGCCTATTCCTGGCTATTGTAGTTTAGGAGATATTGGCAGATTTAGCCATTTTGAGGGGTATGAAAATTTATGAAAAATTCAATTAAACCAAGATTTCTCTATGTTCCCGAGGGCCTACAGTTACAACTCCGCTACCAGAGTGTAGCAATTCAAAAGTTACGTCGAATGAGCCTATCGGCGTATTATTGGCTATTGTAGTTTAGGAGATATTGGCAGATTTAGCCATTTTGAGGGGTATGAAAATTTATGAAAAGTTCAATTACACCAAGATTTCTCTATGTTCCCGAGGGCCTACAGTTACAACTCCGCTACCAGAGTGTAGCAATTCAAAAGTTACGTCGAATGAGCCTATCGGCGTATTCCTGGCTATTGTAGTTTAGGAGATATTGGCAGATTTAGCCATTTTGGGGGGTATGAAAATTTATGAAAAGTTTAATTACACCAAGATTTCACTATGTTCCCGAGGGCCTACAGTTACAACTCCGCTACCAGAGTGTAGAATTCAAAAGTTACGTCGAATGAGCCTATCGGCGTTTTCCTGGCTATTGTAGTTTAGGAGATATTGGCAGATTTAGCCATTTTGGGGGGTATGAAAATTTATGAAAAGTTCAATTACACCAAGATTTCTCTATGTTCCCGAGGGCCTACAGTTACAACTCCGCTACCAGAGTGTAGCAATTCAAAAGTTACGTCGAATGAGCCTATCGGCGCATTCCTGGCTATTGTAGTTTAGGAGATATTGGCAGATTTAGCCATTTTGGGGGGTATGAAAATTTATGAAAAGTTCAATTACACCAAGATTTCACTATGTTCCCGAGGGCCTACAGTTACAACTCCGCTACCAGAGTGTAGCAATTCAAAAGTTACGTCGAATGAGCCTATCGGCGTATTCCTGGCTATTGTAGTTTAAGAGATATTGGCAGATTTAGCCATTTTGGGGGGTATGAAAATTTATGAAAAGTTCAATTAAACCAAAATTTATCTATGTTCCCGAGGGCCTACAGTTACAACTCCGCTTCCAGAGTGTAGCAATTCAAAAGTTACGTCGAATGAGCTTATCGGCGTATTCCTGGCTATTGTAGTTTAGGAGATATTGGCAGATTTAGCCATTTTGGGGGGTATGAAAATTTATGAAAAGTTCAATTACACCAAGATTTCTCTATGTTCCCGAGTGCCTACAGTTACAACTCCGCTACCAGAGTGTGGCAATTCAAAAGTTACGTCGAATGAGCCTATCGGCGTATTCCTGGCTATTGTAGTTTAGGAGATATTGGCAGATTTAGTCATTTTGGGGGGGTATGAAAATTTATGAAAAGTTCAATTACACCAAGATTTCTCTATGTTCCCGAGGGCCTACAGTTACAACTCTGCTACCAGAGTGTAGCAATTCGAAAGTTACGTCGAATGAGCCTATCGGCGTATTCCTGGCTATTGTAGTTTAGGAGATATTGGCAGATTTAGCCATTTTGGGGGGTATGAAAATTTATGAAAAGTTCAATTAAACCAAGATTTCTCTATGTTCCCGAAGGCCTACAGTTACAACTCCGCTACCAGAGTGTAGCAATTCAAAAGTTACGTCGATTGAGCCTATCGGCGTATTCCTGGCTATTGTAGTTTAGGAGATATTGGCAGATTTAGCCATTTTGGGGGGTATGGAAATTTATGAAAAGTTCAATTAAACCAAGATTTCTCTATGTTCCCGAGGGCCTACAGTTACAACTCCGCTACCAGAGTGTAGCAATTTAAAAGTTACGTCGAATGAGCTTATCGGCGTATTCCTGGCTATTGTAGTTTAGGAGATATTGGCAGATTTAGCCATTTTGGGGGGTATGAAAATTTATGAAAAGTTCAATTACACCAAGATTTCTCTATGTTCCCGAGGGCCTACAGTAACAACTCCGCTACCAGAGTGTAGCAATTCAAAAGTTACGTCGAATGAGTCTATCGGCGTATTCCTGGCTATTGTAGTTTAGGAGATATTGGCAGATTTAGCCATTTTGGGGGGTATGAAAATTTATGAAAAGTTCAATTAAACCAAGATTTCTCTATGTTCCCGAGGGCCTACAGTTACAACTCCGCTGCCAGAGTGTAGCAATTCAAAAGTTACGTCGAATGAGCCTATCGGCGTATTCCTGGCTATTGTAGTTTAGGAGATATTGGCAGATTTAGTTATTTTGGGGGGTATGAAAATTTATGAAAAGTTCAATTACACCAAGATTTCTCTATGTTCCCGAGGGCCTACAGTTACAACTCCGCTACCAGAGTGTAGCAATTCAAAAGTTACGTCGAATGAGCCTATCGGCGTATTCCTGGCTATTGTAGTTTAGGAGATATTGGCAGATTTAGCAATTTTGGGTGGTATGAAAATTTATGAAAAGTTCAATTACACCAAGATTTCTCTATGTTCCCGAGGGCCTACAGTTACAACTCCGCTACCAGAGTGTAGCAATTCAAAAGTTACGTCGAATGAGCCTATCGGCGTATTCCTGGCTATTGTAGTTTAGGAGATATTGGCAGATTTAGCCATTTTGGGGGGTATGAAAATTTATGAAAAGTTCAATTACACCAAGATTTCTCTATGTTCCCGAGGGCCTACAGTTACAACTCCGCTACCAGAGTGTAGCAATTCAAAAGTTACGTCGAATGAGCCTATCGGCGTATTCCTGGCTATTGTAGTTTAGGAGATATTGGCAGATTTAGCCATTTTGAGAGGTATGAAAATTTATGAAAAGTTCAATTAAACCAAGATTTCTCTATGTTCCCGAGGGCCTACAGTTACAACTCCGCTACCAGAGTGTAGCAATTCAAAAGTTACGTCGAATGAGCCTATCGGCGTATTATTGGCTATTGTAGTTTAGGAGATATTGGCAGATTTAGCCATTTTGGGGGGTATGAAAATTTATGAAAAGTTCAATTACACCAAGATTTCTCTATGTTCCCGAGGGCCTACAGTAACAACTCCGCTACCAGAGTGTAGCAATTCAAAAGTTACGTCGAATGAGTCTATCGGCGTATTCCTGGCTATTGTAGTTTAGGAGATATTGGCAGATTTAGCCATTTTGGGGGGTATGAAAATTTATGAAAAGTTCAATTAAACCAAGATTTCTCTATGTTCCCGAGGGCCTACAGTTACAACTCCGCTGCCAGAGTGTAGCAATTCAAAAGTTACGTCGAATGAGCCTATCGGCGTATTCCTGGCTATTGTAGTTTAGGAGATATTGGCAGATTTAGTTATTTTGGGGGGTATGAAAATTTATGAAAAGTTCAATTACACCAAGATTTCTCTATGTTCCCGAGGGCCTACAGTTACAACTCCGCTACCAGAGTGTAGCAATTCAAAAGTTACGTCGAATGAGCCTATCGGCGTATTCCTGGCTATTGTAGTTTAGGAGATATTGGCAGATTTAGCAATTTTGGGTGGTATGAAAATTTATGAAAAGTTCAATTACACCAAGATTTCTCTATGTTCCCGAGGGCCTACAGTTACAACTCCGCTACCAGAGTGTAGCAATTCAAAAGTTACGTCGAATGAGCCTATCGGCGTATTCCTGGCTATTGTAGTTTAGGAGATATTGGCAGATTTAGCCATTTTGGGGGGTATGAAAATTTATGAAAAGTTCAATTAAACCAAGATTTCTCTATGTTCCCGAGGGCCTACAGTTACAACTCCGCTACCAGAGTGTAGCAATTCAAAAGTTACGTCGAATGAGCCTATCGGCGTATTCCTGGCTATTGTAGTTTAGGAGATATTGGCAGATTTAGCCATTTTGAGAGGTATGAAAATTTATGAAAAGTTCAATTAAACCAAGATTTCTCTATGTTCCCGAGGGCCTACAGTTACAACTCCGCTACCAGAGTGTAGCAATTCAAAAGTTACGTCGAATGAGCCTATCGGCGTATTATTGGCTATTGTAGTTTAGGAGATATTGGCAGATTTAGCCATTTTGGGGGGTATGAAAATTTATGAAAAGTTCAATTACACCAAGATTTCTCTATGTTCCCGAGGGCCTACAGTAACAACTCCGCTACCAGAGTGTAGCAATTCAAAAGTTACGTCGAATGAGTCTATCGGCGTATTCCTGGCTATTGTAGTTTAGGAGATATTGGCAGATTTAGCCATTTTGGGGGGTATGAAAATTTATGAAAAGTTCAATTAAACCAAGATTTCTCTATGTTCCCGAGGGCCTACAGTTACAACTCCGCTGCCAGAGTGTAGCAATTCAAAAGTTACGTCGAATGAGCCTATCGGCGTATTCCTGGCTATTGTAGTTTAGGAGATATTGGCAGATTTAGTTATTTTGGGGGGTATGAAAATTTATGAAAAGTTCAATTACACCAAGATTTCTCTATGTTCCCGAGGGCCTACAGTTACAACTCCGCTACCAGAGTGTAGCAATTCAAAAGTTACGTCGAATGAGCCTATCGGCGTATTC
This sequence comes from Botryllus schlosseri, assembly GCF_051294905.1. Taxonomy (NCBI): domain Eukaryota; kingdom Metazoa; phylum Chordata; class Ascidiacea; order Stolidobranchia; family Styelidae; genus Botryllus; species Botryllus schlosseri. Next base: position 18,530,613 of record NC_137243.1, on the reverse strand, counting down.
CTGGCTATTGTAGTTTAGGAGATATTGGCAGATTTAGCAATTTTGGGTGGTATGAAAATTTATGAAAAGTTCAATTACACCAAGATTTCTCTATGTTCCCGAGGGCCTACAGTTACAACTCCGCTACCAGAGTGTAGCAATTCAAAAGTTACGTCGAATGAGCCTATCGGCGTATTCCTGGCTATTGTAGTTTAGGAGATATTGGCAGATTTAGCCATTTTGGGGGGTATGAAAATTTATGAAAAGTTCAATTACACCAAGATTTCTCTATGTTCCCGAGGGCCTACAGTTACAACTCCGCTACCAGAGTGTAGCAATTCAAAAGTTACGTCGAATGAGCCTATCGGCGTATTCCTGGCTATTGTAGTTTAGGAGATATTGGCAGATTTAGCCATTTTGAGGGGTATGAAAATTTATGAAAAGTTCAATTAAACCAAGATTTCTCTATGTTCCCGAGGGCCTACAGTTACAACTCCGCTACCAGAGTGTAGCAATTCAAAAGTTACGTCGAATGAGCCTATCGGCGTATTATTGGCTATTGTAGTTTAGGAGATATTGGCAGATTTAGCCATTTTGAGGGGTATGAAAATTTATGAAAAGTTCAATTACACCAAGATTTCTCTATGTTCCCGAGGACCTACAGTTACAACTCCGCTACCAGAGTGTAGCAATTCAAAAGTTACGTCGAATGAGCCTATCGGCGTATTCCTGGCTATTGTAGTTTAGGAGATATTGGCAGATTTAGCCATTTTGGGGGGGTATGAAAATTTATGAAAAGTTCAATTACACCAAGATTTCTCTATGTTCCCGAGGGCCTACAGTTACAACTCCGCTACCAGAGTGTAGCAATTCGAAAGTTACGTCGAATGAGCCTATCGGCGTATTCCTGGCTATTGTAGTTTAGGAGATATTGGCAGATTTAGCCATTTTGGGGGGTATGAAAATTTATGAAAAGTTCAATTAAACCAAGATTTCTCTATGTTCCCGAGGGCCTACAGTTACAACTCCGCTACCAGAGTGTAGCAATTTAAAAGTTACGTCGAATGAGCTTATCGGCGTATTCCTGGCTATTGTAGTTTAGGAGATATTGGCAGATTTAGCCATTTTGGGGGGGTATGAAAATTTATGAAAAGTTCAATTACACCAAGATTTCTCTATGTTCCCGAGGGCCTACAGTTACAACTCCGCTACCAGAGTGTAGCAATTCAAAAGTTACGTCGAATGAGCCTATCGGCGTATTCCTGGCTATTGTAGTTTAGGAGATATTGGCAGATTTAGCCATTTTGGGGGGGTATGAAAATTTATGAAAAGTTCAATTACACCAAGATTTCTCTATGTTCCCGAGGGCCTACAGTTACAACTCCGCTACCAGAGTGTAGCAATTCAAAAGTTACGTCGAATGAGCCTAACGGCGTATTCCTGGCTATTGTAGTTTAGGAGATATTGGCAGATTTAGCCATTTTGGGGGGTATGAAAATTTATGAAAAGTTCAATTACACCAAGATTTCTCTATGTTCCCGAGGGCCTACAGTTACAACTCCGCTACCAGAGTGTAGCAATTCAAAAGTTACGTCGAATGAGCCTATCGGCGTATTCCTGGCTATTGTAGTTTAGGAGATATTGGCAGATTTAGCAATTTTGGGTGGTATGAAAATTTATGAAAAGTTCAATTACACCAAGATTTCTCTATGTTCCCGAGGGCCTACAGTTACAACTCCGCTACCAGAGTGTAGCAATTCAAAAGTTACGTCGAATGAGCCTATCGGCGTATTCCTGGCTATTGTAGTTTAGGAGATATTGGCAGATTTAGCCATTTTGGGGGGTATGAAAATTTATGAAAAGTTCAATTACACCAAGATTTCTCTATGTTCCCGAGGGCCTACAGTTACAACTCCGCTACCAGAGTGTAGCAATTCAAAAGTTACGTCGAATGAGCCTATCGGCGTATTCCTGGCTATTGTAGTTTAGGAGATATTGGCAGATTTAGCCATTTTGAGGGGTATGAAAATTTATGAAAAGTTCAATTACACCAAGATTTCTCTATGTTCCCGAGGGCCTACAGTTACAACTCCGCTACCAGAGTGTAGCAATTCAAAAGTTACGTCGGAAGAGCCTATCGGCGTATTCCTGGCTATTGTAGTTTAAGAGATATTGGCAGATTTAGCCAGTTTGGGGGGTATGAAAATTTATGAAAAGTTCAATTAAACCAAGATTTCTCTATGTTCCCGAGGGCCTACAGTTACAACTCCGCTACCAGAGTGTAGCAATTCAAAAGTTACGTCGGATGAGCCTATCGGCGTATTCCTGGCTATTGTAGTTTAGGAGATATTGGCAGATTTAGCCATTTTGGGGGGGTATGAAAATTTATGAAAAGTTCAATTACACCAAGATTTCTCTATGTTCCCGAGGGCCTACAGTTACAACTCTGCTACCAGAGTGTAGCAATTCGAAAGTTACGTCGAATGAGCCTATCGGCGTATTCCTGGCTATTGTAGTTTAGGAGATATTGGCAGATTTAGCCATTTTGGGGGGTATGAAAATTTATGAAAAGTTCAATTAAACCAAGATTTCTCTATGTTCCCGAGGGCCTACAGTTACAACTCCGCTACCACAGTGTAGCAATTCAAAAGTTACGTCGAATGAGCCTATCGGCGTATTCCTGGCTATTGTAGTTTAGGAGATATTGGCAGATTTAGCCATTTTGGGGGGTAAGAAAATTTATGAAAAGTTTAATTAAACCAAGATTTCTCTATGTTCCCGAGGGCCTACAGTTACAACTCCGCTACCAGAGTCTAGCAATTCAAAAGTTACGTCGAATGAGCCTATCGGCGTATTCCTGGCTATTGTAGTTTAGGAGATATTGGCAGATTTAGCCATTTTGGGTGGTATGAAAATTTATGAAAAGTTCAATTACACCAAGATTTCTCTATGTTCCCGAGGACCTACAGTTACAACTCCGCTACCAGAGTGTAGCAATTCAAAAGTTACGTCGAATGAGCCTATCGGCGTATTCCTGGCTATTGTAGTTTAGGAGATATTGGCAGATTTAGCCATTTTGGGGGGTATGAAAATTTATGAAAAGTTCAATTACACCAAGATTTCTCTATGTTCCCGAGGGCCTACAGTTACAACTCCGCTACCAGAGTGTAGCAATTCAAAAGTTACGTCGAATGAGCCTATCGGCGTATTCCTGGCTATTGTAGTTTAGGAGATATTGGCAGATTTAGCCATTTTGAGGGGTATGAAAATTTATGAAAAGTTCAATTAAACCAAGATTTCTCTATGTTCCCGAGGGCCTACAGTTACAACTCCGCTACCAGAGTGTAGCAATTCAAAAGTTACGTCGAATGAGCCTATCGGCGTATTATTGGCTTATGTAGTTTAGGAGATATTGGCAGATTTAGCCATTTTGAGGGGTATGAAAATTTATGAAAAGTTCAATTACACCAAGATTTCTCTATGTTCCCGAGGGCCTACAGTAACAACTCCGCTACCAGAGTGTAGCAATTCAAAAGTTACGTCGAATGAGCCTATCGGCGTATTCCTGGCTATTGTAGTTTAAGAGATATTGGCAGATTTAGCCAGTTTGGGGGGTATGAAAATTTATGAAAAGTTCAATTAAACCAAGATTTCTCTATGTTCCCGAGGGCCTACAGTTACAACTCCGCTACCAGAGTGTAGCAATTCAAAAGTTACGTCGAATGAGCCTATCGGCGTATTCCTGGCTATTGTAGTTTAGGAGATATTGGCAGATTTAGCCATTTTGGGGGGGTATGAAAATTTATGAAAAGTTCAATTACACCAAGATTTCTCTATGTTCCCGAGGGCCTACAGTTACAACTCCGCTACCAGAGTGTAGCAATTCGAAAGTTACGTCGAATGAGCCTATCGGCGTATTCCTGGCTATTGTAGTTTAGGAGATATTGGCAGATTTAGCCATTTTGGGGGGTATGAAAATTTATGAAAAGTTCAATTAAACCAAGATTTCTCTATGTTCCCGAGGGCCTACAGTTACAACTCCGCTACCAGAGTGTAGCAATTTAAAAGTTACGTCGAATGAGCTTATCGGCGTATTCCTGGCTATTGTAGTTTAGGAGATATTGGCAGATTTAGCCATTTTGGGGGGTATGAAAATTTATGAAAAGTTCAATTACACCAAGATTTCTCTATGTTCCCGAGGGCCTACAGTAACAACTCCGCTACCAGAGTGTAGCAATTCAAAAGTTACGTCGAATGAGCCTATCGGCGTATTCCTGGCTATTGTAGTTTAGGAGATATTGGTAGATTTAGCCATTTTGGGGGGTAAGAAAATTTATGAAAAGTTTAATTAAACCAAGATTTCTCTATGTTCCCGAGGGCCTACAGTTACAACTCCGCTACCAGAGCGTAGCAATTCAAAAGTTACGTCGAATGAGCCTATCGGCGTATTCCTGGCTATTGTAGTTTAGGAGATATTGGCAGATTTAGCCATTTTGGGGGGTATGAAAATTTATGAAAAGTTCAATTAAACCAAGATTTCTCTATGTTCCCGAGGGCCTACAGTTACAACTCCGCTACCAGAGTGTAGCAATTTAAAAGTTACGTCGAATGAGCTTATCGGCGTATTCCTGGCTATTGTAGTTTAGGAGATATTGGCAGATTTAGCCATTTTGGGGGGGTATGAAAATTTATGAAAAGTTCAATTACACCAAGATTTCTCTATGTTCCCGAGGGCCTACAGTTACAACTCCGCTACCAGAGTGTAGCAATTCAAAAGTTACGTCGAATGAGCCTATCGGCGTATTCCTGGCTATTGTAGTTTAGGAGATATTGGCAGATTTAGCCATTTTGGGGGGGTATGAAAATTTATGAAAAGTTCAATTACACCAAGATTTCTCTATGTTCCCGAGGGCCTACAGTTACAACTCCGCTACCAGAGTGTAGCAATTCAAAAGTTACGTCGAATGAGCCTAACGGCGTATTCCTGGCTATTTTAGTTTAGGAGATATTGGCAGATTTAGCCATTTTGGGGGGTATGAAAATTTATGAAAAGTTCAATTACACCAAGATTTCTCTATGTTCCCGAGGGCCTACAGTTACAACTCCGCTACCAGAGTGTAGCAATTCAAAAGTTACGTCGAATGAGCCTATCGGCGTATTCCTGGCTATTGTAGTTTAGGAGATATTGGCAGATTTAGCAATTTTGGGTGGTATGAAAATTTATGAAAAGTTCAATTACACCAAGATTTCTCTATGTTCCCGAGGGCCTACAGTTACAACTCCGCTACCAGAGTGTAGCAATTCAAAAGTTACGTCGAATGAGCCTATCGGCGTATTCCTGGCTATTGTAGTTTAGGAGATATTGGCAGATTCAGCCATTTTGGGGGGTATGAAAATTTATGAAAAGTTCAATTACACCAAGATTTCTCTATGTTCCCGAGGGCCTACAGTTACAACTCCGCTACCAGAGTGTAGCAATTCAAAAGTTACGTCGAATGAGCCTATCGGCGTATTCCTGGCTATTGTAGTTTAGGAGATATTGGCAGATTTAGCCATTTTGAGGGGTATGAAAATTTATGAAAAGTTCAATTACACCAAGATTTCTCTATGTTCCCGAGGGCCTACAGTTACAACTCCGCTACCAGAGTGTAGCAATTCAAAAGTTACGTCGGAAGAGCCTATCGGCGTATTCCTGGCTATTGTAGTTTAAGAGATATTGGCAGATTTAGCCAGTTTGGGGGGTATGAAAATTTATGAAAAGTTCAATTAAACCAAGATTTCTCTATGTTCCCGAGGGCCTACAGTTACAACTCCGCTACCAGAGTGTAGCAATTCAAAAGTTACGTCGGATGAGCCTATCGGCGTATTCCTGGCTATTGTAGTTTAGGAGATATTGGCAGATTTAGCCATTTTGGGGGGGTATGAAAATTTATGAAAAGTTCAATTACACCAAGATTTCTCTATGTTCCCGAGGGCCTACAGTTACAACTCTGCTACCAGAGTGTAGCAATTCGAAAGTTACGTCGAATGAGCCTATCGGCGTATTCCTGGCTATTGTAGTTTAGGAGATATTGGCAGATTTAGCCATTTTGGGGGGTATGAAAATTTATGAAAAGTTCAATTAAACCAAGATTTCTCTATGTTCCCGAGGGCCTACAGTTACAACTCCGCTACCACAGTGTAGCAATTCAAAAGTTACGTCGAATGAGCCTATCGGCGTATTCCTGGCTATTGTAGTTTAGGAGATATTGGCAGATTTAGCCATTTTGGGGGGTAAGAAAATTTATGAAAAGTTTAATTAAACCAAGATTTCTCTATGTTCCCGAGGGCCTACAGTTACAACTCCGCTACCAGAGTCTAGCAATTCAAAAGTTACGTCGAATGAGCCTATCGGCGTATTCCTGGCTATTGTAGTTTAGGAGATATTGGCAGATTTAGCCATTTTGGGTGGTATGAAAATTTATGAAAAGTTCAATTACACCAAGATTTCTCTATGTTCCCGAGGACCTACAGTTACAACTCCGCTACCAGAGTGTAGCAATTCAAAAGTTACGTCGAATGAGCCTATCGGCGTATTCCTGGCTATTGTAGTTTAGGAGATATTGGCAGATTTAGCCATTTTGGGGGGTATGAAAATTTATGAAAAGTTCAATTACACCAAGATTTCTCTATGTTCCCGAGGGCCTACAGTTACAACTCCGCTACCAGAGTGTAGCAATTCAAAAGTTACGTCGAATGAGCCTATCGGCGTATTCCTGGCTATTGTAGTTTAGGAGATATTGGCAGATTTAGCCATTTTGAGGGGTATGAAAATTTATGAAAAGTTCAATTAAACCAAGATTTCTCTATGTTCCCGAGGGCCTACAGTTACAACTCCGCTACCAGAGTGTAGCAATTCAAAAGTTACGTCGAATGAGCCTATCGGCGTATTATTGGCTTATGTAGTTTAGGAGATATTGGCAGATTTAGCCATTTTGAGGGGTATGAAAATTTATGAAAAGTTCAATTACACCAAGATTTCTCTATGTTCCCGAGGGCCTACAGTAACAACTCCGCTACCAGAGTGTAGCAATTCAAAAGTTACGTCGAATGAGCCTATCGGCGTATTCCTGGCTATTGTAGTTTAAGATATATTGGCAGATTTAGCCAGTTTGGGGGGTATGAAAATTTATGAAAAGTTCAATTAAACCAAGATTTCTCTATGTTCCCGAGGGCCTACAGTTACAACTCCGCTACCAGAGTGTAGCAATTCAAAAGTTACGTCGAATGAGCCTATCGGCGTATTCCTGGCTATTGTAGTTTAGGAGATATTGGCAGATTTAGCCATTTTGGGGGGGTATGAAAATTTATGAAAAGTTCAATTACACCAAGATTTCTCTATGTTCCCGAGGGCCTACAGTTACAACTCCGCTACCAGAGTGTAGCAATTCGAAAGTTACGTCGAATGAGCCTATCGGCGTATTCCTGGCTATTGTAGTTTAGGAGATATTGGCAGATTTAGCCATTTTGGGGGGTATGAAAATTTATGAAAAGTTCAATTAAACCAAGATTTCTCTATGTTCCCGAGGGCCTACAGTTACAACTCCGCTACCAGAGTGTAGCAATTTAAAAGTTACGTCGAATGAGCTTATCGGCGTATTCCTGGCTATTGTAGTTTAGGAGATATTGGCAGATTTAGCCATTTTGGGGGGTATGAAAATTTATGAAAAGTTCAATTACACCAAGATTTCTCTATGTTCCCGAGGGCCTACAGTAACAACTCCGCTACCAGAGTGTAGCAATTCAAAAGTTACGTCGAATGAGCCTATCGGCGTATTCCTGGCTATTGTAGTTTAGGAGATATTGGTAGATTTAGCCATTTTGGGGGGTAAGAAAATTTATGAAAAGTTTAATTAAACCAAGATTTCTCTATGTTCCCGAGGGCCTACAGTTACAACTCCGCTACCAGAGCGTAGCAATTCAGAAGTTACGTCGAATGAGCCTATCGGCGTATTCCTGGCTATTGTAGTTTAGGAGATATTGGCAGATTTAGCCATTTTGGGGGGTATGAAAATTTATGAAAAGTTCAATTAAACCAAGATTTCTCTATGTTCCCGAGGGCCTACAGTTACAACTCCGCTACCAGAGTGTAGCAATTTAAAAGTTACGTCGAATGAGCTTATCGGCGTATTCCTGGCTATTGTAGTTTAGGAGATATTGGCAGATTTAGCCATTTTGGGGGGGTATGAAAATTTATGAAAAGTTCAATTACACCAAGATTTCTCTATGTTCCCGAGGGCCTACAGTTACAACTCCGCTACCAGAGTGTAGCAATTCAAAAGTTACGTCGAATGAGCCTATCGGCGTATTCCTGGCTATTGTAGTTTAGGAGATATTGGCAGATTTAGCCATTTTGGGGGGGTATGAAAATTTATGAAAAGTTCAATTACACCAAGATTTCTCTATGTTCCCGAGGGCCTACAGTTACAACTCCGCTACCAGAGTGTAGCAATTCAAAAGTTACGTCGAATGAGCCTAACGGCGTATTCCTGGCTATTGTAGTTTAGGAGATATTGGCAGATTTAGCCATTTTGGGGGGTATGAAAATTTATGAAAAGTTCAATTACACCAAGATTTCTCTATGTTCCCGAGGGCCTACAGTTACAACTCCGCTACCAGAGTGTAGCAATTCAAAAGTTACGTCGAATGAGCCTATCGGCGTATTCCTGGCTATTGTAGTTTAGGAGATATTGGCAGATTTAGCAATTTTGGGTGGTATGAAAATTTATGAAAAGTTCAATTACACCAAGATTTCTCTATGTTCCCGAGGGCCTACAGTTACAACTCCGCTACCAGAGTGTAGCAATTCAAAAGTTACGTCGAATGAGCCTATCGGCGTATTCCTGGCTATTGTAGTTTAGGAGATATTGGCAGATTTAGCCATTTTGGGGGGTATGAAAATTTATGAAAAGTTCAATTACACCAAGATTTCTCTATGTTCCCGAGGGCCTACAGTTACAACTCCGCTACCAGAGTGTAGCAATTCAAAAGTTACGTCGAATGAGCCTATCGGCGTATTCCTGGCTATTGTAGTTTAGGAGATATTGGCAGATTTAGCCATTTTGAGGGGTATGAAAATTTATGAAAAGTTCAATTACACCAAGATTTCTCTATGTTCCCGAGGGCCTACAGTTACAACTCCGCTACCAGAGTGTAGCAATTCAAAAGTTACGTCGGAAGAGCCTATCGGCGTATTCCTGGCTATTGTAGTTTAAGAGATATTGGCAGATTTAGCCAGTTTGGGGGGTATGAAAATTTATGAAAAGTTCAATTAAACCAAGATTTCTCTATGTTCCCGAGGGCCTACAGTTACAACTCCGCTACCAGAGTGTAGCAATTCAAAAGTTACGTCGGATGAGCCTATCGGCGTATTCCTGGCTATTGTAGTTTAGGAGATATTGGCAGATTTAGCCATTTTGGGGGGGTATGAAAATTTATGAAAAGTTCAATTACACCAAGATTTCTCTATGTTCCCGAGGGCCTACAGTTACAACTCTGCTACCAGAGTGTAGCAATTCGAAAGTTACGTCGAATGAGCCTATCGGCGTATTCCTGGCTATTGTAGTTTAGGAGATATTGGCAGATTTAGCCATTTTGGGGGGTATGAAAATTTATGAAAAGTTCAATTAAACCAAGATTTCTCTATGTTCCCGAGGGCCTACAGTTACAACTCCGCTACCACAGTGTAGCAATTCAAAAGTTACGTCGAATGAGCCTATCGGCGTATTCCTGGCTATTGTAGTTTAGGAGATATTGGCAGATTTAGCCATTTTGGGGGGTAAGAAAATTTATGAAAAGTTTAATTAAACCAAGATTTCTCTATGTTCCCGAGGGCCTACAGTTACAACTCCGCTACCAGAGTCTAGCAATTCAAAAGTTACGTCGAATGAGCCTATCGGCGTATTCCTGGCTATTGTAGTTTAGGAGATATTGGCAGATTTAGCCATTTTGGGTGGTATGAAAATTTATGAAAAGTTCAATTACACCAAGATTTCTCTATGTTCCCGAGGACCTACAGTTACAACTCCGCTACCAGAGTGTAGCAATTCAAAAGTTACGTCGAATGAGCCTATCGGCGTATTCCTGGCTATTGTAGTTTAGGAGATATTGGCAGATTTAGCCATTTTGGGGGGTATGAAAATTTATGAAAAGTTCAATTACACCAAGATTTCTCTATGTTCCCGAGGGCCTACAGTTACAACTCCGCTACCAGAGTGTAGCAATTCAAAAGTTACGTCGAATGAGCCTATCGGCGTATTCCTGGCTATTGTAGTTTAGGAGATATTGGCAGATTTAGCCATTTTGAGGGGTATGAAAATTTATGAAAAGTTCAATTAAACCAAGATTTCTCTATGTTCCCGAGGGCCTACAGTTACAACTCCGCTACCAGAGTGTAGCAATTCAAAAGTTACGTCGAATGAGCCTATCGGCGTATTATTGGCTATTGTAGTTTAGGAGATATTGGCAGATTTAGCCATTTTGAGGGGTATGAAAATTTATGAAAAGTTCAATTACACCAAGATTTCTCTATGTTCCCGAGGGCCTACAGTAACAACTCCGCTACCAGAGTGTAGCAATTCAAAAGTTACGTCGAATGAGCCTATCGGCGTATTCCTGGCTATTGTAGTTTAAGAGATATTGGCAGATTTAGCCAGTTTGGGGGGTATGAAAATTTATGAAAAGTTCAATTAAACCAAGATTTCTCTATGTTCCCGAGGGCCTACAGTTACAACTCCGCTACCAGAGTGTAGCAATTCAAAAGTTACGTCGAATGAGCCTATCGGCGTATTCCTGGCTATTGTAGTTTAGGAGATATTGGCAGATTTAGCCATTTTGGGGGGGTATGAAAATTTATGAAAAGTTCAATTACACCAAGATTTCTCTATGTTCCCGAGGGCCTACAGTTACAACTCCGCTACCAGAGTGTAGCAATTCGAAAGTTACGTCGAATGAGCCTATCGGCGTATTCCTGGCTATTGTAGTTTAGGAGATATTGGCAGATTTAGCCATTTTGGGGGGTATGAAAATTTATGAAAAGTTCAATTAAACCAAGATTTCTCTATGTTCCCGAGGGCCTACAGTTACAACTCCGCTACCGGAGTGTAGCAATTTAAAAGTTACGTCGAATGAGCTTATCGGCGTATTCCTGGCTATTGTAGTTTAGGAGATATTGGCAGATTTAGCCATTTTGGGGGGTATGAAAATTTATGAAAAGTTCAATTACACCAAGATTTCTCTATGTTCCCGAGGGCCTACAGTAACAACTCCGCTACCAGAGTGTAGCAATTCAAAAGTTACGTCGAATGAGCCTATCGGCGTATTCCTGGCTATTGTAGTTTAGGAGATATTGGTAGATTTAGCCATTTTGGGGGGTAAGAAAATTTATGAAAAGTTTAATTAAACCAAGATTTCTCTATGTTCCCGAGGGCCTACAGTTACAACTCCGCTACCAGAGCGTAGCAATTCAAAAGTTACGTCGAATGAGCCTATCGGCGTATTCCTGGCTATTGTAGTTTAGGAGATATTGGCAGATTTAGCCATTTTGGGTGGTATGAAAATTCATGAAAAGTTCAATTACACCAAGATTTCTCTATGTTCCCGAGGGCCTACAGTTACAACTCCGCTACCAGAGTGTAGCAATTCAAAAGTTACGTCGAATGAGCCTATCGGCGTATTCCTGGCTATTGTAGTTTAGGAGATATTGGCAGATTTAGCCATTTTGGGTGGTATGAAAATTTATGAAAAGTTCAATTACACCAAGATTTCTCTATGTTCCCGAGGACCTACAGTTATAACTCCGCTACCAGAGTGTAGCAATTCAAAAGTTACGTCGAATGAGCCTATCGGCGTATTCCTGGCTATTGTAGTTTAGGAGATATTGGCAGATTTAGCCATTTTGGGGGGTATGAAAATTTATGAAAAGTTCAATTACACCAAGATTTCTCTATGTTCCCGAGGGCCTACAGTTACAACTCCGCTACCAGAGTGTAGCAATTCAAAAGTTACGTCGAATGAGCCTATCGGCGTATTCCTGGCTATTGTAGTTTAGGAGATATTGGCAGATTTAGCCATTTTGAGGGGTATGAAAATTTATGAAAAGTTCAATTAAACCAAGATTTCTCTATGTTCCCGAGGGCCTACAGTTACAACTCCGCTACCAGAGTGTAGCAATTCAAAAGTTACGTCGAATGAGCCTATCGGCGTATTATTGGCTATTGTAGTTTAGGAGATATTGGCAGATTTAGCCATTTTGAGGGGTATGAAAATTTATGAAAAGTTCAATTACACCAAGATTTCTCTATGTTCCCGAGGGCCTACAGTAACAACTCCGCTACCAGAGTGTAGCAATTCAAAAGTTACGTCGAATGAGCCTATCGGCGTATTCCTGGCTATTGTAGTTTAAGAGATATTGGCAGATTTAGCCGTTTTGGGGGGTATGAAAATTTATGAAAAGTTCAATTACACCAAGATTTCTCTATGTTCCCGAGGGCCTACAGTTACAACTCCGCTACCAGAGTGTAGCAATTCAAAAGTTACGTCGAATGAGCCTATCGGCGTATTCCTGGCTATTGTAGTTTAGGAGATATTGGCAGATTTAGCCATTTTGGGGGGGTATGAAAATTTATGAAAAGTTCAATTACACCAAGATTTCTCTATGTTCCCGAGGGCCTACAGTTACAACTCCGCTACCAGAGTGTAGCAATTCGAAAGTTACGTCGAATGAGCCTATCGGCGTATTCCTGGCTATTGTAGTTTAGGAGATATTGGCAGATTTAGCCATTTTGGGGGGTATGAAAATTTATGAAAAGTTCAATTAAACCAAGATTTCTCTATGTTCCCGAGGGCCTACAGTTACAACTCCGCTACCAGAGTGTAGCAATTCAAAAGTTACGTCGAATGAGCCTATCGGCGTATTCCTGGCTATTGTAGTTTAGGAGATATTGGCAGATTTAGCCATTTTGGGGGGTATGAAAATTTATGAAAAGTGCAATTACACCAAGATTTCTCTACGTTCCCGAGGGCCTACAGTTACAGCTCCGCTACCAGAGTGTAGCAATTCAAAAGTTACGTCGAATGAGCCTATCGGCGTATTCCTGGCTATTGTAGTTTAGGAGATATTGGCAGATTTAGCCATTTTGGGGGGTATGAAAATTTATGAAAAGTTCAATTAAACCAAGATTTCTCTATGTTCCCGAGGGCCTACAGTTACAACTCCGCTACCAGAGTGTAGCAATTCAAAAGTTACGTCGAATGAGCCTATCGGCGTATTCCTGGCTATTGTAGTTTAAGAGATATTGGCAGATTTAGCCATTTTCGGGGGTATGAAAATTTATGAAAAGTTCAATTAAACCAAGATTTCTCTATGTTCCCGAGGGCCTACAGTTACAACTCCGCTACCAGAGTGTAGCAATTCAAAAGTTACGTCGAATGAGCCTATCGGCGTATTCCTGGCTATTTTAGTTTAGGAGATATTGGCAGATTTAGCCATTTTGGGGGGGTATGAAAATTTATGAAAAGTTCAATTACACCAAGATTTCTCCATGTTCCCGTGGGCCTACAGTTACAACTCCGCTACCAGAGTGTAGCAATTCGAAAGTTACGTCGAATGAGCCTATCGGCGTATTCCTGGCTATTGTAGTTTAGGAGATATTGGCAGATTTAGCCATTTTGGGGGGGTATGAAAATTTATGAAAAGTTCAATTAAACCAAGATTTCTCTATGTTCCCGAGGGCCTACAGTTACAACTCCGCTACCAGAGTGTAGCAATTCAAAAGTTACGTCGAATGAGCCTATCGGCGTATTCCTGGCTATTGTAGTTTAGGAGATATTGGCAGATTTAGCCATTTTGGGGGGTATGAAAATTTATGAAAAGTTCAATTAAACCAAGATTTCTCTATGTTCCCGAGGGCCTACAATTACAACTCCGCTACCAGAGTGTAGCAATTCAAAAGTTACGTCGAATGAGCCTATCGGCGTATTCATGGCTATTGTAGTTTAGGAGATATTGGCAGATTTAGCCATTTTGGGGGGGTATGAAAATTTATGAAAAGTTCAATTACACCAAGATTTCTCTATGTTCCCGAGGGCCTACAGTTACAACTCCGCTACCAGAGTGTAGCAATTCGAAAGTTACGTCGAATGAGCCTATCGGCGTATTCCTGGCTATTGTAGTTTAGGAGATATTGGCAGATTTAGCCATTTTGGGGGGTATGAAAATTTATGAAAAGTTCAATTACACCAAGATTTCTCTATGTTCCCGAGGGCCTACAGTTACAACTCCGCTACCAGAGTGTAGCAATTCGAAAGTTACGTCGAATGAGCCTATCGGCGTATTCCTGGCTATTGTAGTTTAGGAGATATTGGCAGATTTAGCCATTTTGGGGGGTATGAAAATTTATGAAAAGTTCAATTACACCAAGATTTCTCTATGTTCCCGAGGGCCTACAGTTACAACTCCGCTACCAGAGTGTAGCAATTCAAAAGTTACGTCGAATGAGCCTATCGGCGTATTCCTGGCTATTGTAGTTTAGGAGATATTGGCAGATTTAGCCATTTTGAGGGGTATGAAAATTTATGAAAAGTTCAATTAAACCAAGATTTCTCTATGTTCCCGAGGGCCTACAGTTACAACTCCGCTACCAGAGTGTAGCAATTCAAAAGTTACGTCGAATGAGCCTATCGGCGTATTATTGGCTATTGTAGTTTAGGAGATATTGGCAGATTTAGCCATTTTGAGGGGTATGAAAATTTATGAAAAGTTCAATTACACCAAGATTTCTCTATGTTCCCGAGGGCCTACAGTAACAACTCCGCTACCAGAGTGTAGCAATTCAAAAGTTACGTCGAATGAGCCTATCGGCGTATTCCTGGCTATTGTAGTTTAAGAGATATTGGCAGATTTAGCCGTTTTGGGGGGTATGAAAATTTATGAAAAGTTCAATTACACCAAGATTTCTCTATGTTCCCGAGGGCCTACAGTTACAACTCCGCTACCAGAGTGTAGCAATTCAAAAGTTACGTCGAATGAGCCTATCGGCGTATTCCTGGCTATTGTAGTTTAGGAGATATTGGCAGATTTAGCCATTTTGGGGGGGTATGAAAATTTATGAAAAGTTCAATTACACCAAGATTTCTCTATGTTCCCGAGGGCCTACAGTTACAACTCCGCTACCAGAGTGTAGCAATTCGAAAGTTACGTCGAATGAGCCTATCGGCGTATTCCTGGCTATTGTAGTTTAGGAGATATTGGCAGATTTAGCCATTTTGGGGGGTATGAAAATTTATGAAAAGTTCAATTAAACCAAGATTTCTCTATGTTCCCGAGGGCCTACAGTTACAACTCCGCTACCAGAGTGTAGCAATTCAAAAGTTACGTCGAATGAGCCTATCGGCGTATTCCTGGCTATTGTAGTTTAGGAGATATTGGCAGATTTAGCCATTTTGGGGGGTATGAAAATTTATGAAAAGTGCAATTACACCAAGATTTCTCTACGTTCCCGAGGGCCTACAGTTACAGCTCCGCTACCAGAGTGTAGCAATTCAAAAGTTACGTCGAATGAGCCTATCGGCGTATTCCTGGCTATTGTAGTTTAGGAGATATTGGCAGATTTAGCCATTTTGGGGGGTATGAAAATTTATGAAAAGTTCAATTAAACCAAGATTTCTCTATGTTCCCGAGGGCCTACAGTTACAACTCCGCTACCAGAGTGTAGCAATTCAAAAGTTACGTCGAATGAGCCTATCGGCGTATTCCTGGCTATTGTAGTTTAAGAGATATTGGCAGATTTAGCCATTTTCGGGGGTATGAAAATTTATGAAAAGTTCAATTAAACCAAGATTTCTCTATGTTCCCGAGGGCCTACAGTTACAACTCCGCTACCAGAGTGTAGCAATTCAAAAGTTACGTCGAATGAGCCTATCGGCGTATTCCTGGCTATTTTAGTTTAGGAGATATTGGCAGATTTAGCCATTTTGGGGGGGTATGAAAATTTATGAAAAGTTCAATTACACCAAGATTTCTCCATGTTCCCGTGGGCCTACAGTTACAACTCCGCTACCAGAGTGTAGCAATTCGAAAGTTACGTCGAATGAGCCTATCGGCGTATTCCTGGCTATTGTAGTTTAGGAGATATTGGCAGATTTAGCCATTTTGGGGGGGTATGAAAATTTATGAAAAGTTCAATTAAACCAAGATTTCTCTATGTTCCCGAGGGCCTACAGTTACAACTCCGCTACCAGAGTGTAGCAATTCAAAAGTTACGTCGAATGAGCCTATCGGCGTATTCCTGGCTATTGTAGTTTAGGAGATATTGGCAGATTTAGCCATTTTGGGGGGTATGAAAATTTATGAAAAGTTCAATTAAACCAAGATTTCTCTATGTTCCCGAGGGCCTACAATTACAACTCCGCTACCAGAGTGTAGCAATTCAAAAGTTACGTCGAATGAGCCTATCGGCGTATTCATGGCTATTGTAGTTTAGGAGATATTGGCAGATTTAGCCATTTTGGGGGGGTATGAAAATTTATGAAAAGTTCAATTACACCAAGATTTCTCTATGTTCCCGAGGGCCTACAGTTACAACTCCGCTACCAGAGTGTAGCAATTCGAAAGTTACGTCGAATGAGCCTATCGGCGTATTCCTGGCTATTGTAGTTTAGGAGATATTGGCAGATTTAGCCATTTTGGGGGGTATGAAAATTTATGAAAAGTTCAATTAAACCAAGATTTCTCTATGTTCCCGAGGGCCTACAGTTACAACTGCGCTACCAGAGTGTAGCAATTCAAAAGTTACGTCGAATGAGCCTATCGGCGTATTCCTGGCTATTGTAGTTTAGGAGATATTGGTAGATTTAGCCATTTTGGGGGGTAGGAAAATTTATGAAAAGTTTAATTAAACCAAGATTTCTCTATGTTCCCGAGGGCCTACAGTTACAACTCCGCTACCAGAGTGTAGCAGTTCAAAAGTTACGTTGAATGAGCCTATCGGCGTATTCCTGGCTATTGTAGTTTAGGAGATATTGGCAGATATAGCCATTTTGGGGGGTATGAAAATTTATGAAAAGTTCAATTAAACCAAGATTTATCTATGTTCACGAGGGCCTACAGTTACAACTCCGCTACCAGAGCGTAGCAATTCAAAAGTTACGTCGAATGAGCCTATCGGCGTATTCCTGGCTATTGTAGTTTAGGAGATATTGGCAGATTTAGCCATTTTGGGGGGTATGAAAATTTATGAAAAGTTCAATTACACCAAGATTTCTCTATGTTCCCGAGGGCCTACAGTTACAACTCCGCTACCAGAGTGTAGCAATTCGAAAGTTACGTCGAATGAGCCTATCGGCGTATTCCTGGCTATTGTAGTTTAGGAGATATTGGCAGATTTAGCCATTTTGGGGGGTATGAAAATTTATGAAAAGTTCAATTAAACCAAGATTTCTCTATGTTCCCGAGGGCCTACAGTTACAACTGCGCTACCAGAGTGTAGCAATTCAAAAGTTACGTCGAATGAGCCTATCGGCGTATTCCTGGCTATTGTAGTTTAGGAGATATTGGTAGATTTAGCCATTTTGGGGGGTAGGAAAATTTATGAAAAGTTTAATTAAACCAAGATTTCTCTATGTTCCCGAGGGCCTACAGTTACAACTCCGCTACCAGAGTGTAGCAGTTCAAAAGTTACGTTGAATGAGCCTATCGGCGTATTCCTGGCTATTGTAGTTTAGGAGATATTGGCAGATTTAGCCATTTTGGGGGGTATGAAAATTTATGAAAAGTTCAATTAAACCAAGATTTATCTATGTTCACGAGGGCCTACAGTTACAACTCCGCTACCAGAGCGTAGCAATTCAAAAGTTACGTCGAATGAGCCTATCGGCGTATTCCTGGCTATTGTAGTTTAGGAGATATTGGCAGATTTAGCCATTTTGGGGGGTATGAAAATTTATGAAAAGTTCAATTAAACCAAGATTTCTCTATGTTCCCGAGGGCCTACAGTTACAACTCCGCTACCAGAGTGTAGCAATAAAAAGTTACGTCGAATGAGCCTATCGGCGTATTCCTGGCTATTGTAGTTTAGGAGATATTGGCAGATTTAGCCATTTTGGGGGGTATGAAAATTTATGAAAAGTTCAATTACACCAAGATTTCTCTATGTTCCCGAGGGCCTACAGTTACAACTCCGCTACCAGAGTGTAGCAATTCAAAAGTTACGTCGGATGAGCCTATCGGCGTATTCCTGGCTATTGTAGTTTAGGAGATATTGGCAGATTTAGCCATTTTGGGGGGTATGAAAATTTATGAAAAGTTCAATTAAACCAAGATTTATCTATGTTCCTGAGGGCCTACAGTTACAACTCCGCTACCAGAGTGTAGCAATTCAAAAGTTACGTCGAATGAGCCTATCGGCGTATTCCTGGCTATTGTAGTTTAGGAGATATTGGCAGATTTAGCCATTTTGGGGGGTATGAAAATTTATGAAAAGTTCAATTACACCAAGATTTCTCTATGTTCCCGAGGGCCTACAGTTACAACTCCGCTACCAGAGTGTAGCAATTCAAAAGTTACGTCGAATGAGCCTATAGGCGTATTCCTGGCTATTGTAGTTTAGGAGATATTGGTAGATTTAGCCATTTTGGGGGGGGTATGAAAATTTATGAAAAGTTCAATTACACCAAGATTTCTCCATGTTCCCGAGGGCCTACAGTTACAACTCCGCTACCAGAGTGTAGCAATTCGAAAGTTACGTCGAATGAGCCTATCGGCGTATTCCTGGCTATTGTAGTTTAGGAGATATTGGCAGATTTAGCCATTTTGGGGGGTATGAAAATTTATGAAAAGTTCAATTAAACCAAGATTTCTCTATGTTCCCGAGGGCCTACAGTTACAACTCCGCTACCAGAGTGTGGCAATTCAAAAGTTACGTCGAATGAGCCTATCGGCGTATTCCTGGCTATTGTAGTTTAGGAGATATTGGTAGATTTAGCCATTTAGGGGGTAAGAAAATTTATGAAAAGTTTAATTAAACCAAGATTTCTCTATGTTCCCGAGGGCCTACAGTTACAACTCCGCTAGCAGAGTGTAGCAGTTCAAAAGTTACGTCGAATGAGCCTATCGGCGTATTCCTGGCTATTGTAGTTTAGGAGATATTGGCAGATTTAGCCATTTTGGGGGGTATGAAAATTTATGAAAAGTTCAATTAAACCAAGATTTATCTATGTTCCCGAGGGCCTACAGTTACAACTCCGCTACCAGAGTGTAGCAATTCAAAAGTTACGTCGAATGAGCCTATCGGCGTATTCCTGGCTATTGTAGTTTAGGAGATATTGGCAGATTTAGCCATTTTGGGGGGTATGAAAATTTATGAAAAGTTCAATTACACCAAGATTTCTCCATGTTCCCGAGGGCCTACAGTTGCAACTCCGCTACCAGAGTGTTGCAATTCGAAAGTTACGTCGAATGAGCCTATCGGCGTATTCCTGGCTATTGTAGTTTAGGAGATATTGGCAGATTTAGCCATTTTGGGGGGTATGAAATTTTATGAAAAGTTCAATTAAACCAAGATTTCTCTATGTTCCCGAGGGCCTACAGTTACAACTCCGCTACCAGAGTGTGGCAATTCAAAAGTTACGTCGAATGAGCCTATCGGCGTATTCCTGGCTATTGTAGTTTAGGAGATATTGGTAGATTTAGCCATTTTGGGGGGTAAGAAAATTTGTGAAAAGTTTAATTAAACCAAGATTTCTCTATGTTCCCGAGGGCCTACAGTTACAACTCCGCTACCAGATTGTAGCAGTTCAAAAGTTACGTCGAATGAGCCTATCGGCGTATTCCTGGCTATTGTAGTTTAGGAGATATTGGCAGATTTAGCCATTTTGGGGGGTATGAAAATTTATGAAAAGTTCAATTAAACCAAGATTTATCTATGTTCCCGAGGACCTACAGTTACAACTCCGCTACCAGAGTGTAGCAATTCAAAAGTTACGTCGAATGAGCCTATCGGCGTATTCCTGGCTATTGTAGTTTAGGAGATATTGGCAGATTTAGCCATTTTGGGTGGTATGAAAATTTATGAAAAGTTCAATTACACCAAGATTTCTCTATGTTCCCGAGGGCCTACAGTTACAACTCCGCTACCAGAGTGTAGCAATTAAAAAGTTACGTCGAATGAGCCTATCGGCGTATTCCTGGCTATTGTAGTTTAGGAGATATTGGCAGATTTAGCCATTTTGGGGGGTTTGAAAATTTATGAAAAGTTCAATTACACCAAGATTTCTCTATGTTCCCGAGGGCCTACAGTTACAACTCCGCTACTAGAGTGTAGCAATTCAAAAGTTACGTCGAATGAGCCTATCGGCGTATTCCTGGCTATTGTAGTTTAGGAGATATTGGCAGATTTAGCCATTTTGGGGGGTATGAAAATTTATGAAAAATTCAATTAAACCAAGATTTCTCTATGTTCCCGAGGGCCCACAGTTACAACACCGCTACCAGAGTGTAGCAATTCAAAAGTTACGTCGAATGAGCCTATCGGCGTATTCCTGGCTATTGTAGTTTAGGAGATATTGGCAGATTTAGCCATTTTGGGGGGTATGAAAATTTATGAAAAATTCAATTAAACCAAGATTTCTCTATGTTCCCGAGGGCCTACAGTTACCACTCCGCTACCAGAGTGTAGCAATTCAAAAGTTTCGTCGGATGAGCCTATCGGCGTATTCCTGGCTATTGTATTTAGGAGATATTGGCAGATTTAGCCATTTTGGGGGGGGGGTATGAAAATTTATGAAAAGTTCAATTACACCAAGATTTCTCTATGTTCCCGAGGGCCTACAGTTACAACTCCGCTACCAGAGTGTAGCAATTCGAAAGTTACGTCGAATGAGCCTATCGGCCTATTCCTGGCTATTGTAGTTTAGGAGATATTGGCAGATTTAGCCATTTTGGGGGGTATGAAAATTTATGAAAAGTTCAATTAAACCAAGATTTCTCTATGTTCCCGAGGGCCTACAGTTACAACTCCGCTACCAGAGTGTAGCAATTCAAAAGTTACGTCGAATGAGCCTATCGGGGTATTCCTGGCTATTGTAGTTTAGGAGATATTGGCAGATTTAGCCATTTTGGGGGGTATGAAAATTTATGAAAAGTTCAATTAAACCAAGATTTCTCTATGTTCCCGAGGGCCTACAGTTACAACTCCGCTACCAGAGTGTAGCAATTTAAAAGTTACGTCGAATGAGCCTATCGGCGTATTCCTGGCTATTGTAGTTTAGGAGATATTGGCAGATTTAGCCATTTTGGGGGGTATGAAAATTTATGAAAAGTTCAATTACACCAAGATTTCTCTATGTTCCCGAGGGCCTACAGTAACAACTCCGCTACCAGAGTGTAGCAATTTAAAAGTTACGTCGAATGAGCCTATCGGCGTATTCCTGGCTATTGTAGTTTAGGAGATATTGGTAGATTTAGCCATTTTGGGGGGTAAGAAAATTTATGAAAAGTTTAAATAAACCAAGATTTCTCTATGTTCCCGAGGGCCTACAGTTACAACTCCGCTACCAGAGTGTAGCAATTCAAAAGTTACGTCGAATGAGCCTATCGGCGTATTCCTGGCTATTGTAGTTTAGGAGATATTGGCAGATTTAGCCATTTTGGGGGGTATGAAAATTTATGAAAAGTTCAATTAAACCAAGATTTCTCTATGTTCACGAGGGCCTACAGTTACAACTCCGCTACCAGAGTGTAGCAATTCAAAAGTTACGTCGAATGAGCCTATCGGCGTATTCCTGGCTATTGTAGTTTAGGAGATATTGGCAGATTTAGCCATTTTGAGGGGTATGAAAATTTATGAAAAGTTCAATTAAACCAAGATTTCTCTATGTTCCCGAGGGCCTACAGTTACAACTCCGCTACCAGAGTGTGGCAATTCAAAAGTTACGTCGAATGAGCCTATCGGCGTATTCCTGGCTATTGTAGTTTAGGAGATATTGGTAGATTTAGCCATTTTGGGGGGTAAGAAAATTTATGAAAAGTTTAATTAAACCAAGATTTCTCTATGTTCCCGAGGGCCTACAGTTACAACTCCGCTACCAGATTGTAGCAGTTCAAAAGTTACGTCGAATGAGCCTATCGGCGTATTCCTGGCTATTGTAGTTTAGGAGATATTGGCAGATTTAGCCATTTTGGGGGGTATGAAAATTTATGAAAAGTTCAATTAAACCAAGATTTATCTATGTTCCCGAGGACCTACAGTTACAACTCCGCTACCAGAGTGTAGCAATTCAAAAGTTACGTCGAATGAGCCTATCGGCGTATTCCTGGCTATTGTAGTTTAGGAGATATTGGCAGATTTAGCCATTTTGGGGGGTATGAAAATTTATGAAAAGTTCAATTACACCAAGATTTCTCTATGTTCCCGAGGGCCTACAGTTACAACTCCGCTACCAGAGTGTAGCAATTAAAAAGTTACGTCGAATGAGCCTATCGGCGTATTCCTGGCTATTGTAGTTTAGGAGATATTGGCAGATTTAGCCATTTTGGGGGGTTTGAAAATTTATGAAAAGTTCAATTACACCAAGATTTCTCTATGTTCCCGAGGGCCTACAGTTACAACTCCGCTACTAGAGTGTAGCAATTCAAAAGTTACGTCGAATGAGCCTATCGGCGTATTCCTGGCTATTGTAGTTTAGGAGATATTGGCAGATTTAGCCATTTTGGGGGGTATGAAAATTTATGAAAAATTCAATTAAACCAAGATTTCTCTATGTTCCCGAGGGCCCACAGTTACAACTCCGCTACCAGAGTGTAGCAATTCAAAAGTTACGTCGAATGAGCCTATCGGCGTATTCCTGGCTATTGTAGTTTAGGAGATATTGGCAGATTTAGCCATTTTGGGGGGTATGAAAATTTATGAAAAATTCAATTAAACCAAGATTTCTCTATGTTCCCGAGGGCCTACAGTTACAACTCCGCTACCAGAGTGTAGCAATTCAAAAGTTTCGTCGGATGAGCCTATCGGCGTATTCCTGGCTATTGTATTTAGGAGATATTGGCAGATTTAGCCATTTTGGGGGGGGGTATGAAAATTTATGAAAAGTTCAATTACACCAAGATTTCTCTATGTTCCCGAGGGCCTACAGTTACAACTCCGCTACCAGAGTGTAGCAATTCGAAAGTTACGTCGAATGAGCCTATCGGCGTATTCCTGGCTATTGTAGTTTAGGAGATATTGGCAGATTTAGCCATTTTGAGGGGTATGAAAATTTATGAAAAGTTCAATTACACCAAGATTTCTCTATGTTCCCGAGGGCCTACAGTTACAACTCCGCTACCAGAGTGTAGCAATTCAAAAGTTACGTCGAATGAGCCTATCGGCGTATTCCTGGCTATTGTAGTTTAAGAGATATTGGCAGATTTAGCCAGTTTGGGGGGTATGAAAATTTATGAAAAGTTCAATTAAACCAAGATTTCTCTATGTTCCCGAGGGCCTACAGTTACAACTCCGCTACCAGAGTGTAGCAATTCAAAAGTTACGTCGAATGAGCCTATCGATGTATTCCTGGCTATTGTAGTTTAGGAGATATTGGCAGATTTAGCCATTTTGGGGGGGTATGAAAATTTATGAAAAGTTCAATTACACCAAGATTTCTCTATGTTCCCGAGGGCCTACAGTTACAACTCCGCTACCAGATTGTAGCAATTCGAAAGTTACGTCGAATGAGCTTATCGGCGTATTCCTGGCTATTGTAGTTTAGGAGATATTGGCAGATTTAGCCATTTTGGGGGGTATGAAAATTTATGAAAAGTTCAATTAAACCAAGATTTCTCTATGTTCCCGAGGGCCTACAGTTACAACCCCGCTACCAGAGTGGAGCAATTCAAAAGTTACGTCGAATGAGCCTATCGGCGTATTCCTGGCTATTGTAGTTTAGGATATATTGGCAGATTTAGCCATTTTGGGGGGTATGAAAATTTATGAAAAGTTCAATTAAACCAAGATTTCTCTATGTTCCCGAGGGCCTACAGTTACAACTCCGCTACCAGAGTGTAGCAATTTAAAAGTTACGTCGAATGAGCCTATCAGCGTATCCCTGGCTATTGTAGTTTAGGAGATATTGGCAGATTTAGCCATTTTGGGGGGTATGAAAATTTATGAAAAGTTCAATTACACAAGGATTTCTCTATATTCTCGAGGGCCTACAGTTACAACTCTGCTACCAGAGTGTAGCAATTCAAAAGTTACGTCGAATGAGCCTATCGGCGTATTCCTGGCTATTGTAGTTTAGGAGATATTGGCAGATTTAGCCATTTTGGGGGGGTATGAAAATTTATGAAAAGTTCAATTACACCAAGATTTCTCCATGTTCCCGAGGGCCTACAGTTACAACTCCGCTACCAGAGTGTTGCAATTCGAAAGTTACGTCGAATGAGCCTATCGGCGTATTCCTGGCTATTGTAGTTTAGGAGATATTGGCAGATTTAGCCATTTTGGGGGGTATGAAATTTTATGAAAAGTTCAATTAAACCAAGATTTCTCTATGTTCCCGAGGGCCTACAGTTACAACTCCGCTACCAGAGTGTGGCAATTCAAAAGTTACGTCGAATGAGCCTATCGGCGTATTCCTGGCTATTGTAGTTTAGGAGATATTGGTAGATTTAGCCATTTTGGGGGGTAAGAAAATTTATGAAAAGTTTAATTAAACCAACTTTTTCTCTATGTTCCCGAGGGCCTACAGTTACAACTCCGCGACTAGAGTGTAGCAATTCAAAAGTTACGTCGAATGAGCCTATCGGCGTATTCCTGGCTATTGTAGTTTAGGAGATATTGGCAGATTTAGCCATTTTGGGGGGTATGAAAATTTATGAAAAATTCAATTAAGCCAAGATTTCTCTATGTTCCCGAGGGCCCACAGTTACAACTCCGCTACCAGAGTGTAGCAATTCAAAAGTTACGTCGAATGAGCCTATCGGCGTATTCCTGGCTATTGTAGTTTAGGAGATATTGGCAGATTTAGCCATTTTGGGGGGTATGAAAATTTATGAAAAATTCAATTAAACCAAGATTTCTCTATGTTCCCGAGGGCCTACAGTTACAACTCCGCTACCAGAGTGTAGCAATTCAAAAGTTTCGTCGGATGAGCCTATCGGCGTATTCCTGGCTATTGTATTTAGGAGATATTGGCAGATTTAGCCATTTTGGGGGGGGGTATGAAAATTTATGAAAAGTTCAATTACACCAAGATTTCTCTATGTTCCCGAGGGCCTACAGTTACAACTCCGCTACCAGAGTGTAGCAATTCGAAAGTTACGTCGAATGAGCCTATCGGCGTATTCCTGGCTATTGTAGTTTAGGAGATATTGGCAGATTTAGCCATTTTGGGGGGTATGAAAATTTATGAAAAGTTCAATTAAACCAAGATTTCTCTATGTTCCCGAGGGCCTACAGTTACAACTCCGCTACCAGAGTGTAGCAATTCAAAAGTTACGTCGAATGAGCCTATCGGGGTATTCCTGGCTATTGTAGTTTAGGAGATATTGGCAGATTTAGCCATTTTGGGGGGTATGAAAATTTATGAAAAGTTCAATTAAACCAAGATTTCTCTATGTTCCCGAGGGCCTACAGTTACAACTCCGCTACCAGAGTGTAGCAATTTAAAAGTTACGTCGAATGAGCCTATCGGCGTATTCCTGGCTATTGTAGTTTAGGAGATATTGGCAGATTTAGCCATTTTGGGGGGTATGAAAATTTATGAAAAGTTCAATTACACCAAGATTTCTCTATGTTCCCGAGGGCCTACAGTAACAACTCCGCTACCAGAGTGTAGCAATTCAAAAGTTACGTCGAATTAGCCTATCGGCGTATTCCTGGCTATTGTAGTTTAGGAGATATTGGTAGATTTAGCCATTTTGGGGGGTAAGAAAATTTATGAAAAGTTTAATTAAACCAAGATTTCTCTATGTTCCCGAGGGCCTACAGTTACAACTCCGCTACCAGAGTGTAGCAATTCAAAAGTTACGTCGAATGAGCCTATCGGCGTATTCCTGGCTATTGTAGTTTAGGAGATATTGGCAGATTTAGCCATTTTGGGGGGTATGAAAATTTATGAAAAGTTCAATTAAACCAAGATTTCTCTATGTTCCCGAGGGCCTACAGTTACAACTCCGCTACCAGAGTGTAGCAATTCAAAAGTTACGTCGAATGAGCCTATCGGCGTATTATTGGCTATTGTAGTTTAGGAGATATTGGCAGATTTAGCCATTTTGAGGGGTATGAAAATTTATGAAAAGTTCAATTACACCAAGATTTCTCTATGTTCCCGAGGGCCTACAGTTACAACTCCGCTACCAGAGTGTAGCAATTCAAAAGTTACGTCGAATGAGCCTATCGGCGTATTCCTGGCTATTGTAGTTTAAGAGATATTGGCAGATTTAGCCAGTTTGGGGGGTATGAAAATTTATGAAAAGTTCAATTAAACCAAGATTTCTCTATGTTCCCGAGGGCCTACAGTTACAACTCCGCTACCAGAGTGTAGCAATTCAAAAGTTACGTCGAATGAGCCTATCGATGTATTCCTGGCTATTGTAGTTTAGGAGATATTGGCAGATTTAGCCATTTTGGGGGGGTATGAAAATTTATGAAAAGTTCAATTACACCAAGATTTCTCTATGTTCCCGAGGGCCTACAGTTACAACTCCGCTACCAGATTGTAGCAATTCGAAAGTTACGTCGAATGAGCTTATCGGCGTATTCCTGGCTATTGTAGTTTAGGAGATATTGGCAGATTTAGCCATTTTGGGGGGTATGAAAATTTATGAAAAGTTCAATTAAACCAAGATTTCTCTATGTTCCCGAGGGCCTACAGTTACAACCCCGCTACCAGAGTGTAGCAATTCAAAAGTTACGTCGAATGAGCCTATCGGCGTATTCCTGGCTATTGTAGTTTAGGAGATATTGGCAGATTTAGCCATTTTGGGGGGTATGAAAATTTATGAAAAGTTCAATTAAACCAAGATTTCTCTATGTTCCCGAGGGCCTACAGTTACAACTCCGCTACCAGAGTGTAGCAATTTAAAAGTTACGTCGAATGAGCCTATCAGCGTATTCCTGGCTATTGTAGTTTAGGAGATATTGGCAGATTTAGCCATTTTGGGGGGTATGAAAATTTATGAAAAGTTCAATTACACAAGGATTTCTCTATATTCTCGAGGGCCTACAGTTACAACTCTGCTACCAGCGTGTAGCAATTCAAAAGTTACGTCGAATGAGCCTATCGGCGTATTCCTGGCTATTGTAGTTTAGGAGATATTGGCAGATTTAGCCATTTTGGGGGGGTATGAAAATTTATGAAAAGTTCAATTACACCAAGATTTCTCCATGTTCCCGAGGGCCTACAGTTACAACTCCGCTACCAGAGTGTTGCAATTCGAAAGTTACGTCGAATGAGCCTATCGGCGTATTCCTGGCTATTGTAGTTTAGGAGATATTGGCAGATTTAGCCATTTTGGGGGGTATGAAATTTTATGAAAAGTTCAATTAAACCAAGATTTCTCTATGTTCCCGAGGGCCTACAGTTACAACTCCGCTACCAGAGTGTGGCAATTCAAAAGTTACGTCGAATGAGCCTATCGGCGTATTCCTGGCTATTGTAGTTTAGGAGATATTGGTAGATTTAGCCATTTTGGGGGGTAAGAAAATTTATGAAAAGTTTAATTAAACCAACTTTTTCTCTATGTTCCCGAGGGCCTACAGTTACAACTCCGCTACCAGATTGTAGCAGTTCAAAAGTTACGTCGAATGAGCCTATCGGCGTATTCCTGGCTATTGTAGTTTAGGAGATATTGGCAGATTTAGCCATTTTGGGGGGTATGAAAATTTATGAAAAGTTCAATTAAACCAAGATTTTTCTATGTTCCCGAGGACCTACAGTTACAACTCCGCTACCAGAGTGTAGCAATTCAAAAGTTACGTCGAATGAGCCTATCGGCGTATTCCTGGCTATTGTAGTTTAGGAGATATTGGCAGATTTAGCCATTTTGGGGGGTATGAAAATTTATGAAAAGTTCAATTACACCAAGATTTCTCTATGTTCCCGAGGGCCTACAGTTACAACTCCGCTACCAGAGTGTAGCAATTAAAAAGTTACGTCGAATGAGCCTATCGGCGTATTCCTGGCTATTGTAGTTTAGGAGATATTGGCAGATTTAGCCATTTTGGGGGGTTTGAAAATTTATGAAAAGTTCAATTACACCAAGATTTCTCTATGTTCCCGAAGGCCTACAGTTACAAATCCGCTACTAGAGTGTAGCAATTCAAAAGTTACGTCGAATGAGCCTATCGGCGTATTCCTGGCTATTGTAGTTTAGGAGATATTGGCAGATTTAGCCATTTTGGGGGGTATGAAAATTTATGAAAAATTCAATTAAACCAAGATTTCTCTATGTTCCCGAGGGCCCACAGTTACAACTCCGCTACCAGAGTGTAGCAATTCAAAAGTTACGTCGAATGAGCCTATCGGCGTATTCCTGGCTATTGTAGTTTAGGAGATATTGGCAGATTTAGCCATTTTGGGGGGTATGAAAATTTATGAAAAGTTCAATTAAACCAAGATTTCTCTATGTTCCCGAGGGCCTACAGTTTCAACTCCGCTACCAGAGTGTAGCAATTCAAAAGTTACGTCGAATGAGCCTATCGGCGTATTCCTGGCTATTGTAGTTTAGGAGATATTGACAGATTTAGCCATTTTGGGGGGTATGAAAATTTATGAAAAGTTCAATTAAACCAAGATTTCTCTATGTTCCCGAGGGCCTACAGTTACAACTCCGCTACCAGAGTGTAGCAATTCAAAAGTTACGTCGAATGAGCCTATCGGCGTATTCCTGACTTTTGTAGTTTAGGAGATATTGGCAGATTTAGCCATTTTGGGGGGTATGAAAATTTATGAAAAATTCAATTACACCAAGATTTCTCTATGTTCCCGAGGGCCTACAGTTACAACTCCGCTACCAGAGTGTAGCAATTCAAAAGTTACGTCGAATGAGCCTATCGGCGTATTCCTGGCTATTGTAGTTTAGGAGATATTGGTAGATTCAGCCATTTTGGGGGGTAAGAAAATTTATGAAAAGTTAAATTAAACCAAGATTTCTCTATGTTCCCGAGGGCCTACAGTTATTACTCCGCTACCAGAGTGTAGCAATTCAAAAGTTACGTCGAATGAGCCTATCGGCGTATTCCTGGCTATTGTAGTTTAGGAGATATTGGCAGATTTAGCCATTTTGGGGGGGTATGAAAATTTATGAAAAGTTCAATTACACCAAGATTTCTCTATGTTCCCGAGGGCCTACAGTTACAACTCCGCTACCAGAGTGTAGCAATTCAAAAGTTACGTCGAATGAGCCTATCGGCGTATTCCTGGCTATTGTAGTTTAGGAGATATTGGTAGATTTAGCCATTTTGGGGGGTAAGAAAATTTATGAAAAGTTTAATTAAACCAAGATTTCTCTATGTTCCCGAAGGTCTACAGTTATTACTCCGCTACCAGAGTGTAGCAATTCAAAAGTTACGTCGAATGAGCCTATCGGCGTATTCCTGGCTATTGTAGTTTAGGAGATATTGGCAGATTTAGCAATTTCGGGGGAGTATGAAAATTTATGAAAAGTTCAATTAAACCAAGATTTCTCTATGTTCCCGAGGGCCTACAGTTACAACTCCGCTACCAGAGTGTAGCAATTCAAAAGTTACGTGGAATGAGCCTATCGGCGTATTCCTGGCTATTGTAGTTTAGTAGATATTGGCAGATTTAGCCATTTTGGGGGGTATGAAAATTTATGAAAAGTTCAATTACACCAAGATTTCTCTATGTTCCCGAGGGCCTACAGTTACAACTCCGCTACCAGAGTGTAGCAATTCAAAAGTTACGTCGAATGAGCCTATCGGCGTATTCCTGGCTATTGTAGTTTAGGAGATATTGGCAGATTTAGCCATTTTGGGGGGTATGAAAATTTATGAAAAGTTCAATTACACCAAGATTTCTCCATGTTCCCGAGGGCCTACAGTTACAACTCCGCTACCAGAGTGTAGCAATTCAAAAGTTACGTCGAATGAGCCTATCGGCGTATTCCTGGCTATTGTAGTTTAGGAGATATTGGCAGATTTAGCCATTTTGGGGGGTATGAAAATTTATGAAAAGTTCAATTAAACCAAGATTTCTCTATGTTCCCGAGGGCCTACGTTACAACTCCGCTACCAGAGTGTAGCAATTCAAAAGTTACGTCGAATGAGCCTATCGGCGTATTCCTGGCTATTGTAGTTTAGGAGATATTGGCAGATTTAGCCATTTTGGGGGGTATGAAAATTTATGAAAAGTTCAATTACACCAAGATTTCTCTATGTTCCCGAGGGCCTACAGTTATTACTCCGCTACCAGAGTGTAGCAATTCAAAAGTTACGTCGAATGAGCCTATCGGCGTATTCCTGGCTATTGTAGTTTAGGAGATATTGGCAGATTTAGCCATTTTGGGGGGGTATGAAAATTTATGAAAAGTTCAATTACACCAAGATTTCTCTATGTTCCCGAGGGCCTACAGTTACAACTCCGCTACCAGAGTGTAGCAATTCAAAAGTTACGTCGAATGAGCCTATCGGCGTATTCCTGGCTATTGTAGTTTAGGAGATATTGGTAGATTTAGCCATTTTGGGGGGGTAAGAAAATTTATGAAAAGTTTAATTACACCAAGATTTCTCTATGTTCCCGAAGGTCTACAGTTATTACTCCGCTACCAGAGTGTAGCAATTCAAAAGTTACGTCGAATGAGCCTATCGGCGTATTCCTGGCTATTGTAGTTTAGGAGATATTGGCAGATTTAGCCATTTCGGGGGGTATGAAAATTTATGAAAAGTTCAATTACACCAAGATTTCTCTATGTTCCCGAGGGCCTACAGTTACAACTCCGCTACCAGAGTGTAGCAATTCAAAAGTTACGTCGAATGAGCCTATCGGCGTATTCCTGGCTATTGTAGTTTAGTAGATATTGGCAGATTTAGCCATTTTGGGGGGTATGAAAATTTATGAAAAGTTCAATTACACCAAGATTTCTCTATGTTCCCGAGGGCCTACAGTTACAACTCCGCTACCAGAGTGTAGCAATTCAAAAGTTACGTCGAATGAGCCTATCGGCGTATTCCTGGCTACTGTAGTTTAGGAGATATTGGCAGATTTAGCCATTTTGGGGGGTATGAAAATTTATGAAAAGTTCAATTACACCAAGATTTCTCCATGTTCCCGAGGGCCCACAGTTACAACTCCGCTACCAGAGTGTAGCAATTCAAAAGTTACGTCGAATGAGCCTATCGGCGTATTCCTGGCTATTGTAGTTTAGGAGATATTGGCAGATTTAGCCATTTTGGGGGGTATGAAAATTTATGAAAAGTTCAATTAAACCAAGATTTCTCTATGTTCCCGAGGGCCTACAGTTACAACTCCGCTACCAGAGTGTAGCAATTCAAAAGTTACGTCGAATGAGCCTATCGGCGTATTCCTGGCTCTTGTAGTTTAGGTGATATTGGCAGATTTAGCCATTTTGGGGGGTATGAAAATTTATGAAAAGTTCAATTACACCAAGATTTCTCTATGTTCCCGAGGGCCTACAGTTACAACTCCGCTACCAGAGTGTAGCAAATCAAAAGTTACGTCGGATGAACCTATCGGCGTATTCCTGGCTATTGTAGTTTAGGAGATATTGGCAGATTTAGCCATTTTGGGGGGGTATGAAAATTTATGAAAAGTTCAATTACACCAAGATTTCTCTATGTTCCCGAGGGCCTACAGTTACAACTCTGCTACCAGAGTGTAGCAATTCGAAAGTTACGTCGAATGAGCCTATCGGCGTATTCCTGGCTATTGTAGTTTAGGAGATATTGGCAGATTTAGCCATTTTGGGGGGTATGGAAATTTATGAAAAGTTCAATTAAACCAAGATTTCTCTATGTTCCCGAGGGCCTACAGTTACAACTCCGCTACCAGAGTGTAGCAATTCAAAAGTTACGTCGAATGAGCCTATCGGCGTATTCCTGGCTATTGTAGTTTAGGAGATATTGGCAGATTTAGCCATTTTGGGGGGTATGAAAATTTATGAAAAGTTCAATTACACCAAGATTTCTCTATGTTCCCGAGGGCCTACAGTTACAACTCCGCTACCAGAGTGTAGCAATTCAAAAGTTACGTCGAATGAGCCTATCGGCGTATTCCTGGCTATTGTAGTTTAGGAGATATTGGCAGATTTAGCCATTTTGAGGGGTATGAAAATTTATGAAAAGTTCAATTAAACCAAGATTTCTCTATGTTCCCGAGGGCCTACAGTTACAACTCCGCTACCAGAGTGTAGCAATTCAAAAGTTACGTCGAATGAGCCTATCGGCGTATTATTGGCTATTGTAGTTTAGGAGATATTGGTAGATTTAGCCATTTTGAGGGGTATGAAAATTTATGAAAAGTTCAATTACACCAAGATTTCTCTATGTTCCCGAGGGCCTACAGTTACAACCCTGCTACCAGAGTGTAGCAATTCAAAAGTTACGTCGAATGAGCCTATCGGCGTATTCCTGGCTATTGTAGTTTAAGAGATATTGGCAGATTTAGCCAGTTTGGGGGGTATGAAAATTTATGAAAAGTTCAATTAAACCAAGATTTCTCTATGTTCCCGAGGGCCTACAGTTACAACTCCGCTACCAGAGTGTAGCAATTCAAAAGTTACGTCGAATGAGCCTATCGATGTATTCCTGGCTATTGTAGTTTAGGAGATATTGGCAGATTTAGCCATTTTGGGGGGGTATGAAAATTTATGAAAAGTTCAATTACACCAAGATTTCTCTATGTTCCCGAGGGCCTACAGTTACAACTCCGCTACCAGAGTGTAGCAATTCGAAAGTTACGTCGAATGAGCTTATCGGCGTATTCCTGGCTATTGTAGTTTAGGAGATATTGGCAGATTTAGCCATTTTGGGGGGTATGAAAATTTATGAAAAGTTCAATTAAACCAAGATTTCTTTATGTTCCCGAGGGCCTACAGTTACAACCCCGCTACCAGAGTGTAGCAATTCAAAAGTTACGTCGATCGAGCCTATCGGCGTATTCCTGGCTATTGTAGTTTAGGAGATATTGGCAGATTTAGCCATTTTGGGGGGTATGAAAATTTATGAAAAGTTATATTACACCAAGATTTCTCCATGTTCCCGAGGGCCTACAGTTACAACTCCGCTACCAGAGTGTAGCAATTCAAAAGTTACGTCGAATGAGCCTATCGGCGTATTCCTGGCTATTGTAGTTAAGGAGATATTGGCAGATTTAGCCATTTTGGGGGGTATGAAAATTTATGAAAAGTTCAATTACACCAAGATTTCTCTATGTTCCCGAGGGCCTACAGTTACAACTCCGCTACCAGAGTGTAGCAAATCAAAAGTTACGTCGGATGAACCTATCGGCGTATTCCTGGCTATTGTAGTTTAGGAGATATTGGCAGATTTAGCCATTTTGGGGGGGTATGAAAATTGATGAAAAGTTTAATTACACCAAGATTTCTCTATGTTCCCGAGGGCCTACAGTTACAACTCTGCTACCAGAGTGTAGCAATTCGAAAGTTACGTCGAATGAGCCTATCGGCGTATTCCTGGCTATTGTAGTTTAGGAGATATTGGCAGATTTAGCCATTTTGGGGGGTATGAAAATTTATGACAAGTTCAATTAAACCAAGATTTCTCTATGTTCCCGAGGGCCTACAGTTACAACTCCGCTACCAGAGTGTAGCAATTCAAAAGTTACGTCGAATGAGCCTATCGGCGTATTCCTGGCTATTGTAGTTTAGGAGATATTGGCAGATTTAGCCATTTTGGGGGGTATGAAAATTAATGAAAAGTTCAATTACACCAAGATTTCTCTATGTTCCCGAGGGCCTACAGTTACAACTCCGCTACCAGAGTGTAGCAATTCAAAAGTTACGTCGAATGAGCCTATCGGCGTATTCCTGGCTATTGTAGTTTAGGAGATATTGGCAGATTTAGCCATTTTGAGGGGTATGAAAATTTATGAAAAGTTCAATTAAACCAAGATTTCTCTATGTTCCCGAGGGCCTACAGTTACAACTCCGCTACCAGAGTGTAGCAATTCAAAAGTTACGTCGAATGAGCCTATCGGCGTATTATTGGCTATTGTAGTTTAGGAGATATTGGTAGATTTAGCCATTTTGAGGGGTATGAAAATTTATGAAAAGTTCAATTACACCAAGATTTCTCTATGTTCCCGAGGGCCTACAGTTACAACTCCGCTACCAGAGTGTAGCAATTCAAAAGTTACGTCGAATGAGCCTATCGGCGTATTCCTGGCTATTGTAGTTTAAGAGATATTGGCAGATTTAGCCAGTTTGGGGGGTATGAAAATTTATGAAAAGTTCAATTAAACCAAGATTTCTCTATGTTCCCGAGGGCCTACAGTTACAACTCCGCTACCAGAGTGTAGCAATTCAAAAGTTACGTCGAATGAGCCTATCGATGTATTCCTGGCTATTGTAGTTTAGGAGATATTGGCAGATTTAGCCATTTTGGGGGGGTATGAAAATTTATGAAAAGTTCAATTACACCAAGATTTCTCTATGTTTTCGAGGGCCTACAGTTACAACTCCGCTACCAGAGTGTAGCAATTCGAAAGTTACGTCGAATGAGCTTATCGGCGTATTCCTGGCTATTGTAGTTTAGGAGATATTGGCAGATTTAGCCATTTTGGGGGGTATGAAAATTTATGAAAAGTTCAATTAAACCAAGATTTCTCTATGTTCCCGAGGGCCTACAGTTACAACCCCGCTACCAGAGTGTAGCAATTCAAAAGTTACGTCGAATGAGCCTATCGGCGTATTCCTGGCTATTGTAGTTTAGGAGATATTGGCAGATTTAGCCATTTTGGGGGGTATGAAAATTTATGAAAAGTTCAATTAAACCAAGATTTCTCTATGTTCCCGAGGGCCTACAGTTACAACTCCGCTACCAGAGTGTAGCAATTTAAAAGTTACGTCGAATGAGCCTATCAGCGTATTCCTGGCTATTGTAGTTTAGGAGATATTGGCAGATTTAGCCATTTTGGGGGTATGAAAATTTATGAAAAGTTCAATTACACAAGGATTTCTCTATATTCCCGAGGGCCTACAGTTACAACTCCGCTACCAGAGTGTAGCAATTCAAAAGTTACGTCGAATGAGCCTATCGGCGTATTCCTGGCTATTGTAGTTTAGGAGATATTGGCAGATTTAGCCATTTTGGGGGGTATGAAAATTTATGAAAAGTTCAATTAAACCAAGATTTCTCTATGTTCCCGAGGGCCTACAGTTACAACTCCGCTACCAGAGTGTAGCAATTCAAAAGTTACATCGAATGAGCCTATCGGCGTATTCCTGGCTATTGTAGTTTAAGAGATATTGGCAGATTTAGCCATTTTGGGGGGTATGAAAATTTATGAAAAGTTCAATTAAACCAAGATTTCTCTATGTTCTCGAGGGCCTACAGTTACAACTCCGCTACCAGAGTGTAGCAATTCAAAAGTTACGTCGAATGAGCCTATCGGCGTATTCCTGGCTTTTGTAGTTTAGGAGATATTGGCAGATTTAGCCATTTTGGGGGGTTTGAAAATTTATGAAAAATTCAATTACACCAAGATTTCTCTATGTTCCCGAGGGCCTACAGTTACAACTCCGCTACCAGAGTGTAGCAATTCAAAAGTTACGTCGAATGAGCCTATCGGCGTATTCCTGGCTATTGTAGTTTAGGAGATATTGGTAGATTTAGCGATTTTGGGGGGTAAGAAAATTTATGAAAAGTTTAATTAAACCAAGATTTCTCTATGTTCCCGAGGGCCTACAGTTATTACTCCGCTACCAGAGTGTAGCAATTCAAAAGTTACGTCGAATGAGCCTATCGGCGTAATCCTGGCTATTGTAGTTTAGGAGATATTGGCAGATTTAGCCATTTTGGGGGGGTATGAAAATTTATGAAAAGTTCAATTACACCACGATTTCTCTATGTTCCCGAGGGCCTACAGTTACAACTCCGCTACCAGAGTGTAGCAATTCAAAAGTTACGTCGAATGAGCCTATCGGCGTATTCCTGGCCATTGTAGTTTAGTAGATATTGGCAGATTTAACCATTTTGGGGGGTATGAAAATTTATGAAAAGTTCAATTAAACCAAGATTTCTCTATGTTCCCGAGGGCCTACAGTTACAACTCCGCTACCAGAGTGTAGCAATTCAAAAGTTACGTCGAATGAGCCTATCGGCGTATTACTGGCTATTGTAGTTTAGGAGATATTGGCAGATTTAGCCATTTTGGGGGGGTATGAAAATTTATGAAAAGTTCAATTACACCAAGATTTCTCTATGTTCCCGAGGGCCTACAGTTACAACTCCGCTACCAGAGTGTAGCAATTCAAAAGTTACGTCGAATGAGCCTATCGGCGTATTCCTGGCTATTGTAGTTTAGGAGATATTGGCAGATTTAGCCATTTTGTAGGGTATGAAAATTTATGAAAAGTTCAATTAAACCAAGATTTCTCTATGTTCCCGAGGGCCTACAGTTACAACTCCGCTACCAGAGTGTTGCAATTAAAAAGTTACGTCGAATGAGCCTATCGGCGTATTACTGGCTATTGTAGTTTAGGAGATATTGGCAGATTTAGCCATTTGGGGGGGTATGAAAATTTATGAAAAGTTCAATTAAACCAAGATTTCTCTATGTTCCCGAGGGCCTACAGTTACAACTCCGCTACCAGAGTGTAGCAATTCAAAAGTTACGTCGAATGAGCCTATCGGCGTATTCCTGGCTATTGTAGTTTAGGAGATATTGGCAGATTTAGCCATTTTGGGGGGTATGAAAATTTATGAAAAGTTCAATTACACCAAGATTTCTTTATGTTCCCGAGGGCCTACAATTACAACTCCGCTACCAGAGTGTAGCAATTCAAAAGTTACGTCGAATGAGCCTATCGGCGTATTCCTGGCTATTGTAGTTTAGGAGATATTGGCAGATTTAGCCATTTTGGGGGGTATGAAAATTTATGAAAAGTTCAATTACACCAAGATTTCACTATGTTCCCGAGGGCCTACAGTTACAACTCCGCTACCAGAGTGTAGCAATTCAAAAGTTACGTCGAATGAGCCTATCGGCGTATTCCTGGCTAATGTAGTTTAGGAGATATTGACAGATTTAGCCATTTTGGGGGGTATGAAAATTTATGAAAAGTTCAATTAAACCAAGATTTCTCTATGTTCCCGAGAGCCTACAGTTACAAATTCGCTACCAGAGTGTAGCAATTCAAAAGTTTCGTCGAATGAGCCTATCGGCGTATTCTTGGCTATTGTAGTTTAGGAGATATATTTGCAGATTTAGCCATTTTGGGGGATATGAAAATTTATGAAAAGTTCAATTAAACAAAGATTTCTCTATGTTCCCGAGGGCCTACAGTTACAACTCCGCTACCAGACTGTAGCAAATCAAAAGGTTCGTCGAATGAGCCTATCGGCGTATTCCTGGCTATTGTAGTTTAGGAGATATTGGCAGATTTAGCCATTTTGGGGGGTATGAAAATTTATGAAAAATTCAATTACACCATGATTTCTCTATGTTCCCGAGGGCCTACAGTTACAACTCCGCTACCAGACTGTAGCAAATCAAAAGTGACGTCGAATGAGCCTATCGGCGTATTCCTGGCTATTGTAGTTTAGGAGATATTGGCAGATTTAGCCATTTTGGGGGGTATGAAAATTTATGAAAAGTTCAATTACACCAAGATTTCTCTATGTTCCCGAGGGCCTACAGTTACAACTCCGCTACCAGACTGTAGCAAATCAAAAGTTACGTCAAATGAGCCTATCGGCGTATTCCTGGCTATTGTAGTTTAGGAGATATTGGCAGATTTAGCCATTTTGGGGGGTATGAAAATTTATGAAAAGTTCAATAACACCATGATTTCTCTATGTTCCCGAGGGCCTACAGTTACAACTCCGCTACCAGAGTGTAGCAATTCAAAAGTTACGTCGAATGAGCCTATCGGCGTATTCCTGGCTATTGTAGTTTAGGAGATATTGGCAGATTTAGCCATTTTGGGGGGTATGAAAATTTATGAAAAGTTCAATTACACCAAGATTTCTCCATGTTCCCGAGGGCCTACAGTTACAACTCCGCTACCAGAGTGTAGCAATTCAAAAGTTACGTCGAATGAGCCTATCGGCGTATTCCTGGCTATTGTAGTTTAGGAGATATTGGCAGATTTAGCCATTTTGGGGGGTATGAAAATTTAGGAAAAGTTCAATTAAACCAAGATTTCTCTATGTTCCCGAGGGCCTACGTTACAACTCCGCTACCAGAGTGTAGCAATTCAAAAGTTACGTCGAATGAGCCTATCGGCGTATTCCTGGCTATTGTAGTTTAGGAGATATTGGCAGATTTAGCCATTTTGGGGGGTATGAAAATTTATGAAAAGTTCAATTACACCAAGATTTCTCTATGTTCCCGAGGGCCTACAGTTATTACTCCGCTACCAGAGTGTAGCAATTCAAAAGTTACGTCGAATGAGCCTATCGGCGTATTCCTGGCTATTGTAGTTTAGGAGATATTGGCAGATTTAGCCATTTTGGGGGGGTATGAAAATTTATGAAAAGTTCAATTACACCAAGATTTCTCTATGTTCCCGAGGGCCTACAGTTACAACTCCGCTACCAGAGTGTAGCAATTCAAAAGTTACGTCGAATGAGCCTATCGGCGTATTCCTGGCTATTGTAGTTTAGGAGATATTGGTAGATTTAGCCATTTTGGGGGGGTAAGAAAATTTATGAAAAGTTTAATTACACCAAGATTTCTCTATGTTCCCGAAGGTCTACAGTTATTACTCCGCTACCAGAGTGTAGCAATTCAAAAGTTACGTCGAATGAGCCTATCGGCGTATTCCTGGCTATTGTAGTTTAGGAGATATTGGCAGATTTAGCCATTTCGGGGGGTATGAAAATTTATGAAAAGTTCAATTACACCAAGATTTCTCTATGTTCCCGAGGGCCTACAGTTACAACTCCGCTACCAGAGTGTAGCAATTCAAAAGTTACGTCGAATGAGCCTATCGGCGTATTCCTGGCTATTGTAGTTTAGTAGATATTGGCAGATTTAGCCATTTTGGGGGGTATGAAAATTTATGAAAAGTTCAATTACACCAAGATTTCTCTATGTTCCCGAGGGCCTACAGTTACAACTCCGCTACCAGAGTGTAGCAATTCAAAAGTTACGTCGAATGAGCCTATCGGCGTATTCCTGGCTACTGTAGTTTAGGAGATATTGGCAGATTTAGCCATTTTGGGGGGTATGAAAATTTATGAAAAGTTCAATTACACCAAGATTTCTCCATGTTCCCGAGGGCCCACAGTTACAACTCCGCTACCAGAGTGTAGCAATTCAAAAGTTACGTCGAATGAGCCTATCGGCGTATTCCTGGCTATTGTAGTTTAGGAGATATTGGCAGATTTAGCCATTTTGGGGGGTATGAAAATTTATGAAAAGTTCAATTAAACCAAGATTTCTCTATGTTCCCGAGGGCCTACAGTTACAACTCCGCTACCAGAGTGTAGCAATTCAAAAGTTACGTCGAATGAGCCTATCGGCGTATTCCTGGCTCTTGTAGTTTAGGTGATATTGGCAGATTTAGCCATTTTGGGGGGTATGAAAATTTATGAAAAGTTCAATTACACCAAGATTTCTCTATGTTCCCGAGGGCCTACAGTTACAACTCCGCTACCAGAGTGTAGCAAATCAAAAGTTACGTCGGATGAACCTATCGGCGTATTCCTGGCTATTGTAGTTTAGGAGATATTGGCAGATTTAGCCATTTTGGGGGGGTATGAAAATTTATGAAAAGTTCAATTACACCAAGATTTCTCTATGTTCCCGAGGGCCTACAGTTACAACTCTGCTACCAGAGTGTAGCAATTCGAAAGTTACGTCGAATGAGCCTATCGGCGTATTCCTGGCTATTGTAGTTTAGGAGATATTGGCAGATTTAGCCATTTTGGGGGGTATGGAAATTTATGAAAAGTTCAATTAAACCAAGATTTCTCTATGTTCCCGAGGGCCTACAGTTACAACTCCGCTACCAGAGTGTAGCAATTCAAAAGTTACGTCGAATGAGCCTATCGGCGTATTCCTGGCTATTGTAGTTTAGGAGATATTGGCAGATTTAGCCATTTTGGGGGGTATGAAAATTTATGAAAAGTTCAATTACACCAAGATTTCTCTATGTTCCCGAGGGCCTACAGTTACAACTCCGCTACCAGAGTGTAGCAATTCAAAAGTTACGTCGAATGAGCCTATCGGCGTATTCCTGGCTATTGTAGTTTAGGAGATATTGGCAGATTTAGCCATTTTGAGGGGTATGAAAATTTATGAAAAGTTCAATTAAACCAAGATTTCTCTATGTTCCCGAGGGCCTACAGTTACAACTCCGCTACCAGAGTGTAGCAATTCAAAAGTTACGTCGAATGAGCCTATCGGCGTATTATTGGCTATTGTAGTTTAGGAGATATTGGTAGATTTAGCCATTTTGAGGGGTATGAAAATTTATGAAAAGTTCAATTACACCAAGATTTCTCTATGTTCCCGAGGGCCTACAGTTACAACCCTGCTACCAGAGTGTAGCAATTCAAAAGTTACGTCGAATGAGCCTATCGGCGTATTCCTGGCTATTGTAGTTTAAGAGATATTGGCAGATTTAGCCAGTTTGGGGGGTATGAAAATTTATGAAAAGTTCAATTAAACCAAGATTTCTCTATGTTCCCGAGGGCCTACAGTTACAACTCCGCTACCAGAGTGTAGCAATTCAAAAGTTACGTCGAATGAGCCTATCGATGTATTCCTGGCTATTGTAGTTTAGGAGATATTGGCAGATTTAGCCATTTTGGGGGGGTATGAAAATTTATGAAAAGTTCAATTACACCAAGATTTCTCTATGTTCCCGAGGGCCTACAGTTACAACTCCGCTACCAGAGTGTAGCAATTCGAAAGTTACGTCGAATGAGCTTATCGGCGTATTCCTGGCTATTGTAGTTTAGGAGATATTGGCAGATTTAGCCATTTTGGGGGGTATGAAAATTTATGAAAAGTTCAATTAAACCAAGATTTCTTTATGTTCCCGAGGGCCTACAGTTACAACCCCGCTACCAGAGTGTAGCAATTCAAAAGTTACGTCGATCGAGCCTATCGGCGTATTCCTGGCTATTGTAGTTTAGGAGATATTGGCAGATTTAGCCATTTTGGGGGGTATGAAAATTTATGAAAAGTTATATTACACCAAGATTTCTCCATGTTCCCGAGGGCCTACAGTTACAACTCCGCTACCAGAGTGTAGCAATTCAAAAGTTACGTCGAATGAGCCTATCGGCGTATTCCTGGCTATTGTAGTTAAGGAGATATTGGCAGATTTAGCCATTTTGGGGGGTATGAAAATTTATGAAAAGTTCAATTACACCAAGATTTCTCTATGTTCCCGAGGGCCTACAG
Organism: Botryllus schlosseri; assembly: GCF_051294905.1. Lineage (NCBI taxonomy): Eukaryota > Metazoa > Chordata > Ascidiacea > Stolidobranchia > Styelidae > Botryllus > Botryllus schlosseri. Next base: position 18,489,036 of record NC_137243.1, on the reverse strand, counting down.
TTACAACTCCGCTACCAGAGTGTAGCAAATCAAAAGTTACGTCGGATGAACCTATCGGCGTATTCCTGGCTATTGTAGTTTAGGAGATATTGGCAGATTTAGCCATTTTGGGGGGGTATGAAAATTGATGAAAAGTTCAATTACACCAAGATTTCTCTATGTTCCCGAGGGCCTACAGTTACAACTCTGCTACCAGAGTGTAGCAATTCGAAAGTTACGTCGAATGAGCCTATCGGCGTATTCCTGGCTATTGTAGTTTAGGAGATATTGGCAGATTTAGCCATTTTGGGGGGTATGAAAATTTATGAAAAGTTCAATTAACCAAGATTTCTCTATGTTCCCGAGGGCCTACAGTTACAACTCCGCTACCAGAGTGTAGCAATTCAAAAGTTACGTCGAATGAGCCTATCGGCGTATTCCTGGCTATTGTAGTTTAGGAGATATTGGCAGATTTAGCCATTTTGGGGGGTATGAAAATTAATGAAAAGTTCAATTACACCAAGATTTCTCTATGTTCCCGAGGGCCTACAGTTACAACTCCGCTACCAGAGTGTAGCAATTCAAAAGTTACGTCGAATGAGCCTATCGGCGTATTCCTGGCTATTGTAGTTTAGGAGATATTGGCAGATTTAGCCATTTTGAGGGGTATGAAAATTTATGAAAGTTCAATTAAACCAAGATTTCTCTATGTTCCCGAGGGCCTACAGTTACAACTCCGCTACCAGAGTGTAGCAATTCAAAAGTTACGTCGAATGAGCCTATCGGCGTATTATTGGCTATTGTAGTTTAGGAGATATTGGTAGATTTAGCCATTTTGAGGGGTATGAAATTTATGAAAAGTTCAATTACACCAAGATTTCTCTATGTTCCCGAGGGCCTACAGTTACAACTCCGCTACCAGAGTGTAGCAATTCAAAAGTTACGTCGAATGAGCCTATCGGCGTATTCCTGGCTATTGTAGTTTAAGAGATATTGGCAGATTTAGCCAGTTTGGGGGGTATGAAAATTATGAAAAGTTCAATTAAACCAAGATTTCTCTATGTTCCCGAGGGCCTACAGTTACAACTCCGCTACCAGAGTGTAGCAATTCAAAGTTACGTCGAATGAGCCTATCGATGTATTCCTGGCTATTGTAGTTTAGGAGATATTGGCAGATTTAGCCATTTTGGGGGGGTATGAAAATTTATGAAAAGTTCATTACACCAAGATTTCTCTATGTTTTCGAGGGCCTACAGTTACAACTCCGCTACCAGAGTGTAGCAATTCGAAAGTTACGTCGAATGAGCTTATCGGCGTATTCCTGGCTATTGTAGTTTAGGAGATATTGGCAGATTTAGCCATTTTGGGGGGTATGAAAATTTATGAAAAGTTCAATTAAACCAAGATTTCTCTATGTTCCCGAGGGCCCTACAGTTACAACCCCGCTACCAGAGTGTAGCAATTCAAAAGTTACGTCGAATGAGCCTATCGGCGTATTCCTGGCTATTGTAGTTTAGGAGATATTGGCAGATTTAGCCATTTTGGGGGGTATGAAAATTTATGAAAAGTTCAATTAAACCAAGATTTCTCTATGTTCCCGAGGGCCTACAGTTACAACTCCGCTACCAGAGTGTAGCAATTTAAAAGTTACGTCGAATGAGCCTATCAGCGTATTCCTGGCTATTGTAGTTTAGGAGATATTGCAGATTTAGCCATTTTGGGGGGTATGAAAATTTATGAAAAGTTCATTTACACAAGGATTTCTCTATATTCCCGAGGGCCTACAGTTACAACTCCGCTACCAGAGTGTAGCAATTCAAAAGTTACGTCGAATGAGCCTATCGGCGTATTCCTGGCTATTGTAGTTTAGGAGATATTGGCAGATTTAGCCATTTTGGGGGGTATGAAAATTTATGAAAAGTTCAATTAAACCAAGATTTCTCTATGTTCCCGAGGGCCTACAGTTACAACTCCGCTACCAGAGTGTAGCAATTCAAAAGTTACATCGAATGAGCCTATCGGCGTATTCCTGGCTATTGTAGTTTAAGAGATATTGGCAGATTTAGCCATTTTGGGGGGTATGAAAATTTATGAAAAGTTCAATTAAACCAAGATTTCTCTATGTTCTCGAGGGCCTACAGTTACAACTCCGCTACCAGAGTGTAGCAATTCAAAAGTTACGTCGAATGAGCCTATCGGCGTATTCCTGGCTTTTGTAGTTTAGGAGATATTGGCAGATTTAGCCATTTTGGGGGGTTTGAAAATTTATGAAAAATTCAATTACACCAAGATTTCTCTATGTTCCCGAGGGCCTACAGTTACAACTCCGCTACCAGAGTGTAGCAATTCAAAAGTTACGTCGAATGAGCCTATCGGCGTATTCCTGGCTATTGTAGTTTAGGAGATATTGGTAGATTTAGCGATTTTGGGAGGTAAGAAAATTTATGAAAAGTTTAATTAAACCAAGATTTCTCTATGTTCCCGAGGGCCTACAGTTATTACTCCGCTACCAGAGTGTAGCAATTCAAAAGTTACGTCGAATGAGCCTATCGGCGTAATCCTGGCTATTGTAGTTTAGGAGATATTGGCAGATTTAGCCATTTTGGGGGGGTATGAAAATTTATGAAAAGTTCAATTACACCACGATTTCTCTATGTTCCCGAGGGCCTACAGTTACAACTCCGCTACCAGAGTGTAGCAATTCAAAAGTTACGTCGAATGAGCCTATCGGCGTATTCCTGGCCATTGTAGTTTAGTAGATATTGGCAGATTTAACCATTTTGGGGGGTATGAAAATTTATGAAAAGTTCAATTAAACCAAGATTTCTCTATGTTCCCGAGGGCCTACAGTTACAACTCCGCTACCAGAGTGTAGCAATTCAAAAGTTACGTCGAATGAGCCTATCGGCGTATTACTGGCTATTGTAGTTTAGGAGATATTGGCAGATTTAGCCATTTTGGGGGGGTATGAAAATTTATGAAAAGTTCAATTACACCAAGATTTCTCTATGTTCCCGAGGGCCTACAGTTACAACTCCGCTACCAGAGTGTAGCAATTCAAAAGTTACGTCGAATGAGCCTATCGGCGTATTCCTGGCTATTGTAGTTTAGGAGATATTGGCAGATTTAGCCATTTTGTAGGGTATGAAAATTTATGAAAAGTTCAATTAAACCAAGATTTCTCTATGTTCCCGAGGGCCTACAGTTACAACTCCGCTACCAGAGTGTTGCAATTAAAAAGTTACGTCGAATGAGCCTATCGGCGTATTACTGGCTATTGTAGTTTAGGAGATATTGGCAGATTTAGCCATTTGGGGGGGTATGAAAATTTATGAAAAGTTCAATTAAACCAAGATTTCTCTATGTTCCCGAGGGCCTACAGTTACAACTCCGCTACCAGAGTGTAGCAATTCAAAAGTTACGTCGAATGAGCCTATCGGCGTATTCCTGGCTATTGTAGTTTAGGAGATATTGGCAGATTTAGCCATTTTGGGGGGTATGAAAATTTATGAAAAGTTCAATTACACCAAGATTTCTTTATGTTCCCGAGGGCCTACAATTACAACTCCGCTACCAGAGTGTAGCAATTCAAAAGTTACGTCGAATGAGCCTATCGGCGTATTCCTGGCTATTGTAGTTTAGGAGATATTGGCAGATTTAGCCATTTTGGGGGGTATGAAAATTTATGAAAAGTTCAATTACACCAAGATTTCACTATGTTCCCGAGGGCCTACAGTTACAACTCCGCTACCAGAGTGTAGCAATTCAAAAGTTACGTCGAATGAGCCTATCGGCGTATTCCTGGCTAATGTAGTTTAGGAGATATTGACAGATTTAGCCATTTTGGGGGGTATGAAAATTTATGAAAAGTTCAATTAAACCAAGATTTCTCTATGTTCCCGAGAGCCTACAGTTACAAATTCGCTACCAGAGTGTAGCAATTCAAAAGTTTCGTCGAATGAGCCTATCGGCGTATTCTTGGCTATTGTAGTTTAGGAGATATATTTGCAGATTTAGCCATTTTGGGGGATATGAAAATTTATGAAAAGTTCAATTAAACAAAGATTTCTCTATGTTCCCGAGGGCCTACAGTTACAACTCCGCTACCAGAGTGTAGCAATTCAAAAGTTACGTCGAATGAGCCTATCGGCGTATTCCTGGCTTTTGTAGTTTAGGAGATATTGGCAGATTTAGCCATTTTGGGGGGTTTGAAAATTTATGAAAAATTCAATTACACCAAGATTTCTCTATGTTCCCGAGGGCCTACAGTTACAACTCCGCTACCAGAGTGTAGCAATTCAAAAGTTACGTCGAATGAGCCTATCGGCGTATTCCTGGCTATTGTAATTTGGAGATATTGGTAGATTTAGCGATTTTGGGGGGTAAGAAAATTTATGAAAAGTTTAATTAAACCAAGATTTCTCTATGTTCCCGGGGCCTACAGTTATTACTCCGCTACCAGAGTGTAGCAATTCAAAAGTTACGTCGAATGAGCCTATCGGCGTAATCCTGGCTATTGTAGTTTAGGAGATATTGGCAGATTTAGCCATTTTGGGGGGGTATGATAATTTATGAAAAGTTCAATTACACCACGATTTCTCTATGTTCCCGAGGGCCTACAGTTACAACTCCGCTACCAGAGTGTAGCAATTCAAAAGTTACGTCGAATGAGCCTATCGGCGTATTCCTGGCTATTGTAGTTTAGTAGATATTGGCAGATTTAACCATTTTGGGGGGTATGAAAATTTATGAAAAGTTCAATTAAACCAAGATTTCTCTATGTTCCCGAGGGCCTACAGTTACAACTCCGCTACCAGAGTGTAGCAATTCAAAAGTTACGTCGAATGAGCCTATCGGCGTATTACTGGCTATTGTAGTTTAGGAGATATTGGCAGATTTAGCCATTTGGGGGGGTATGAAAATTTATGAAAAGTTCAATTAAACCAAGATTTCTCTATGTTCCCGAGGGCCTACAGTTACAACTCCGCTACCAGAGTGTAGCAATTCAAAAGTTACGTCGAATGAGCCTATCGGCGTTTTCCTGGCTATTGTAGTTTAGGAGATATATTTGCAGATTTAGCCATTTTGGGGGATATGAAAATTTATGAAAAGTTCAATTAAACCAAGATTTCTCTATGTTCCCGAGGGCCTACAGTTACAAATCCGCTACCAGAGTGTAGCAATTCAAAAGTTACGTCGAATGAGCCTATCGGCGTATTCCTGGCTTTTGTAGTTTAGGAGATATTGGCAGATTTAGCCATTTTGGGGGGTATGAAAATTTATGAAAAATTCAATTACACCAAGATTTCTCTATGTTCCCGAGGGCCTACAGTTACAACTCCGCTACCAGAGTGTAGCAATTTTAAAGTTACGTCGAATGAGCCTATCGGCGTATTCCTGGCTATTGTAGTTTAGGAGATATTGGTAGATTTAGCCATTTTGGGGGGTAAGAAAATTTATGAAAAGTTTAATTAAACCAAGATTTCTCTATGTTCCCGAGGGCCTACAGTTATTACTCCGCTACCAGAGTGAAGCAATTCAAAAGTTACGTCGAATGAGCCTATCGGCGTAATCCTGACCATTGTAGTTTAGGAGATATTGGCAGATTTAGCCATTTTGGGGGGGTATGAAAATTTATGAAAAGTTCAATTAAACCAAGATTTCTCCATGTTCCCGAGGGCCTACAGTTACAACTCCGCTACCAGAGTGAAGCAATTCAAAAGTTACGTCGAATGAGCCTATCGGCGTATTCCTGGCTATTGTAGTTTAGGAGATATTGGCAGATTTAGCCATTTTGGGGGGGTATGAAAATTTATGAAAAGTTCAATTACACCACGATTTCTCTATGTTCCCGAGGGCCTACAGTTACAACTCCGCTACCAGAGTGTAGCAATTCAAAAGTTACGTCGAATGAGCCTATCGACGTATTCCTGGCTATTGTAGTTTAGTAGATATTGGCAGATTTAACCATTTTGGGGGGTATGAAAATTTATGAAAAGTTCAATTAAACCAAGATTTCTCCATGTTCCCGAGGGCCTACAGTTACAAGTCCGCTACCAGAGTGAAGCAATTCAAAAGTTACGTCGAATGAGCCTATCGGCGTATTCCTGGCTATTGTAGTTTAGGAGATATTGGTATATTTAGCCATTTTGGGGGGTAAGAAAATTTATGAAAAGTTTAATTAAACCAAGATTTCTCTATGTTCCCGAGGGCCTACAGTTATTACTCCGCTACCAGAGTGTAGCAATTCAAAAGTTACGTCGAATGAGCCTATCGGCGTATTCCTGGCTATTGTAGTTTAGGAGATATTGGCAGATTTAGCCATTTTGGGGGGGTATGAAAATTTATGAAAAGTTCAATTACACCACGATTTCTCTATGTTCCCGAGGGCCTACAGTTACAACTCCGCTACCAGAGTGTAGCAATTCAAAAGTTACGTCGAATGAGCCTATCGGCGTATTCCTGGCTATTGTAGTTTAGTAGATATTGGCAGATTTAACCATTTTGGGGGGTATGAAAATTTATGAAAAGTTCAATTAAACCAAGATTTCTCTATGTTCCCGAGGGCCTACAGTTACAACTCCGCTACCAGAGTGTAGCAATTCAAAAGTTACGTCGAATGAGCCTATCGGCGTATTACTGGCTATTGTAGTTTAGGAGATATTGGCAGATTTAGCCATTTGGGGGGGTATGAAAATTTATGAAAAGTTTAATTAAACCAAGATTTCTCTATGTTCCCGAGGGCCTACAGTTATTACTCCGCTACCAGAGTGAAGCAATTCAAAAGTTACGTCGAATGAGCCTATCGGCGTAATCCTGACCATTGTAGTTTAGGAGATATTGGCAGATTTAGCCATTTTGGGGGGGTATGAAAATTTATGAAAAGTTCAATTACACCAAGATTTCTCTATGTTCCCGAGGGCCTACAGTTACAACTCCGCTACCAGAGTGTAGCAATTCAAAAGTTACGTCGAATGAGCCTATCGGCGTATTCCTGGCTATTTTAGTTTAGGAGATATTGGTAGATTTAGCCATTTTGGGGGGTAAGAAAATTTATGAAAAGTTTAATTAAACCAAGATTTCTCTATGTTCCCGAGGGCCTACAGTTATTACTCCGCTACCAGAGTGTAGCAATTCAAAAGTTACGTCGAATGAGCCTATCGGCGTATTCCTGGCTATTGTAGTTTAGGAGATATTGGCAGATTTAACCATTTTGGGGGGTATGAAAATTTATGAAAAGTTCAATTAAACCAAGATTTCTCCATGTTCCCGAGGGCCTACAGTTACAACTCCGCTACCAGAGTGAAGCAATTCAAAAGTTACGTCGAATGAGCCTATCGGCGTATTCCTGGCTATTGTAGTTTAGGAGATATTGGTAGATTTAGCCATTTTGGGGGGTAAGAAAATTTATGAAAAGTTTAATTAAACCAAGATTTCTCTATGTTCCCGAGGGCCTACAGTTATTACTCCGCTACCAGAGTGTAGCAATTCAAAAGTTACGTCGAATGAGCCTATCGGCGTATTCCTGGCTATTGTAGTTTAGGAGATATTGGCAGATTTAGCCATTTTGGGGGGGTATGAAAATTTATGAAAATTTCAATTACACCACGATTTCTCTATGTTCCCGAGGGCCTACAGTTACAACTCCGCTACCAGAGTGTAGCAATTCAAAAGTTACGTCGAATGAGCCTATCGGCGTATTCCTGGCTATTGTAGTTTAGTAGATATTGGCAGATTTAACCATTTTGGGGGGTATGAAAATTTATGAAAAGTTCAATTAAACCAAGATTTCTCTATGTTCCCGAGGGCCTACAGTTACAACTCCGCTACCAGAGTGTAGCAATTCAAAAGTTACGTCGAATGAGCCTATCGGCGTATTACTGGCTATTGTAGTTTAGGAGATATTGGCAGATTTAGCCATTTTGGGGGGTATGAAAATTTATGAAAAGTTCAATTACACCAAGATTTCTCTATGTTCCCGAGGGCCTACAGTTACAACTCCGCTACCAGAGTGTAGCAATTCAAAAGTTACGTCGAATGAGCCTATCGGCGTATTCCTGGCTATTGTAGTATCGGAGATATTGGCAGATTTAGCCATTTTGGGGGGTATGAAAATTTATGAAAAGTTCAATTACACCAAGATTTCTCTATGTTCCCGAGGGCCTACAGTTACAACTTCGCTACCAGAGTGTAGCTATTCAAAAGTTACGTCGAATGAGCCTATCGGCGTATTCCTGGCTATTGTGGTTTAGGAGATATATTTGCAGATTTAGCCATTTTGGGGGATATGAAAATTTATGAAAAGTTCAATTAAACCAAGATTTCTCTATGTTCCCGAGGGCCTACATTTACAACTCCGCTACCAGAGTGTAGCAATTCAAAAGTTACGTCGAATGAGCCTATCGGCGTATTCCTGGCTTTTGTAGTTTAGGAGGTATTGGCAGATTTAGCCATTTTGGGGGGTATGAAAATTTATGAAAAATTCAATTACACCAAGATTTCTCTATGTTCCCGAGGGCCTACAGTTACAACTCCGCTACCAGAGTGTAGCAATTTTAAAGTTACGTCGAATGAGCCTATCGGCGTATTCCTGGCTATCGTAGTTTAGGAGATATTGGTAGATTTAGCCATTTTGGGGGGTAAGAAAATTTATGAAAAGTTTAATTAAACCAAGATTTCTCTATGTTCCCGAGGGCCTACAGTTATTACTCCGCTACCAGAGTGAAGCAATTAAAAAGTTACGTCGAATGAGCCTATCGGCGTAATCCTGAGTATTGTAGTTTAGGAGATATTGGCAGATTTAGCCATTTTGGGGGGGTATGAAAATTTATGAAAAGTTCAATTACACCAAGATTTCTCTATGTTCCCGAGGGCCTACAGTTACAACTCCGCTACCAGAGTGTAGCAATTCAAAAGTTACGTCGAATGAGCCTATCGGCGTATTCCTGGCTATTGTAGTTTAGGAGATATTGGTAGATTTAGCCATTTTTGGGGGTAAGAAAATTTATGAAAAGTTTAATTAAACCAAGATTTCTCTATGTTCCCGAGGGCCTACAGTTATTACTCCGCTACCAGAGTGTAGCAATTCAAAAGTTACGTCGAATGAGCCTATCGGCGTATTCCTGGCTATTGTAGTTTAGGAGATATTGGCAGATTTAGCCATTTTGGGGGGGTATGAAAATTTATGAAAAGTTCAATTACACCACGATTTCTCTATGTTCCCGAGGGCCTACAGTTACAACTCCGCTACCAGAGTGTAGCAATTCAAAAGTTACGTCGAATGAGCCTATCGGCGTATTCCTGGCTATTGTAGTTTAGTAGATATTGGCAGATTTAACCATTTTGGGGGGTATGAAAATTTATGAAAAGTTCAATTAAACCAAGATTTCTCTATGTTCCCGAGGGCCTACAGTTACAACTCCGCTACCAGAGTGTAGCAATTTAAAAGTTACGTCGAATGAGCCTATCGGCGTATTACTGGCTATTGTAGTTTAGGAGATATTGGCAGATTTAGCCATTTGGGAGGGTATGAAAATTTATGAAAATTTCAATTAAACCAAGATTTCTCTATGTTCCCGAGGGCCTACAGTTACAACTCCGCTACCAGAGTGTAGCAATTCAAAAGTTACGTCGAATGAGCCTATCGGCGTTTTCCTGGCTATTGTAGTTCAGGAGATATTGGCAGATTTAGCCATTTTGGGGGGTATGAAAATTTATGAAAAGTTCAATTACACCAAGATTTCTCTATGTTCCCGAGAGCCTACAGTTACAACTCCGCTACCAGAGTGTAGCAATTCAAAAGTTACGTCGAATGAGCCTATCGGCGTATTCCTGGCTATTGTAGTATAGGAGATATTGGCAGATTTAGCCATTTTGGGGGGTATGAAAATTTATGAAAAGTTCAATTACACCAAGATTTCTCTATGTTCCCTAAGGGCCTACAGTTACAACTCCGCTACCAGAGTGTAGCAATTCAAAAGTTACGTCGAATAAGCCTATCGGCGTATTCCTGGCTATTGTAGTTTAGGAGATATTGGCAGATTTAGCCATTTTGAGGGGTATGAAAATTTATGAAAAGTTCAATTACACCAAGATTTCTCTATGTTCCCGAGGGCCTACAGTTACAACTCCGCTACCAGAGTGTAGCAATTCAAAAGTTACGTCGAATGAGCCTATCGGCGTATTATTGGCTATTGTAGTTTAGGAGATATTGGCAGATTTAGCCATTTTGAGGGGTATGAAAATTTATGAAAAGTTCAATTACACCAAGATTTCTCTATGTTCCCGAGGGCCTACAGTTACAACTCCGCTACCAGAGTGTAGCAATTCAAAAGTTACGTCGAATGAGCCTATCGGCGTATTCCTGGCTATTGTAGTTTAAGAGATATTGGCAGATTTAGCCATTTTGGGGGGTATGAAAATTTATGAAAAGTTCAATTAAACCAAGATTTCTCTATGTTCCCGAGGGCCTACAGTTACAACTCCGCTACCAGAGTGTAGCAATTCAAAAGTTACGTCGAATGAGCCTATCGGCGTATTCCTGGCTTTTGTAGTTTAGGAGATATTGGCAGATTTAGCCATTTTGGGGGGTTTGAAAATTTATGAAAAATTCAATTACACCAAGATTTCTCTATGTTCCCGAGGGCCTACAGTTACAACTCCGCTACCAGAGTGTAGCAATTCAAAAGTTACGTCGAATGAGCCTATCGGCGTATTCCTGGCTATTGTAGTTTAGGAGATATTGGTAGATTTAGCCATTTTGGGGGGTAAGAAAATTTATGAAAAGTTTAATTAAACCAAGATTTCTCTATGTTCCCGAGGACCTACAGTTATTACTCCGCTACCAGAGTGTAGCAATTCAAAAGTTACGTCGAATGAGCCTATCGGCGTAATCCTGGCTATTGTAGTTTAGGAGATATTGGCAGATTTAGCCATTTTGGGGGGGTATGAAAATTTATGAAAAGTTCAATTACACCACGATTTCTCTATGTTCCCGAGGGCCTACAGTTACAACTCCGCTACCAGAGTGTAGCAATTCAAAAGTTACGTCGAATGAGCCTATCGGCGTATTCCTGGCTATTGTAGTTTAGTAGATATTGGCAGATTTAACCATTTTGGGGGGTATGAAAATTTATAAAAAGTTCAATTAAACCAAGATTTCTCTATGTTCCCGAGGGCCTACAGTTACAACTCCGCTACCAGAGTGTAGCAATTCAAAAGTTACGTCGAATGAGCCTATCGGCGTATTACTGGCTATTGTAGTTTAGGAGATATTGGCAGATTTAGCCATTTGGGGGGGTATGAAAATTTATGAAAAGTTCAATTAAACCAAGATTTCTCTATGTTCCCGAGGGCCTACAGTTACAACTCCGCTACCAGAGTGTAGCAATTCAAAAGTTACGTCGAATGAGCCTATCGGCGTTTTCCTGGCTATTGTAGTTTAGGAGATATATTTGCAGATTTAGCCATTTTGGGGGATATGAAAATGTATGAAAAGTTCAATTAAACCAAGATTTCTCTATGTTCCCGAGGGCCTACAGTTACAAATCCGCTACCAGAGTGTAGCAATTCAAAAGTTACGTCGAATGAGCCTATCGGCGTATTCCTGGCTTTTGTAGTTTAGGAGATATTGGCAGATTTAGCCATTTTGGGGGGTATGAAAATTTATGAAAAATTCAATTACACCAAGATTTCTCTATGTTCCCGAGGGCCTACAGTTACAACTCCGCTACCAGAGTGTAGCAATTTTAAAGTTACGTCGAATGAGCCTATCGGCGTATTCCTGGCTATTGTAGTTTAGGAGATATTGGTAGATTTAGCCATTTTGGGGGGTAAGAAAATTTATGAAAAGTTTAATTAAACCAAGATTTCTCTATGTTCCCGAGGGCCTACAGTTATTACTCCGCTACCAGAGTGAAGCAATTCAAAAGTTACGTCGAATGAGCCTATCGGCGTAATCCTGACCATTGTAGTTTAGGAGATATTGGCAGATTTAGCCATTTTGGGGGGGTATGAAAATTTATGAAAAGTTCAATTACACCAAGATTTCTCTATGTTCCCGAGGGCCTACAGTTACAACTCCGCTACCAGAGTGTAGCAATTCAAAAGTTACGTCGAATGAGCCTATCGGCGTATTCCTGGCTATTGTTGTTTAGGAGATATTGGTAGATTTAGCCATTTTGGGGGGTAAGAAAATTTATGAAAAGTTTAATTAAACCAAGATTTCTTTATGTTCCCGAGGGCCTACAGTTATTACTCCGCTACCAGAGTGTAGCAATTCAAAAGTTACGTCGAATGAGCCTATCGGCGTATTCCTGGCTATTGTAGTTTAGGAGATATTGGCAGATTTAGCCATTTTGGGGGGGTATGAAAATTTATGAAAAGTTCAATTACACCACGATTTCTCTATGTTCCCGAGGGCCTACAGTTACAACTCCGCTACCAGAGTGTAGCAATTCAAAAGTTACGTCGAATGAGCCTATCGGCGTATTCCTGGCTATTGTAGTTTAGTAGATATTGGCAGATTTAACCATTTTGGGGGGTATGAAAATTTATGAAAAGTTCAATTAAACCAAGATTTCTCTATGTTCCCGAGGGCCTACAGTTACAACTCCGCTACCAGAGTGTAGCAATTCAAAAGTTACGTCGAATGAGCCTATCGGCGTATTACTGGCTATTGTAGTTTAGGAGATATTGGCAGATTTAGCCATTTGGGGGGGTATGAAAATTTATGAAAAGTTTAATTAAACCAAGATTTCTCTATGTTCCCGAGGGCCTACAGTTATTACTCCGCTACCAGAGTGAAGCAATTCAAAACTTACGTCGAATGAGCCTAACGGCGTAATCCTGACCATTGTAGTTTAGGAGATATTGGCAGATTTAGCCATTTTGGGGGGGGGGTATGAAAATTTATGAAAAGTTCAATTACACCAAGATTTCTCTATGTTCCCGAGGGCCTACAGTTACAACTCCGCTACCAGAGTGTAGCAATTCAAAAGTTACGTCGAATGAGCCTATCGGCGTATTCCTGGCTATTGTAGTTCAGGAGATATTGGTAGATTTAGCCATTTTGGGGGGTAAGAAAATTTATGAAAAGTTTAATTAAACCAAGATTTCTCTATGTTCCCGAGGGCCTACAGTTATTACTCCGCTACCAGAGTGTAGCAATTCAAAAGTTACGTCGAATGAGCCTATCGGCGTATTCCTGGCTATTGTAGTTTAGGAGATATTGGCAGATTTAGCCATTTTGGGGGGGTATGAAAATTTATGAAAAGTTCAATTACACCAAGATTTCTCTATGTTCCCGAGGGCCTACAGTTACAACTCCGCTACCAGAGTGTAGCAATTCAAAAGTTACGTCGAATGAGCCTATCTGCGTATTCCTGGCTATTGTAGTTTAGGAGATATTGGCAGATTAACTATTTTGGTGGGGTATGAAAATTTATGAAAAGTTCAATTACACCACGATTTCTCTATGCTCCCGAGGGCCTACAGTTACAACTCCGCTACGAGAGTGTAGCAATTCAAAAGTTACGTCGAATGAGCCTATCGGCGTATTCCTGGCTTTTGTAGTTTAGGAGATATTGGCAGATTTAGCCGTTTTGGGGGGTATGAAAATTTATGAAAAGTTCAATTACACCAAGATTTCTCTATGTTCCCGAGGGCCTACAGTTACAACTCCGCTACCAGAGTGTAGCAATTCAAAAGTTACGTCGAATGAGCCTATCGGCGTATTCCTGGCTATTGTAGTTTAGGAGATATTGGCAGATTTAGCCATTTTGAGGGGTATGAAAATTTATGAAAAGTTCAACTAAAACAAGATTTCTCTATGTTCCCGAGGGCCTACAGTTACAACTCCGCTACCAGAGTGTAGCAATTCAAAAGTTACGTCGAATGAGCCTATCGGCGTATTCCTGGCTATTGTAGTTTAAGAGATATTGGCAGATTTAGCCATTTTGGGGGGTATGAAAATTTATGAAAAGTTCAATTAAACCAAGATTTTTCTATGTTCCCGAGGGCCTACAGTTATTACTCCGCTACTAAAGTGTAGCAATTCAAAAGTTACGTCGAATGAGCCTATCGGCGTATTCCTGGCTATTGTAGTTTAGGAGATATTGGCAGATTTAGCCATTTTGGGGGGGGGGGTATGAAAATTTATGAAAAGTTCAATTACACCAACATTTCTCTATGTTCCCGAGGGCCTACAGTTACAACTCCGCTACGAGAGTGTAGCAATTCAAAAGTTACGTCGAATGAGCCTATCGGCGTATTCCTGGCTATTGTAGTTTAGGAGATATTGGTAGATTTAGCCATTTTGGGGGGTAAGAAAATTTATGAAAAGTTTAATTAAACCAAGATTTCTCTATGTTCCCGAGGGCCTACAGTTACAACTCCGCTACCAGAGTGTAGCAATTCAAAAGTTACGTCGAATGAGCCTATCGGCGTATTCCTGGCTTTTGTAGTTTAGTAGATATTGGCAGATTTAACCATTTTGGGGGTATGAAAATTTATGAAAAGTTCAATTAAACCAAGATTTCTCTATGTTCCCGAGGGCCTACAGTTATTACTCCGCTACCAGAGTGTAGCAATTCAAAAGTTACGTCGAATGAGCCTATCGGCGTATTCCTGGCTATTGTAGTTTAGGAGATATTGGCAGATTTAGCCATTTTTGGGGGGGGGGGGTATGAAAATTTATGAAAAGTTCAATTACACCAAGATTTCTCTATGTTCCCGAGGGCCTACAGTTACAACTCCGCTACGAGAGTGTAGCAATTCAAAAGTTACGTCGAATGAGCCTATCGGCGTATTCCTGGCTATTGTAGTTTAGGAGATATTGGCAGATTTAGCCATTTTGGGGGGGTATGAAAATTTATGAAAAGTTCAATTACACCACGATTTCTCTATGTTCCCGAGGGCCTACAGTTACAACTCCGCTACCAGAGTGTAGCAATTCAAAAGTTACGTCGAATGAGCCTATCGGCGTATTCCTGGCTATTGTAGTTTAGTAGATATTGGCAGATTTAACCATTTTGGGGGTATGAAAATTTATGAAAAGTTCAATTAAACCAAGATTTCTCTATGTTCCCGAGGGCCTACAGTTACAACTCCGCTACCAGAGTGTAGCAATTCAAAAGTTACGTCGAATGAGCCTATCGGCGTATTAATGGCTATTGTAGTTTAGGAGATATTGGCAGATTTAGCCATTTGGGGGGGTATGAAAATTTATGAAAAGTTCAATTAAACCAAGATTTCTCTATGTTCCCGAGGGCCTACAGTTACAACTCCGCTACCAGAGTGTAGCAATTCAAAAGTTACGTCGAATGAGCCTATCGGCGTAATCCTGACTATTGTAGTTTAGGAGATATTGGCAGATTTAGCCATTTTGGGGGGGTATGAAAATTTATGAAAAGTTCAATTACACCAAGATTTCTCTATGTTCCCGAGGGCCTACAGTTACAACTCCGCTACCAGAGTGTAGCAATTCAAAAGTTACGTCGAATGAGCCTATCGGCGTATTCCTGGCTATTGTAGTTTAGGAGATATTGGTAGATTTAGCCATTTTTGGGGGTAAGAAAATTTATGAAAAGTTTAATTAAACCAAGATTTCTCTATGTTCCCGAGGGCCTACAGTTATTACTCCGCTACCAGAGTGTAGCAATTCAAAAGTTACGTCGAATGAGCCTATCGGCGTATTCCTGGCTATTGTAGTTTAGGAGATATTGGCAGATTTAGCCATTTTGGGGGGGTATGAAAATTTATGAAAAGTTCAATTACACCACGATTTCTCTATGTTCCCGAGGGCCTACAGTTACAACTCCGCTACCAGAGTGTAGCAATTCAAAAGTTACGTCGAATGAGCCTATCGGCGTATTCCTGGCTATTGTAGTTTAGTAGATATTGGCAGATTTAACCATTTTGGGGGGTATGAAAATTTATGAAAAGTTCAATTAAACCAAGATTTCTCTATGTTCCCGAGGGCCTACAGTTACAACTCCGCTACCAGAGTGTAGCAATTTTAAAGTTACGTCGAATGAGCCTATCGGCGTATTCCTGGCTATTGTAGTTTAGGAGATATTGGTAGATTTAGCCATTTTGGGGGGTAAGAAAATTTATGAAAAGTTTAATTAAACCAAGATTTCTCTATGTTCCCGAGGGCCTACAGTTATTACTCCGCTACCAGAGTGAAGCAATTCAAAATTTACGTCGAATGAGCCTATCGGCGTAATCCTGACTATTGTAGTTTAGGAGATATTGGCAGATTTAGCCATTTTGGGGGGGTATGAAAATTTATGAAAAGTTCAATTACACCAAGATTTCTCTATGTTCCCGAGGGCCTACAGTTACAACTCCGCTACCAGAGTGTAGCAATTCAAAAGTTACGTCGAATGAGCCTATCGGCGTAATCCTGACTATTGTAGTTTAGGAGATATTGGCAGATTTAGCCATTTTGGGGGGGTATGAAAATTTATGAAAAGTTCAATTACACCAAGATTTCTCTATGTTCCCGAGGGCCTACAGTTACAACTCCGCTACCAGAGTGTAGCAATTCAAAAGTTACGTCGAATGAGCCTATCGGCGTAATCCTGACTATTGTAGTTTAGGAGATATTGGCAGATTTAGCCATTTTGGGGGGGTATGAAAATTTATGAAAAGTTCAACTAAAACAAGATTTCTCTATGTTCCCGAGGGCCTACAGTTACAACTCCGCTACCAGAGTGTAGCAATTCAAAAGTTACGTCGAATGAGCCTATCGGCGTATTCCTGGCTATTGTAGTTTAAGAGATATTGGCAGATTTAGCCATTTTGGGGGGTATGAAAATTTATGAAAAGTTCAATTAAACCAAGATTTTTCTATGTTCCCGAGGGCCTACAGTTATTACTCCGCTACTAAAGTGTAGCAATTCAAAAGTTACGTCGAATGAGCCTATCGGCGTATTCCTGGCTATTGTAGTTTAGGAGATATTGGCAGATTTAGCCATTTTGGGGGGGGGGGTATGAAAATTTATGAAAAGTTCAATTACACCAACATTTCTCTATGTTCCCGAGGGCCTACAGTTACAACTCCGCTACGAGAGTGTAGCAATTCAAAAGTTACGTCGAATGAGCCTATCGGCGTATTCCTGGCTATTGTAGTTTAGGAGATATTGGTAGATTTAGCCATTTTGGGGGGTAAGAAAATTTATGAAAAGTTTAATTAAACCAAGATTTCTCTATGTTCCCGAGGGCCTACAGTTACAACTCCGCTACCAGAGTGTAGCAATTCAAAAGTTACGTCGAATGAGCCTATCGGCGTATTCCTGGCTTTTGTAGTTTAGTAGATATTGGCAGATTTAACCATTTTGGGGGTATGAAAATTTATGAAAAGTTCAATTAAACCAAGATTTCTCTATGTTCCCGAGGGCCTACAGTTATTACTCCGCTACCAGAGTGTAGCAATTCAAAAGTTACGTCGAATGAGCCTATCGGCGTATTCCTGGCTATTGTAGTTTAGGAGATATTGGCAGATTTAGCCATTTTGGGGGGGGGGGGTATGAAAATTTATGAAAAGTTCAATTACACCAAGATTTCTCTATGTTCCCGAGGGCCTACAGTTACAACTCCGCTACGAGAGTGTAGCAATTCAAAAGTTACGTCGAATGAGCCTATCGGCGTATTCCTGGCTATTGTAGTTTAGGAGATATTGGCAGATTTAGCCATTTTGGGGGGGTATGAAAATTTATGAAAAGTTCAATTACACCACGATTTCTCTATGTTCCCGAGGGCCTACAGTTACAACTCCGCTACCAGAGTGTAGCAATTCAAAAGTTACGTCGAATGAGCCTATCGGCGTATTCCTGGCTATTGTAGTTTAGTAGATATTGGCAGATTTAACCATTTTGGGGGTATGAAAATTTATGAAAAGTTCAATTAAACCAAGATTTCTCTATGTTCCCGAGGGCCTACAGTTACAACTCCGCTACCAGAGTGTAGCAATTCAAAAGTTACGTCGAATGAGCCTATCGGCGTATTAATGGCTATTGTAGTTTAGGAGATATTGGCAGATTTAGCCATTTGGGGGGGTATGAAAATTTATGAAAAGTTCAATTAAACCAAGATTTCTCTATGTTCCCGAGGGCCTACAGTTACAACTCCGCTACCAGAGTGTAGCAATTCAAAAGTTACGTCGAATGAGCCTATCGGCGTAATCCTGACTATTGTAGTTTAGGAGATATTGGCAGATTTAGCCATTTTGGGGGGGTATGAAAATTTATGAAAAGTTCAATTACACCAAGATTTCTCTATGTTCCCGAGGGCCTACAGTTACAACTCCGCTACCAGAGTGTAGCAATTCAAAAGTTACGTCGAATGAGCCTATCGGCGTATTCCTGGCTATTGTAGTTTAGGAGATATTGGTAGATTTAGCCATTTTTGGGGGTAAGAAAATTTATGAAAAGTTTAATTAAACCAAGATTTCTCTATGTTCCCGAGGGCCTACAGTTATTACTCCGCTACCAGAGTGTAGCAATTCAAAAGTTACGTCGAATGAGCCTATCGGCGTATTCCTGGCTATTGTAGTTTAGGAGATATTGGCAGATTTAGCCATTTTGGGGGGGTATGAAAATTTATGAAAAGTTCAATTACACCACGATTTCTCTATGTTCCCGAGGGCCTACAGTTCCAACTCCGCTACCAGAGTGTAGCAATTCAAAAGTTACGTCGAATGAGCCTATCGGCGTATTCCTGGCTATTGTAGTTTAGTAGATATTGGCAGATTTAACCATTTTGGGGGGTATGAAAATTTATGAAAAGTTCAATTAAACCAAGATTTCTCTATGTTCCCGAGGGCCTACAGTTACAACTCCGCTACCAGAGTGTAGCAATTTTAAAGTTACGTCGAATGAGCCTATCGGCGTATTCCTGGCTATTGTAGTTTAGGAGATATTGGTAGATTTAGCCATTTTGGGGGGTAAGAAAATTTATGAAAAGTTTAATTAAACCAAGATTTCTCTATGTTCCCGAGGGCCTACAGTTATTACTCCGCTACCAGAGTGAAGCAATTCAAAATTTACGTCGAATGAGCCTATCGGCGTAATCCTGACTATTGTAGTTTAGGAGATATTGGCAGATTTAGCCATTTTGGGGGGGTATGAAAATTTATGAAAAGTTCAATTACACCAAGATTTCTCTATGTTCCCGAGGGCCTACAGTTACAACTCCGCTACCAGAGTGTAGCAATTCAAAAGTTACGTCGAATGAGCCTATCGGCGTATTCCTGGCTATTGTAGTTTAGGAGATATTGGTAGATTTAGCCATTTTGGGGGTAAGAAAATTTATGAAAAGTTTAATTAAACCAAGATTTCTCTATGTTCCCGAGGGCCTACAGTTATTACTCCGCTACCAGAGTGTAGCAATTCAAAAGTTACGTCGAATGAGCCTATCGGCGTATTCCTGGCTATTGTAGTTTAGGAGATATTGGCAGATTTAGCCATTTTGGGGGGGTATGAAAATTTATGAAAAGTTCAATTACACCACGATTTCTCTATGTTCCCGAGGGCCTACAGTTACAACTCCGCTACCAGAGTGTAGCAATTCAAAAGTTACGTCGAATGAGCCTATCGGCGTATTCCTGGCTATTGTAGTTTAGTAGATATTGGCAGATTTAACCATTTTGGGGGGTATGAAAATTTATGAAAAGTTCAATTAAACCAAGATTTCTCTATGTTCCCGAGGGCCTACAGTTACAACTCCGCTACCAGAGTGTAGCAATTCAAAAGTTACGTCGAATGAGCCTATCGGCGTATTACTGGCTATTGTAGTTTAAGAGATATTGGCAGATTTAGCCATTTGGGAGGGTATGAAAATTTATGAAAAGTTCAATTAAACCAAGATTTCTCTATGTTCCCGAGGGCCTACAGTTACAACTCCGCTACCAGAGTGTAGCAATTCAAAAGTTACGTCGAATGAGCCTATCGGCGTTTTCCTGGCTATTGTAGTTTAGGAGATATTGGCAGATTTAGCCATTTTGGGGGGTAAGAAAATTTATGAAAAGTTTAATTAAACCAAGATTTCTCTATGTTCCCGAGGGCCTACAGTTATTACTCCGCTACCAGAGTGAAGCAATTCAAAATTTACGTCGAATGAGCCTATCGGCGTAATCCTGACTATTGTAGTTTAGGAGATATTGGCAGATTTAGCCATTTTGGGGGGGTATGAAAATTTATGAAAAGTTCAATTACACCAAGATTTCTCTATGTTCCCGAGGGCCTACAGTTACAACTCCGCTACCAGAGTGTAGCAATTCAAAAGTTACGTCGAATGAGCCTATCGGCGTATTCCTGGCTATTGTAGTTTAGGAGATATTGGTAGATTTAGCCATTTTGGGGGTAAGAAAATTTATGAAAAGTTTAATTAAACCAAGATTTCTCTATGTTCCCGAGGGCCTACAGTTATTACTCCGCTACCAGAGTGTAGCAATTCAAAAGTTACGTCGAATGAGCCTATCGGCGTATTCCTGGCTATTGTAGTTTAGGAGATATTGGCAGATTTAGCCATTTTGGGGGGGTATGAAAATTTATGAAAAGTTCAATTACACCACGATTTCTCTATGTTCCCGAGGGCCTACAGTTACAACTCCGCTACCAGAGTGTAGCAATTCAAAAGTTACGTCGAATGAGCCTATCGGCGTATTCCTGGCTATTGTAGTTTAGTAGATATTGGCAGATTTAACCATTTTGGGGGGTATGAAAATTTATGAAAAGTTCAATTAAACCAAGATTTCTCTATGTTCCCGAGGGCCTACAGTTACAACTCCGCTACCAGAGTGTAGCAATTCAAAAGTTACGTCGAATGAGCCTATCGGCGTATTACTGGCTATTGTAGTTTAGGAGATATTGGCAGATTTAGCCATTTGGGAGGGTATAAAAATTTATGAAAAGTTCAATTAAACCAAGATTTCTCTATGTTCCCGAGGGCCTACAGTTACAACTCCGCTACCAGAGTGTAGCAATTCAAAAGTTACGTCGAATGAGCCTATCGGCGTTTTCCTGGCTATTGTAGTTTAGGAGATATTGGCAGATTTAGCCATTTTGGGGGGTATGAAAATTTATGAAAAGTTCAATTAAACCAAGATTTCTCTATGTTCCCGAGGGCCTACAATTACAACTCCGCTACCAGAGTGTAGCAATTCAAAAGTTTCGTCGAATGAGCCTATCGGCGTATTCCTGGCTATTGTAGTTAAGGAGATATTGGCAGATTTAGCCATTTTGGGGGGTATGAAAATTTATGAAAAGTTCAATTACACCAAGATTTCTCTATGTTCCCGAGGGCCTACAGTTACAACTCCGCTACCAGAGCGAAGCAATTCAAAAGTTACGTCGAATGAGCCTATCTGCGTATTCCTGGCTATTGTAGTTTAGGAGATATTGGCAGATTTAGCTATTTTGGGGGGGTATGAAAATTTATGAAAAGTTCAATTACACCAAGATTTCTCTATGCTCCCGAGGGCCTACAGTTACAACTCCGCTACGAGAGTGTATTAATTCAAAAGTTACGTCGAATGAGCCTATCGGCGTATTCCTGGCTTTTGTAGTTTAGGAGATATTGGCAGATTTAACCATTTTGGGGGGTATGAAAATTTATGAAAAGTTCAATTAAACCAAGATTTCTCTATGTTCCCGATGGCCTACAATTACAACTCCGCTACCAGAGTGTAGCAATTCAAAAGTTTCGTCGAATGAGCATATCGGCGTATTCCTGGCTATTGTAGTTTAGGAGATATTGGCAGATTTAGCCATTTGGGGGGGTATGAAAATTTATGAAAAGTTTAATTAAACCAAGATTTCTCTATGTTCCCGAGGGCCTACAGTTACAACTTCGCTACCAGAGTGTAGCAATTCAAAAGTTACGTCGAATGAGCCTATCGGCGTAATCCTGACTATTGTAGTTTAGGAGATATTGGCAGATTTAGCCATTTTGGGGGGGGTATGAAAATTTATGAAAAGTTCAATTACACCAAGATTTCTCTATGTTCCCGAGGGCCTACAGTTACAACTCCGCTACCAGAGTGTAGCAATTCAAAAGTTACGTCGAATGAGCCTATCGGCGTATTCCTGGCTATTGTAGTTTAGGAGATATTGGTAGATTTAGCCATTTTTGGGGGTAAGAAAATTTATGAAAAGTTTAATTAAACCAAGATTTCTCTATGTTCCCGAGGGCCTACAGTTATTACTCCGCTACCAGAGTGTAGCAATTCAAAAGTTACGTCGAATGAGCCTATCGGCGTATTCCTGGCTATTGTAGTTTAGGAGATATTGGCAGATTTAGCCATTTTGGGGGGGTATGAAAATTTATGAAAAGTTCAATTACACCACGATTTCTCTATGTTCCCGAGGGCCTACAGTTACAACTCCGCTACCAGAGTGTAGCAATTCAAAAGTTACGTCGAATGAGCCTATCGGCGTATTCCTGGCTATTGTAGTTTAGTAGATATTGGCAGATTTAACCATTTTGGGGGGTATGAAAATTTATGAAAAGTTCAATTAAACCAAGATTTCTCTATGTTCCCGAGGGCCTACAGTTACAACTCCGCTACCAGAGTGTAGCAATTTTAAAGTTACGTCGAATGAGCCTATCGGCGTATTCCTGGCTATTGTAGTTTAGGAGATATTGGTAGATTTAGCCATTTTGGGGGGTAAGAAAATTTATGAAAAGTTTAATTAAACCAAGATTTCTCTATGTTCCCGAGGGCCTACAGTGATTACTCCGCTACCAGAGTGAAGCAATTCAAAAGTTACGTCGAATGAGCCTGTCGGCGTAATCCTGACTATTGTAGTTTAGGAGATATTGGCAGATTTATCCATTTTGGGGGGGTATGAAAATTTATGAAAAGTTCAATTACACCAAGATTTCTCTATGTTCCCGAGGGCCTACAGTTACAACTCCGCTACCAGAGTGTAGCAATTCAAAAGTTACGTCGAATGAGCCTATCGGCGTATTCCTGGCTATTGTAGTTTAGGAGATATTGGTAGATTTAGCCATTTTGGGGGTAAGAAAATTTATGAAAAGTTTAATTAAACCAAGATTTCTCTATGTTCCCGAGGGCCTACAGTTATTACTCCGCTACCAGAGTGTAGCAATTCAAAAGTTACGTCGAATGAGCCTATCGGCGTATTCCTGGCTATTGTAGTTTAGGAGATATTGGCAGATTTAGCCATTTTGGGGGGGTATGAAAATTTATGAAAAGTTCAATTACACCACGATTTCTCTATGTTCCCGAGGGCCTACAGTTACAACTCCGCTACCAGAGTGTAGCAATTCAAAAGTTACGTCGAATGAGCCTATCGGCGTATTCCTGGCTATTGTAGTTTAGTAGATATTGGCAGATTTAACCATTTTGGGGGGTATGAAAATTTATGAAAAGTTCAATTAAACCAAGATTTCTCTATGTTCCCGAGGGCCTACAGTTACAACTCCGCTACCAGAGTGTAGCAATTCAAAAGTTACGTCGAATGAGCCTATCGGCGTATTACTGGCTATTGTAGTTTAGGAGATATTGGCAGATTTAGCCATTTGGGAGGGTATGAAAATTTATGAAAAGTTCAATTAAACCAAGATTTCTCTATGTTCCCGAGGGCCTACAGTTACAACTCCGCTACCAGAGTGTAGCAATTCAAAAGTTACGTCGAATGAGCCTATCGGCGTTTTCCTGGCTATTGTAGTTTAGGAGATATTGGCAGATTTAGCCATTTTGGGGGGTATGAAAATTTATGAAAAGTTCAATTAAACCAAGATTTCTCTATGTTCCCGAGGGCCTACAATTACAACTCCGCTACCAGAGTGTAGCAATTCAAAAGTTTCGTCGAATGAGCCTATCGGCGTATTCCTGGCTATTGTAGTTAAGGAGATATTGGCAGATTTAGCCATTTTGGGGGGTATGAAAATTTATGAAAAGTTCAATTACACCAAGATTTCTCTATGTTCCCGAGGGCCTACAGTTACAACTCCGCTACCAGAGTGTAGCAATTCAAAAGTTACGTCGAATGAGCCTATCGGCGTATTCCTGGCTATTGTAGTTTAGGAGATATTGGCAGATTTAGCCATTTTGAGGGGTATGAAAATTTATGAAAAGTTCAACTAAAACAAGATTTCTCCATGTTCCCGAGGGCCTACAGTTACAACTCCGCTACCAGAGTGTAGCAATTCAAAAGTTACGTCGAATGAGCCTATCGGCGTATTCCTGGCTATTGTAGTTTAAGAGATATTGGCAGATTTAGCCATTTTGGGGGGTATGAAAATTTATGAAAAGTTCAAGTAAACCAAGATTTTTCTATGTTCCCGAGGGCCTACAGTTATTACTCCGCTACTAGAGTGTAGCAATTCAAAAGTTACGTCGAATGAGCCTATCGGCGTATTCCTGGCTATTGTAGTTTAGGAGATATTGGCAGATTTAGCCATTTTGGGGGGGGGGTATGAAAATTTATGAAAAGTTCAATTACACCAAGATTTCTCTATGTTCCCGAGGGCCTACAGTTACAACTCCGCTACGAGAGTGTATCAATTCAAAAGTTACGTCGAATGAGCCTATCGGCGTATTCCTGGCTATTGTAGTTTAGGAGATATTGGTAGATTTAGCCATTTTGGGGGGTAAGAAAATTTATGAAAAGTTTAATTAAACCAAGATTTCTCTATGTTCCCGAGGGCCTACAGTTACAACTCCGCTACCAGAGTGTAGCAATTCAAAAGTTACGTCGAATGAGCCTATCGGCGTATTCCTGGCTTTTGTAGTTTAGTAGATATTGGCAGATTTAACCATTTTGGGGGTATGAAAATTTATGAAAAGTTCAATTAAACCAAGATTTCTCTATGTTCCCGAGGGCCTACAGTTATTACTCCGCTACCAGAGTGTAGCAATTCAAAAGTTACGTCGAATGAGCCTATCGGCGTATTCCTGGCTATTGTAGTTTAGGAGATATTGGCAGATTTAGCCATTTTGGGGGGGGGTATGAAAATTTATGAAAAGTTCAATTACACCAAGATTTCTCTATGTTCCCGAGGGCCTACAGTTACAACTCCGCTACGAGAGTGTAGCAATTCAAAAGTTACGTCGAATGAGCCTATCGGCGTATTCCTGGCTATTGTAGTTTAGGAGATATTGGCAGATTTAGCCATTTTGGGGGTTATGAAAATTTATGAAAAGTTCAATTACACCACGATTTCTCTATGTTCCCGAGGGCCTACAGTTACAACTCCGCTACAAGAGTGTAGCAATTCAAAAGTTACGTCGAATGAGCCTATCGGCGTATTCCTGGCTATTGTAGTTTAGTAGATATTGGCAGATTTAACCATTTTGGGGGTATGAAAATTTATGAAAAGTTCAATTAAACCAAGATTTCTCTATGTTCCCGAGGGCCTACAGTTACAACTCCGCTACCAGAGTGTAGCAATTCAAAAGTTACGTCGAATGAGCCTATCGGCGTATTACTGGCTATTGTAGTTTAGGAGATATTGGCAGATTTAGCCATTTGGGGGGGTATGAAAATTTATGAAAAGTTCAATTAAACCAAGATTTCTCTATGTTCCCGAGGGCCTACAGTTACAACTCCGCTACCAGAGTGTAGCAATTCAAAAGTTACGTCGAATGAGCCTATCGGCGTTTTCCTGGCTATTGTAGTTTAGGAGATATTGGCAGATTTAGCCATTTTGGGGGGTATGAAAATTTATGAAAAGTTCAATTACACCAAGATTTCTCTATGTTCCCGAGGGCCTACAGTTACAACTCCGCTACCAGAGTGTAGCAATTCAAAAGTTACGTCGAATGAGCCTATCGGCGTATTCCTGGCTATTGTAGTATAGGAGATATTGGCAGATTTAGCCATTTCGGGGGGTATGAAAATTTATGAAAAGTTCAATTACACCAAGATTTCTCTATGTTCCCTAAGGGCCTACAGTTACAACTCCGCTTCCAGAGTGTAGCAATTCGAAAGTTACGTCGAATGAGCCTATCGGCGTTTTCCTGGCTATTGTAGTTTAGGAGATATTGGCAGATTTAACCATTTTGGGGTTATGAAAATTTATGAAAAGTTCAATTAAACCAAGATTTCTCTATGTTCCCGAGGGCCTACAGTTATTACTCCGCTACCAGAGTGTAGCAATTCAAAAGTTACGTCGAATGAGCCTATCGGCGTATTCCTGGCTATTGTAGTTTAGGAGATATTGGCAGATTTAGCCATTTTGGGGGGGTATGAAAATTTATGAAAAGTTCAATTACACCACGATTTCTCTATGTTCCCGAGGGCCTACAGTTACAACTCCGCTACCAGAGTGTAGCAATTCAAAAGTTACGTCGAATGAGCCTATCGGCGTATTCCTGGCTATTGTAGTTTAGTAGATATTGGCAGATTTAACCATTTTGGGGGTATGAAAATTTATGAAAAGTTCAATTAAACCAAGATTTCTCTATGTTCCCGAGGGCCTACAGTTACAACTCCGCTACCAGAGTGTAGCAATTCAAAAGTTACGTCGAATGAGCCTATCGGCGTTTTCCTGGCTATTGTAGTTTAGGAGATATTGGCAGATTTAGCCATTTTGGGGGGTATGGAAATTTATGAAAAGTTCAATTACACCAAGATTTCTCTATGTTCCCGAGGGCCTACAGTTACAACTCCGCTACCAGAGTGTAGCAATTCAAAAGTTACGTCGAATGAGCCTATCGGCGTATTCCTGGCTATTGTAGTATAGAAGATATTGGCAGATTTAGCCATTTCGGGGGGTATGAAAATTTATGAAAAGTTCAATTACACCAAGATTTCTCTATGTTCCCTAAGGGCCTACAGTTACAACTCCGCTACCAGAGTGTAGCAATTCAAAAGTTACGTCGAATGAGCCTATCGGCGTATTCCTGGCTATTGTAGTTTAGGAGATATTGGCAGATTTAGCCATTTTGAGGGGTATGAAAATTTATGAAAAGTTCAATTACACCAAGATTTCTCTATGTTCCCTAAGGGCCTACAGTTACAACTCCGCTACCAGAGTGTAGCAATTCAAAAGTTACGTCGAATGAGCCTATCGGCGTTTTCCTGGCTATTGTAGTTTAGTAGATATTGGCAGATTTAACCATTTTGGGGGGTATGAAAATTTATGAAAAGTTCAATTAAACCAAGATTTCTCTATGTTCCCGAGGGCCTACAGTTACAACTCCGCTACCAGAGTGTAGCAATTCAAAAGTTACGTCGAATGAGCCTATCGGCGTATTACTGGCTATTGTAGTTTAGGAGATATTGGCAGATTTAGCCATTTGGGAGGGTATGAAAATTTATGAAAAGTTCAATTAAACCAAGATTTCTCTATGTTCCCGAGGGCCTACAGTTACAACTCCGCTACCAGAGTGTAGCAATTCAAAAGTTACGTCGAATGAGCCTATCGGCGTTTTCCTGGCTATTGTAGTTTAGGAGATATTGGCAGATTTAGCCATTTTGGGGGGTATGAAAATTTATGAAAAGTTCAATTAAACCAAGATTTCTCTATGTTCCCGAGGGCCTACAATTACAACTCCGCTACCAGAGTGTAGCAATTCAAAAGTTTCGTCGAATGAGCCTATCGGCGTATTCCTGGCTATTGTAGTTAAGGAGATATTGGCAGATTTAGCCATTTTGGGGGGTATGAAAATTTATGAAAAGTTCAATTACACCAAGATTTCTCTATGTTCCCGAGGGCCTACAGTTACAACTCCGCTACCAGAGTGTAGCAATTCAAAAGTTACGTCGAATGAGCCTATCGGCGTATTCCTGGCTATTGTAGTTTAGGAGATATTGGCAGATTTAGCCATTTTGAGGGGTATGAAAATTTATGAAAAGTTCAACTAAAACAAGATTTCTCCATGTTCCCGAGGGCCTACAGTTACAACTCCGCTACCAGAGTGTAGCAATTCAAAAGTTACGTCGAATGAGCCTATCGGCGTATTCCTGGCTATTGTAGTTTAAGAGATATTGGCAGATTTAGCCATTTTGGGGGGTATGAAAATTTATGAAAAGTTCAAGTAAACCAAGATTTTTCTATGTTCCCGAGGGCCTACAGTTATTACTCCGCTACTAGAGTGTAGCAATTCAAAAGTTACGTCGAATGAGCCTATCGGCGTATTCCTGGCTATTGTAGTTTAGGAGATATTGGCAGATTTAGCCATTTTGGGGGGGGGGGTATGAAAATTTATGAAAAGTTCAATTACACCAAGATTTCTCTATGTTCCCGAGGGCCTACAGTTACAACTCCGCTACGAGAGTGTAGCAATTCAAAAGTTACGTCGAATGAGCCTATCGGCGTATTCCTGGCTATTGTAGTTTAGGAGATATTGGTAGATTTAGCCATTTTGGGGGGTAAGAAAATTTATGAAAAGTTTAATTAAACCAAGATTTCTCTATGTTCCCGAGGGCCTACAGTTACAACTCCGCTACCAGAGTGTAGCAATTCAAAAGTTACGTCGAATGAGCCTATCGGCGTATTCCTGGCTTTTGTAGTTTAGTAGATATTGGCAGATTTAACCATTTTGGGGGTATGAAAATTTATGAAAAGTTCAATTAAACCAAGATTTCTCTATGTTCCCGAGGGCCTACAGTTATTACTCCGCTACCAGAGTGTAGCAATTCAAAAGTTACGTCGAATGAGCCTATCGGCGTATTCCTGGCTATTGTAGTTTAGGAGATATTGGCAGATTTAGCCATTTTGGGGGGGGGTATGAAAATTTATGAAAAGTTCAATTACACCAAGATTTCTCTATGTTCCCGAGGGCCTACAGTTACAACTCCGCTACGAGAGTGTAGCAATTCAAAAGTTACGTCGAATGAGCCTATCGGCGTATTCCTGGCTATTGTAGTTTAGGAGATATTGGCAGATTTAGCCATTTTGGGGGTTATGAAAATTTATGAAAAGTTCAATTACACCACGATTTCTCTATGTTCCCGAGGGCCTACAGTTACAACTCCGCTACAAGAGTGTAGCAATTCAAAAGTTACGTCGAATGAGCCTATCGGCGTATTCCTGGCTATTGTAGTTTAGTAGATATTGGCAGATTTAACCATTTTGGGGGTATGAAAATTTATGAAAAGTTCAATTAAACCAAGATTTCTCTATGTTCCCGAGGGCCTACAGTTACAACTCCGCTACCAGAGTGTAGCAATTCAAAAGTTACGTCGAATGAGCCTATCGGCGTATTACTGGCTATTGTAGTTTAGGAGATATTGGCAGATTTAGCCATTTGGGGGGGTATGAAAATTTATGAAAAGTTCAATTAAACCAAGATTTCTCTATGTTCCCGAGGGCCTACAGTTACAACTCCGCTACCAGAGTGTAGCAATTCAAAAGTTACGTCGAATGAGCCTATCGGCGTTTTCCTGGCTATTGTAGTTTAGGAGATATTGGCAGATTTAGCCATTTTGGGGGGTATGAAAATTTATGAAAAGTTCAATTACACCAAGATTTCTCTATGTTCCCGAGGGCCTACAGTTACAACTCCGCTACCAGAGTGTAGCAATTCAAAAGTTACGTCGAATGAGCCTATCGGCGTATTCCTGGCTATTGTAGTATAGGAGATATTGGCAGATTTAGCCATTTCGGGGGGTATGAAAATTTATGAAAAGTTCAATTACACCAAGATTTCTCTATGTTCCCTAAGGGCCTACAGTTACAACTCCGCTTCCAGAGTGTAGCAATTCGAAAGTTACGTCGAATGAGCCTATCGGCGTTTTCCTGGCTATTGTAGTTTAGGAGATATTGGCAGATTTAACCATTTTGGGGGTATGAAAATTTATGAAAAGTTCAATTAAACCAAGATTTCTCTATGTTCCCGAGGGCCTACAGTTATTACTCCGCTACCAGAGTGTAGCAATTCAAAAGTTACGTCGAATGAGCCTATCGGCGTATTCCTGGCTATTGTAGTTTAGGAGATATTGGCAGATTTAGCCATTTTGGGGGGGTATGAAAATTTATGAAAAGTTCAATTACACCACGATTTCTCTATGTTCCCGAGGGCCTACAGTTACAACTCCGCTACCAGAGTGTAGCAATTCAAAAGTTACGTCGAATGAGCCTATCGGCGTATTCCTGGCTATTGTAGTTTAGTAGATATTGGCAGATTTAACCATTTTGGGGGTATGAAAATTTATGAAAAGTTCAATTAAACCAAGATTTCTCTATGTTCCCGAGGGCCTACAGTTACAACTCCGCTACCAGAGTGTAGCAATTCAAAAGTTACGTCGAATGAGCCTATCGGCGTTTTCCTGGCTATTGTAGTTTAGGAGATATTGGCAGATTTAGCCATTTTGGGGGGTATGGAAATTTATGAAAAGTTCAATTACACCAAGATTTCTCTATGTTCCCGAGGGCCTACAGTTACAACTCCGCTACCAGAGTGTAGCAATTCAAAAGTTACGTCGAATGAGCCTATCGGCGTATTCCTGGCTATTGTAGTATAGAAGATATTGGCAGATTTAGCCATTTCGGGGGGTATGAAAATTTATGAAAAGTTCAATTACACCAAGATTTCTCTATGTTCCCTAAGGGCCTACAGTTACAACTCCGCTACCAGAGTGTAGCAATTCAAAAGTTACGTCGAATGAGCCTATCGGCGTATTCCTGGCTATTGTAGTTTAGGAGATATTGGCAGATTTAGCCATTTTGAGGGGTATGAAAATTTATGAAAAGTTCAATTACACCAAGATTTCTCTATGTTCCCTAAGGGCCTACAGTTACAACTCCGCTACCAGAGTGTAGCAATTCAAAAGTTACGTCGAATGAGCCTATCGGCGTTTTCCTGGCTATTGTAGTTTAGGAGATATTGGCAGATTTAGCCATTTTGGGGGGTATGAAAATTTATGAAAAGTTCAATTACACCAAGATTTCTCTATGTTCCCGAGGGCCTACAGTTACAACTCCGCTACCAGAGTGTAGCAATTCAAAAGTTACGTCGAATGAGCCTATCGGCGTATTCCTGGCTATTGTAGTATAGGAGATATTGGCAGATTTAGCCATTTCGGGGGGTATGAAAATTTATGAAAAGTTCAATTACACCAAGATTTCTCTATGTTCCCTAAGGGCCTACAGTTACAACTCCGCTACCAGAGTGTAGCAATTCAAAAGTTACGTCGAATGAGCCTATCGGCGTATTCCTGGCTATTGTAGTATAGGAGATATTGGCAGATTTAGCCATTTTGAGGGGTATGAAAATTTATGAAAAGTTCAATTACACCAAGATTTCTCTATGTTCCCGAGGGCCTACAGTTACAACTCCGCTACCAGAGTGTAGCAATTCAAAAGTTACGTTGAATGAGCCTATCGGCGTATTATTGGCTATTGTAGGTTAGGAGATATTGGCAGATTTAGCCATTTTGAGGGGTATGAAAATTTATGAAAAGTTCAATTACACCAAGATTTCTCTATGTTCCCGAGGGCCTACAGTTACAACTCCGCTACCAGAGTGTAGCAATTCAAAAGTTACGTCGAATGAGCCTATCGGCGTATTCCTGGCTATTGTAGTTTAAGAGATATTGGCAGATTTAGTCATTTTGGAGGGTATGAAAATATATGAAAAGTTCAATTAAACCACGATTTCTCTATGTTCCCGAGGGCCTACAGTTACAACTCCGCTACCAGAGTGTAGCAATTCAAAAGTTACGTCGAATGAGCCTATCGGCGTATTCTTGGCTATTGTAGTTTAGTAGATATTGGCAGATTTAACCATTTTGGGGGTATGAAAATTTATGAAAAGTTCAATTAAACCAAGATTTCTCTATGTTCCCGAGGGCCTACAGTTACAACTCCGCTACCAGAGTGTAGCAATTCAAAAGTTACGTCGAATGAGCCTATCGGCGTATTACTGGCTATTGTAGTTTAGGAGATATTGGCAGATTTAGCCATTTGGGGGGGTATGAAAATTTATGAAAAGTTCAATTAAACCAAGATTTCTCTATGTTCCCGAGGGCCTACAGTTACAACTCCGCTACCAGAGTGTAGCAATTCAAAAGTTACGTCGAATGAGCCTATCGGCGTTTTCCTGGCTATTGTAGTTTAGGAGATATTGGCAGATTTAGCCATTTTGGGGGGTATGAAAATTTATGAAAAGTTCAATTACACCAAGATTTCTCTATGTTCCCGAGGGCCTACAGTTACAACTCCGCTACCAGAGTGTAGCAATTCAAAAGTTACGTCGAATGAGCCTATCGGCGTATTCCTGGCTATTGTAGTATAGGAGATATTGGCAGATTTAGCCATTTCGGGGGGTATGAAAATTTATGAAAAGTTCAATTACACCAAGATTTCTCTATGTTCCCTAAGGGCCTACAGTTACAACTCCGCTACCAGAGTGTAGCAATTCAAAAGTTACGTCGAATGAGCCTATCGGCGTATTCCTGGCTATTGTAGTTTAGGAGATATTGGCAGATTTAGCCATTTTGAGGGGTATGAAAATTTATGAAAAGTTCAATTACACCAAGATTTCTCTATGTTCCCGAGGGCCTACAGTTACAACTCCGCTACCAGAGTGTAGCAATTCAAAAGTTACGTTGAATGAGCCTATCGGCGTATTATTGGCTATTGTAGTTTAGGAGATATTGGCAGATTTAGCCATTTTGAGGGGTATGAAAATTTATGAAAAGTTCAATTACACCAAGATTTCTCTATGTTCCCGAGGGCCTACAGTTACAACTCCGCTACCAGAGTGTAGCAATTCAAAAGTTACGTCGAATGAGCCTATCGGCGTATTCCTGGCTATTGTAGTTTAAGAGATATTGGCAGATTTAGTCATTTTGGGGGGTATGAAAATATATGAAAAGTTCAATTAAACCAAGATTTCTCTATGTTCCCGAGGGCCTACAGTTACAACTCCGCTACCAGAGTGTAGCAATTCGAAAGTTACGTCGAATGAGCCTATCGGCGTATTCCTGGCTATTGTAGTTTAGGAGATATTGGCAGATTTAGCCATTTTGGGGGGTATGAAAATTTATTAAAAGTTCAATTACACCAAGATTTCTCTATGTTCCCGAGGGCCTACAGTTACAACTCCGCTACCAGAGTGTAGCAATTCAAAAGTTACGTCGAATGAGCCTATCGGCGTATTCCTGGCTATTGTAGTTTAGGAGATATTGGCAGATTTAGCCATTTTGGGGGGTATGAAAATTTATGAAAAGTTCAATTAAACCAAGATTTCTCTATGTTCCCGAGGGCCTACAGTTACAACTCCGCTACCAGAGTGTAGCAATTTAAAAGTTACGTCGAATGAGCCTATCGGCGTATTCCTGGCTATTGTAGTTTAGGAGATATTGGCAGATTTAGCCATTTTGGGGGGTATGAAAATTTATGAAAAGTTCAATTACACCAAGATTTCTCTATGTTCCCGAGGGCCTACAGTTACAACTCCGCTACCAGAGTGTAGCAATTCAAAAGTTACGTCGAGTGAGCCTATCGGCGTATTCCTGGCTATTGTAGTTTAGGAGATATTGGCAGATTTAGCCATTTTGGGGGGTATGAAAATTTATGAAAAGTTCAATTAAACCAAGATTTCTCTATGTTCCCGAGATCCTACAGTTACAACTCCGCTACCAGAGTGTAGCAATTCAAAAGTTACGTCGAATGAGCCTATCGGCGTATTCCTGGCTATTGTAGTTTAAAAGATATTGGCAGATTTCGCCATTTTTGGGGGTATGAAAATTTATGAAAAGTTCAATTAAACCAAGATTTCTCTATGTTCCCGAGGGCCTACAGTTACAACTCTGCTACCAGAGTGTAGCAATTCAAAAGTTACGTCGAATGAGCCTATCGGCGTATTCCTGGCTATTGTAGTTTAGGAGATATTGGCAGATTTAGCCATTTTGGGGGGGTATGAAAATTTATGAAAAGTTCAATTACACCAAGATTTCTCCATGTTCCCGAAGGCCTATAGTTACAACTCCGCTACCAGAGTGTAGCAATTTGAAAGTTACGTCAAATGAGCCTATCGGCGTATTCCTGGCTATTGTAGTTTAGGAGATATTGGCAGATTTAGCCATTTTGGGGGGTATGAAAATTTATGAAAAGTTCAATTACACCAAGATTTCTCTATGTTCCCGAGGGCCTACAGTTACAACTCCGCTACCAGAGTGTAGCAATTCGAAAGTTACGTCGAATGAGCCTATCGGCGTATTCCTGGCTATTGTAGTTTAGGAGATATTGGCAGATTTAGCCATTTTGGGGGGTATGAAAATTTATGAAAAGTTCAATTACACCAAGATTTCTCTATGTTCCCGAGGGCCTACAGTTACAACTCCGCTACCAGAGTGTAGCAATTCAAAAGTTACGTCGAATGAGCCTATCGGCGTATTCCTGGCTATGGTAGTTTAGGAGATATTGGCAGATTTAGCCATTTTGGGGGGGTATGAAAATTTATGAAAAGTTCAATCAAACCAAGATTTCTCTATGTTCCCGAGGGCCTACAGTTATTACTCCGCTACCAGAGTGTAGCAATTCAAAAGTTACGTCGAATGAGCCTATCGGCGTATTCCTGGCTATTGTAGTTTAGGAGATATTGGCAGATTTAGCCATTTCGGGGGGTATGAAAATTTATGAAAAGTTCAATTACACCAAGATTTCTCTATGTTCCCTAAGGGCCTACAGTTACAACTCCGCTACCAGAGTGTAGCAATTCAAAAGTTACGTCGAATGAGCCTATCGGCGTATTCCTGGCTATTGTAGTTTAGGAGATATTGGCAGATTTAGCCATTTTGAGGGGTATGAAAATTTATGAAAAGTTCAATTACACCAAGATTTCTCTATGTTCCCTAAGGGCCTACAGTTACAACTCCGCTACCAGAGTGTAGCAATTCAAAAGTTACGTCGAATGAGCCTATCGGCGTATTCCTGGCTATTGTAGTTTAGGAGATATTGGCAGATTTAGCCATTTTGAGGGGTATGAAAATTTATGAAAAGTTCAATTACACCAAGATTTCTCTATGTTCCCTAAGGGCCTACAGTTACAACTCCGCTACCAGAGTGTAGCAATTCAAAAGTTACGTCGAATGAGCCTATCGGCGTTTTCCTGGCTATTGTAGTTTAGGAGATATTGGCAGATTTAGCCATTTTGGGGGGTATGAAAATTTATGAAAAGTTCAATTACACCAAGATTTCTCTATGTTCCCGAGGGCCTACAGTTACAACTCCGCTACCAGAGTGTAGCAATTCAAAAGTTACGTCGAATGAGCCTATCGGCGTATTCCTGGCTATTGTAGTATAGGAGATATTGGCAGATTTAGCCATTTCGGGGGGTATGAAAATTTATGAAAAGTTCAATTACACCAAGATTTCTCTATGTTCCCTAAGGGCCTACAGTTACAACTCCGCTACCAGAGTGTAGCAATTCAAAAGTTACGTCGAATGAGCCTATCGGCGTATTCCTGGCTATTGTAGTATAGGAGATATTGGCAGATTTAGCCATTTTGAGGGGTATGAAAATTTATGAAAAGTTCAATTACACCAAGATTTCTCTATGTTCCCGAGGGCCTACAGTTACAACTCCGCTACCAGAGTGTAGCAATTCAAAAGTTACGTTGAATGAGCCTATCGGCGTATTATTGGCTATTGTAGGTTAGGAGATATTGGCAGATTTAGCCATTTTGAGGGGTATGAAAATTTATGAAAAGTTCAATTACACCAAGATTTCTCTATGTTCCCGAGGGCCTACAGTTACAACTCCGCTACCAGAGTGTAGCAATTCAAAAGTTACGTCGAATGAGCCTATCGGCGTATTCCTGGCTATTGTAGTTTAAGAGATATTGGCAGATTTAGTCATTTTGGAGGGTATGAAAATATATGAAAAGTTCAATTAAACCACGATTTCTCTATGTTCCCGAGGGCCTACAGTTACAACTCCGCTACCAGAGTGTAGCAATTCAAAAGTTACG
Source organism: Botryllus schlosseri (assembly GCF_051294905.1). Lineage (NCBI taxonomy): Eukaryota > Metazoa > Chordata > Ascidiacea > Stolidobranchia > Styelidae > Botryllus > Botryllus schlosseri. The sequence goes on along the minus strand of NC_137243.1, from coordinate 18,453,163 downwards.
TCGAATGAGCCTATCGGCGTATTCTTGGCTATTGTAGTTTAGTAGATATTGGCAGATTTAACCATTTTGGGGGTATGAAAATTTATGAAAAGTTCAATTAAACCAAGATTTCTCTATGTTCCCGAGGGCCTACAGTTACAACTCCGCTACCAGAGTGTAGCAATTCAAAAGTTACGTCGAATGAGCCTATCGGCGTATTACTGGCTATTGTAGTTTAGGAGATATTGGCAGATTTAGCCATTTGGGGGGGTATGAAAATTTATGAAAAGTTCAATTAAACCAAGATTTCTCTATGTTCCCGAGGGCCTACAGTTACAACTCCGCTACCAGAGTGTAGCAATTCAAAAGTTACGTCGAATGAGCCTATCGGCGTTTTCCTGGCTATTGTAGTTTAGGAGATATTGGCAGATTTAGCCATTTTGGGGGGTATGAAAATTTATGAAAAGTTCAATTACACCAAGATTTCTCTATGTTCCCGAGGGCCTACAGTTACAACTCCGCTACCAGAGTGTAGCAATTCAAAAGTTACGTCGAATGAGCCTATCGGCGTATTCCTGGCTATTGTAGTATAGGAGATATTGGCAGATTTAGCCATTTCGGGGGGTATGAAAATTTATGAAAAGTTCAATTACACCAAGATTTCTCTATGTTCCCTAAGGGCCTACAGTTACAACTCCGCTACCAGAGTGTAGCAATTCAAAAGTTACGTCGAATGAGCCTATCGGCGTATTCCTGGCTATTGTAGTTTAGGAGATATTGGCAGATTTAGCCATTTTGAGGGGTATGAAAATTTATGAAAAGTTCAATTACACCAAGATTTCTCTATGTTCCCGAGGGCCTACAGTTACAACTCCGCTACCAGAGTGTAGCAATTCAAAAGTTACGTTGAATGAGCCTATCGGCGTATTATTGGCTATTGTAGTTTAGGAGATATTGGCAGATTTAGCCATTTTGAGGGGTATGAAAATTTATGAAAAGTTCAATTACACCAAGATTTCTCTATGTTCCCGAGGGCCTACAGTTACAACTCCGCTACCAGAGTGTAGCAATTCAAAAGTTACGTCGAATGAGCCTATCGGCGTATTCCTGGCTATTGTAGTTTAAGAGATATTGGCAGATTTAGTCATTTTGGGGGGTATGAAAATATATGAAAAGTTCAATTAAACCAAGATTTCTCTATGTTCCCGAGGGCCTACAGTTACAACTCCGCTACCAGAGTGTAGCAATTCGAAAGTTACGTCGAATGAGCCTATCGGCGTATTCCTGGCTATTGTAGTTTAGGAGATATTGGCAGATTTAGCCATTTTGGGGGGTATGAAAATTTATTAAAAGTTCAATTACACCAAGATTTCTCTATGTTCCCGAGGGCCTACAGTTACAACTCCGCTACCAGAGTGTAGCAATTCAAAAGTTACGTCGAATGAGCCTATCGGCGTATTCCTGGCTATTGTAGTTTAGGAGATATTGGCAGATTTAGCCATTTTGGGGGGTATGAAAATTTATGAAAAGTTCAATTAAACCAAGATTTCTCTATGTTCCCGAGGGCCTACAGTTACAACTCCGCTACCAGAGTGTAGCAATTTAAAAGTTACGTCGAATGAGCCTATCGGCGTATTCCTGGCTATTGTAGTTTAGGAGATATTGGCAGATTTAGCCATTTTGGGGGGTATGAAAATTTATGAAAAGTTCAATTACACCAAGATTTCTCTATGTTCCCGAGGGCCTACAGTTACAACTCCGCTACCAGAGTGTAGCAATTCAAAAGTTACGTCGAGTGAGCCTATCGGCGTATTCCTGGCTATTGTAGTTTAGGAGATATTGGCAGATTTAGCCATTTTGGGGGGTATGAAAATTTATGAAAAGTTCAATTAAACCAAGATTTCTCTATGTTCCCGAGATCCTACAGTTACAACTCCGCTACCAGAGTGTAGCAATTCAAAAGTTACGTCGAATGAGCCTATCGGCGTATTCCTGGCTATTGTAGTTTAAGAGATATTGGCAGATTTCGCCATTTTTGGGGGTATGAAAATTTATGAAAAGTTCAATTAAACCAAGATTTCTCTATGTTCCCGAGGGCCTACAGTTACAACTCTGCTACCAGAGTGTAGCAATTCAAAAGTTACGTCGAATGAGCCTATCGGCGTATTCCTGGCTATTGTAGTTTAGGAGATATTGGCAGATTTAGCCATTTTGGGGGGGTATGAAAATTTATGAAAAGTTCAATTACACCAAGATTTCTCCATGTTCCCGAAGGCCTATAGTTACAACTCCGCTACCAGAGTGTAGCAATTTGAAAGTTACGTCAAATGAGCCTATCGGCGTATTCCTGGCTATTGTAGTTTAGGAGATATTGGCAGATTTAGCCATTTTGGGGGGTATGAAAATTTATGAAAAGTTCAATTACACCAAGATTTCTCTATGTTCCCGAGGGCCTACAGTTACAACTCCGCTACCAGAGTGTAGCAATTCGAAAGTTACGTCGAATGAGCCTATCGGCGTATTCCTGGCTATTGTAGTTTAGGAGATATTGGCAGATTTAGCCATTTTGGGGGGTATGAAAATTTATGAAAAGTTCAATTACACCAAGATTTCTCTATGTTCCCGAGGGCCTACAGTTACAACTCCGCTACCAGAGTGTAGCAATTCAAAAGTTACGTCGAATGAGCCTATCGGCGTATTCCTGGCTATGGTAGTTTAGGAGATATTGGCAGATTTAGCCATTTTGGGGGGGTATGAAAATTTATGAAAAGTTCAATTAAACCAAGATTTCTCTATGTTCCCGAGGGCCTACAGTTATTACTCCGCTACCAGAGTGTAGCAATTCAAAAGTTACGTCGAATGAGCCTATCGGCGTATTCCTGGCTATTGTAGTTTAGGAGATATTGGCAGATTTAGCCATTTTGGGGGGGGGGTATGAAAATTTATGAAAAGTTCAATTACACCAAGATTTCTCTATGTTCCCGAGGGCCTACAGTTACAACTCCGCTACCAGAGTGTAGCAATTCAAAAGTTACGTCGAATGAGCCTATCGGCGTATTCCTGGCTATTGTAGTTTAGGAGATATTGGTAGATTTAGACATTTTGGGGGGTAAGAAAATTTATGAAAAGTTTAATTGAACCAAGATTTCTCTATGTTCCCGAGGGCCTACAGTTATTACTCCGCTACCAGAGTGTAGCAATTCAAAAGTTACGTCGAATGAGCCTATCGGCGTATTCCTGGCTATTGTAGTTTAGGAGATATTGGCAGATTTAGCCATTTTGGGGGGGTATGAAAATTTATGAAAAGTTCAATTACACCACGATTTCTCTATGTTCCCGAGGGCCTACAGTTACAACTCCGCTACCAGAGTGTAGCAATTCAAAAGTTACGTCGAATGAGCCTATCGGCGAATTTCTGGCTATTGTAGTTTAGTAGATATTGGCAGATTTAACCATTTTGGGGGTATGAAAATTTATGAAAAGTTCAATTAAACCAAGATTTCTCTATGTTCCCGAGGACCTACAGTTACAACTCCGCTACCAGAGTGTAGCAATTCAAAAGTTACGTCGAATGAGCCTATCGGCGTATTACTGGCTATTGTAGTTTAGGAGATATTGGCAGATTTAGCCATTTGGGGGGGTATGAAAATTTATGAAAAGTTCAATTAAACCAAGATTTCTCTATGTTCCCGAGGGCCTACAGTTACAACTCCGCTACCAGAGTGTAGCAATTCAAAAGTTACGTCGAATGAGCCTATCGGCGTTTTCCTGGCTATTGTAGTTTAGGAGATATTGGCAGATTTAGCCATTTTGGGGGGTATGAAAATTTATGAAAAGTTCAATTACACCAAGATTTCTCTATGTTCCCGAGGGCCTACAGTTACAACTCCGCTACCAGAGTGTAGCAATTCAAAAGTTACGTCGAATGAGCATATCGGCGTATTCCTGGCTATTGTAGTATAGGAGATATTGGCAGATTTAGCCATTTTGGGGGGTATGAAAATTTATGAAAAGTTCAATTACACCAAGATTTCTCTTTGTTCCCTAAGGGCCTACAGTTACAAATCCGCTACCAGAGTGTAGCAATTCAAAAGTTACGTCGAATGAGCCTATCGGCGTATTCCTGGCTATTGTAGTTTAGGAGATATTGGCAGATTTAGCCATTTTGAGGGGTATGAAAATTTATGAAAAGTTCAATTACACCAAGATTTCTCTATGTTCCCGAGGGCCTACAGTTACAACTCCGCTACCAGAGTGTAGCAATTCAAAAGTTACGTCGAATGAGCCTATCGGCGTATTATTGGCTATTGTAGTTTAGGAGATATTGGCAGATTTAGCCATTTTGAGGGGTATGAAAATTTATGAAAAGTTCAATTACACCAAGATTTCTCTATGTTCCCGAGGGCCTACAGTTACAACTCCGCTACCAGAGTGTAGCAATTCAAAAGTTACGTCGAATGAGCCTATCGGCGTATTCCTGGCTATTGTAGTTTAAGAGATATTGGCAGATTTAGTCATTTTGGGGGGTTATGAAAATTTATGAAAAGTTCAATTAAACCAAGATTTCTCTATGTTCCCGAGGGCCTACAGTTACAACTCCGCTACCAGAGTGTAGCAATTCAAAAGTTACGTCGAATGAGCCTATCGGCGTATTCCTGGCTATTGTAGTTTAGAAGATATTGGCAGATTTAGCCATTTTGGGGGGGTATGAAAATTTATGGAAAGTTCAATTACACCAAGATTTCTCTATGTTCCCGAGGGCCTACAGTTACAACTCCGCTACCAGAGTGTAGCAATTCGAAAGTTACGTCGAATGAGCCTATCGGCGTATTCCTGGCTATTGTAGTTTAGGAGATATTGGCAGATTTAGCCATTTTGGGGGGTATGAAAATTTATGAAAAGTTCAATTACACCAAGATTTCTCTATGTTCCCGAGGGCCTACAGTTACAACTCCGCTACCAGAGTGTAGCAATTCAAAAGTTACGTCGAATGAGCCTATCGGCGTATTCCTGGCTATTGTAGTTTAGGAGATATTGGCAGATTTAGCCATTTTGGGGGGTATGAAAATTTATGAAAAGTTCAATTACACCAAGATTTCTCTATGTTCCCGAGGGCCTACAGTTACAACTCCGCTACCAGAGTGTAGCAATTTAAAAGTTACGTCGAATGAGCCTATCGGCGTATTCCTGGCTATTGTAGTTTAGGAGATATTGGCAGATTTAGCCATTTTGGGGGGTATGAAAATTTATGAAAAGTTGAATTACACCAAGATTTCTCTATGTTCCCGAGGGCCTACAGTTACAACTCCGCTACCAGAGTGTAGCAATTCAAAAGTTACGTCGAATGAGCCTATCGGCGTATTCCTGGCTATTGTAGTTTAGGAGATATTGGCAGATTTAGCAATTTTGGGGGGTATGAAAATTTATGAAAAGTTCAATTAAACCAAGATTTCTCTATGTTCCCGAGGGCCTACAGTTACAACTCCGCTACCAGAGTGTAGCAATTCAAAAGTTACGTCGAATGAGCCTATCGGCGTATTCCTGGCTATTGTAGTTTAAGAGATATTGGCAGATTTCGCCATTTTTGGGGGTATGAAAATTTATGAAAAGTTCAATTAAACCAAGATTTCTCTATGTTCCCGAGGGCCTACAGTTACAACTCCGCTACCAGAGTGTAGCAATTCAAAAGTTACGTCGAATGAGCCTATCGGCGTATTCCTGGCTATTGTAGTTTAGGAGATATTGGCAGATTTAGCCATTTTGGGGGGGTATGAAAATTTATGAAAAGTTCAATTACACCAAGATTTCTCCATGTTCCCGAAGGCCTATAAATACAACTCCGCTACCAGAGTGTAGCAATTCGACAGTTACGTCGAATGAGCCTATCGGCGTGTTCCTGGCTATTGTAGTTTAGGAGATATTGGCAGATTTAGCCATTTTGGGGGGTATGAAAATTTATGAAAGGTTCAATTAAACCAAGATTTCTCTATGTTCCCGAGGGCCTACAGTTACAACTCCGCTACCAGAGTGTAGCAATTCAAAAGTTACGTCGAATGAGCCTATCGGCGTATTCCTGGCTATTGTAGTTTAGGAGATATTGGCAGATTTAGCCATTTTGGGGGGTATGAAAATTTATGAAAAGTTCAATTAAACCAAGATTTCTCTATGTTCCCGAGGGCCTACAATTACAACTCCGCTACCAGAGTGTAGCAATTCAAAAGTTTCGTCGAATGAGCCTATCGGCGTATTCCTGGCTATTGTAGTTAAGGAGATATTGGCAGATTTAGCCATTTTGGGGGGTATGAAAATTTATGAAAAGTTCAATTAAACCAAGATTTCTCTATGTTCCCGAGGGCCTACAGTCACAACTCCGCTACCAGAGTGTAGCAATTCAAAAGTTACGTCGAATGAGCCTATCGGCGTATTCCTGGCTATTGTAGTTTAGGAGATATTGGCAGATTTAGCCATTTTGGGGGGTATGAAAATTTATGAAAAGTTCAATTACACCAAGATTTCTCCATGTTCCCGAAGGCCTATAGTTACAACACCGCTACCAGAGTGTAGCAATTCGAAAGTTACGTCGAATGAGCCTATCGGCGTGTTCCTGGCTATTGTAGTTTAGGAGATATTGGCAGATTTAGCCATTTTGGGGGGTATGAAAATTTATGAAAAGTTCAATTAAACCAAGATTTCTCAATGTTCCCGAGGGCCTACAGTTACAACTCCGCTACCAGAGTGTAGCAATTCAAAAGTTACGTCGAATGAGCCTATCGGCGTATTCCTGGCTATTGTAGTTTAGGAGATATTGGCAGATTTAGCCATTTTGGGGGGTATGAAAATTTATGAAAAGTTCAATTAAACCAAGATTTCTCTATGTTCCCGAGGGCCTACAATTACAACTCCGCTACCAGAGTGTAGCAATTCAAAAGTTACGTCGAATGAGCCTATCGGCGTATTCCTGGCTATTGTAGTTTAGGAGATATTGGCAGATTTAGCCATTTTGGGGGGTATGAAAATTTATGAAAAGTTCAATTAAACCAAGATTTCTCTATGTTCCCGAGGGCCTACAGTTACAACTCCGCTACCAGAGTGTAGCAATTCAAAAGTTACGTCGAATGAGCCTATCGGCGTGTTCCTGGCTATTGTAGTTTAGGAGATATTGGCAGATTTAGCCATTTTGGGGGGTATGAAAATTTATGAAAAGTTCAATTAAACCAAGATTTCTCTATGTTCCCGAGGGCCTACAGTTACAACTCCGCTACCAGAGTGTAGCAATTCAAAACTTACGTCGAATGAGCCTATTGGCGTGTTCCTGGCTATTGTAGTTTAGGAGATATTGGCAGATTTAGCCATTTTGGGGGGTATGAAAATTTATGAAAGGTTCAATTAAACCAAGATTTCTCTATGTTCCCGAGGGCCTACAGTTACAACTCCGCTACCAGAGTGTAGCAATTCAAAAGTTACGTCGAATGAGCCTATCGGCGTATTCCTGGCTATTGTAGTTTAGGAGATATTGGCAGATTTAGCCATTTTGGGGGGTATGAAAATTTATGAAAAGTTCAATTAAACCAAGATTTCTCTATGTTCCCGAGGGCCTACAATTACAACTCCGCTACCAGAGTGTAGCAATTCAAAAGTTTCGTCGAATGAGCCTATCGGCGTATTCCTGGCTATTGTAGTTAAGGAGATATTGGCAGATTTAGCCATTTTGGGGGGTATGAAAATTTATGAAAAGTTCAATTAAACCAAGATTTCTCTATGTTCCCGAGGGCCTACAGTCACAACTCCGCTACCAGAGTGTAGCAATTCAAAAGTTACGTCGAATGAGCCTATCGGCGTATTCCTGGCTATTGTAGTTTAGGAGATATTGGCAGATTTAGCCATTTTGGGGGGTATGAAAATTTATGAAAAGTTCAATTACACCAAGATTTCTCCATGTTCCCGAAGGCCTATAGTTACAACACCGCTACCAGAGTGTAGCAATTCGAAAGTTACGTCGAATGAGCCTATCGGCGTGTTCCTGGCTATTGTAGTTTAGGAGATATTGGCAGATTTAGCCATTTTGGGGGGTATGAAAATTTATGAAAAGTTCAATTAAACCAAGATTTCTCAATGTTCCCGAGGGCCTACAGTTACAACTCCGCTACCAGAGTGTAGCAATTCAAAAGTTACGTCGAATGAGCCTATCGGCGTATTCCTGGCTATTGTAGTTTAGGAGATATTGGCAGATTTAGCCATTTTGGGGGGTATGAAAATTTATGAAAAGTTCAATGAAACCAAGATTTCTCTATGTTCCCGAGGGCCTACAATTACATCTCCGCTACCAGAGTGTAGCAATTCAAAAGTTACGTCGAATGAGCCTATCGGCGTATTCCTGGCTTTTGTAGTTTAGGAGATATTGGCAGATTTAGCCATTTTGGGGGGTATGAAAATTTATGAAAAGTTCAATTACACCAAGATTTCTCTATGTTCCCGAGGGCCTACAGTTACAACTCCGCTACCAGAGTGTAGCAATTCAAAAGTTACGTCGAATAAGCCTATCGGCGTATTCCTGGCTATTGTAGTTTAGGAGATATTGGCAGATTTAGCCATTTTGGGGGGGGGGTATGAAAATTTATGAAAAGCTCAATTACACCAAGATTTCTCTATGCTCCCGAGGGCCTACAGTTACAACTCCGCTACCAGAGTGTAGCAATTCAAAAGTTACGTCGAATGAGCCTATCGGCGTATTCCTGGCTTTTGTAGTTTAGGAGATATTGGCAGATTTAGCCGTTTTGGGGGGTATGAAAATTTATGAAAAGTTCAATTACACCAAGATTTCTCTATGTTCCCGAGGGCCTACAGTTACAACTCCGCTACCAGAGTGTAGCAATTCAAAAGTTACGTCGAATGAGCCTATCGGCGTATTACTGGCTATTGTAGTTTAGGAGATATTGGCAGATTTAGCCATTTTGAGGGGTATGAAAATTTATGAAAAGTTCAATTAAAACAAGATTTCTCTATGTTCCCGAGGGCCTACAGTTACAACTCCGCTACCAGAGTGTAGCAATTCAAAAGTTACGTCGAATGAGCCTATCGGCGTATTATTGGCTATTGTAGTTTAGGAGATATTGGCAGATTTAGCCATTTTGAGGGGTATGAAAATTTATGAAAAGTTCAATTACACCAAGATTTCTCTATGTTCCCGAGGGCCTACAGTTACAACTCCGCTACCAGAGTGTAGCAATTCAAAAGTTACGTCGAATGAGCCTATCGGCGTATTCCTGGCTATTGTAGTTTAAGAGATATTGGCAGATTTAGCCATTTTGGGGGGTATGAAAATTTATGAAAAGTTCAATTAAACCAAGATTTCTCTATGTTCCCGAGGGCCTACAGTTACAACTCCGCTACCAGAGCGTAGCAATTCAAAAGTTACGTCGAATGAGCCTATCGGCGTATTCCTGGCTATTGTAGTTTAGGAGATATTCGCAGATTTAGCCATTTTGGGGGGGTATGAAAATTTATGAAAAGTTCAATTACACCAAGATTTCTCTATGTTCCCGAGGGCCTGCAGTTACAACTCCGCTACCAGAGTGTAGCAATTCGAAAGTTACGTCGAATGAGCCTATCGGCGTATTCCTGGCTATTGTAGTTTAGGAGATATTGGCAGATTTAGCCATTTTGGGGGGTATGAAAATTTATGAAAAGTTCAATTAAACCAAGATTTCTCTATGTTCCCGAGGGCCTACAGTTACAACTCCGCTACCAGAGTGTAGCAATTCAAAAGTTACGTCGAATGAGCCTATCGGCGTATTCCTGGCTATTGTAGTTTAGGAGATATTGGCAGATTTAGCCATTTTGGGGGGTATGAAAATTTATGAAAAGTTCAATTAAACCAAGATTTCTCTATGTTCCCGAGGGCCTACAGTTACAACTCCGCTACCAGAGTGTAGCAATTTAAAAGTTACGTCGAATGAGCCTATCGGCGTATTCCTGGCTATTGTAGTTTAGGAGATATTGGCAGATTTAGCCATTTTGGGGGGTATGAAAATTTATGAAAAGTTCAATTAAACCAAGATTTCTCTATGTTGCCGAGGGCCTACAGTTACAACTCCGCTACCAGAGTGTAGCAATTCAAAAGTTACGTCGAATGAGCCTATCGGCGTATTCCTGGCTATTGTAGTTTAGGAGATATTGGCAGATTTAGCCATTTTGGGGGGTATGAAAGTTTATGAAAAGTTCAATCAAACCAAGATTTCTCTATGTTCCCGAGGGCCTACAGTTACAACTCCGCTACCAGAGTGTAGCAATTTAAAAGTTACGTCGAATGAGCCTATCGGCGTATTCCTGGCTATTGTAGTTTATGAGATATTGGCAGATTTAGCCATTTTGGGGGGTATGAAAATTTATGAAAATTTCAATTAAACCAAGATTTCTCTATGTTCCCGAGGGCCTACAGTCACAACTCCGCTACCAGAGTGTAGCAATTCAAAAGTTACGTCGAATGAGCCTATCGGCGTATTCCTGGCTATTGTAGTTTAGGAGATATTGGCAGATTTAGCCATTTTGGGGGGTATGAAAATTTATGAAAAGTTCAATTACACCAAGATTTCTCCATGTTCCCGAAGGCCTATAGTTACAACTCCGCTACCAGAGTGTAGCAATTCGAAAGTTACGTCGAATGAGCCTATCGGCGTATTCCTGGCTATTGTAGTTTAGGAGATATTGGCAGATTTAGCCATTTTGGGGGGTATGAAAATTTATGAAAAGTTCAATTAAACCAAGATTTCTCTATGTTCCCGAGGGCCTACAGTTACAACTCCGCTACCAGAGTGTAGCAATTCAAAAGTTACGTCGAATGAGCCTATCGGCGTATTCCTGGCTATTGTAGTTTAGGAGATATTGGCAGATTTAGCCATTTTGGGGGGTATGAAAATTTATGAAAAGTTCAATTAAACCAAGATTTCTCTATGTTCCCGAGGGCCTACAGTTACAACTCCGCTACCAGAGTGTAGCAATTCAAAAGTTACGTCGAATGAGCCTATCGGCGTATTCCTGGCTTTTGTAGTTTAGGAGATATTGGCAGATTTAGCCATTTTGGGGGGTATGAAAATTTATGAAAGGTTCAATTACACCAAGATTTCTCTATGTTCCCGAGGGCCTACAGTCACAACTCCGCTACCAGAGTGTAGCAATTCAAAAGTTACGTCGAATGAGCCTATCGGCGTATTCCTGGCTATTGTAGTTTAGGAGATATTGGCAGATTTAGCCATTTTGGGGGGTATGAAAATTTATGAAAAGTTCAATTACACCAAGATTTCTCCATGTTCCCGAAGGCCTATAGTTACAACACCGCTACCAGAGTGTAGCAATTCGAAAGTTACGTCGAATGAGCCTATCGGCGTGTTCCTGGCTATTGTAGTTTAGGAGATATTGGCAGATTTAGCCATTTTGGGGGGTATGAAAATTTATGAAAAGTTCAATTAAACCAAGATTTCTCAATGTTCCCGAGGGCCTACAGTTACAACTCCGCTACCAGAGTGTAGCAATTCAAAAGTTACGTCGAATGAGCCTATCGGCGTATTCCTGGCTATTGTAGTTTAGGAGATATTGGCAGATTTAGCCATTTTGGGGGGTATGAAAATTTATGAAAAGTTCAATGAAACCAAGATTTCTCTATGTTCCCGAGGGCCTACAATTACAACTCCGCTACCAGAGTGTAGCAATTCAAAAGTTACGTCGAATGAGCCTATCGGCGTATTCCTGGCTTTTGTAGTTTAGGAGATATTGGCAGATTTAGCCATTTTGGGGGGTATGAAAATTTATGAAAAGTTCAATTACACCAAGATTTCTCTATGTTCCCGAGGGCCTACAGTTACAACTCCGCTACCAGAGTGTAGCAATTCAAAAGTTACGTCGAATGAGCCTATCGGCGTATTCCTGGCTATTGTAGTTTAGGAGATATTGGCAGATTTAGCCATTTTGGGGGGGGGTATGAAAATTTATGAAAAGCTCAATTACACCAAGATTTCTCTATGCTCCCGAGGGCCTACAGTTACAACTCCGCTACCAGAGTGTAGCAATTCAAAAGTTACGTCGAATGAGCCTATCGGCGTATTCCTGGCTTTTGTAGTTTAGGAGATATTGGCAGATTTAGCCGTTTTGGGGGGTATGAAAATTTATGAAAAGTTCAATTACACCAAGATTTCTCTATGTTCCCGAGGGCCTACAGTTACAACTCCGCTACCAGAGTGTAGCAATTCAAAAGTTACGTCGAATGAGCCTATCGGCGTATTACTGGCTATTGTAGTTTAGGAGATATTGGCAGATTTAGCCATTTTGAGGGGTATGAAAATTTATGAAAAGTTCAATTAAAACAAGATTTCTCTATGTTCCCGAGGGCCTACAGTTACAACTCCGCTACCAGAGTGTAGAAATTCAAAAGTTACGTCGAATGAGCCTATCGGCGTATTATTGGCTATTGTAGTTTAGGAGATATTGGCAGATTTAGCCATTTTGAGGGGTATGAAAATTTATGAAAAGTTCAATTACACCAAGATTTCTCTATGTTCCCGAGGGCCTACAGTTACAACTCCGCTACCAGAGTGTAGCAATTCAAAAGTTACGTCGAATGAGCCTATCGGCGTATTCCTGGCTATTGTAGTTTAAGAGATATTGGCAGATTTAGCCATTTTGGGGGGTATGAAAATTTATGAAAAGTTCAATTAAACCAAGATTTCTCTATGTTCCCGAGGGCCTACAGTTACAACTCCGCTACCAGAGCGTAGCAATTCAAAAGTTACGTCGAATGAGCCTATCGGCGTATTCCTGGCTATTGTAGTTTAGGAGATATTCGCAGATTTAGCCATTTTGGGGGGGTATGAAAATTTATGAAAAGTTCAATTACACCAAGATTTCTCTATGTTCCCGAGGGCCTGCAGTTACAACTCCGCTACCAGAGTGTAGCAATTCGAAAGTTACGTCGAATGAGCCTATCGGCGTATTCCTGGCTATTGTAGTTTAGGAGATATTGGCAGATTTAGCCATTTTGGGGGGTATGAAAATTTATGAAAAGTTCAATTAAACCAAGATTTCTCTATGTTCCCGAGGGCCTACAGTTACAACTCCGCTACCAGAGTGTAGCAATTCAAAAGTTACGTCGAATGAGCCTATCGGCGTATTCCTGGCTATTGTAGTTTAGGAGATATTGGCAGATTTAGCCATTTTGGGGGGTATGAAAATTTATGAAAAGTTCAATTAAACCAAGATTTCTCTATGTTCCCGAGGGCCTACAGTTACAACTCCGCTACCAGAGTGTAGCAATTTAAAAGTTACGTCGAATGAGCCTATCGGCGTATTCCTGGCTATTGTAGTTTAGGAGATATTGGCAGATTTAGCCATTTTGGGGGGTATGAAAATTTATGAAAAGTTCAATTAAACCAAGATTTCTCTATGTTGCCGAGGGCCTACAGTTACAACTCCGCTACCAGAGTGTAGCAATTCAAAAGTTACGTCGAATGAGCCTATCGGCGTATTCCTGGCTATTGTAGTTTAGGAGATATTGGCAGATTTAGCCATTTTGGGGGGTATGAAAGTTTATGAAAAGTTCAATCAAACCAAGATTTCTCTATGTTCCCGAGGGCCTACAGTTACAACTCCGCTACCAGAGTGTAGCAATTTAAAAGTTACGTCGAATGAGCCTATCGGCGTATTCCTGGCTATTGTAGTTTATGAGATATTGGCAGATTTAGCCATTTTGGGGGGTATGAAAATTTATGAAAATTTCAATTAAACCAAGATTTCTCTATGTTCCCGAGGGCCTACAGTCACAACTCCGCTACCAGAGTGTAGCAATTCAAAAGTTACGTCGAATGAGCCTATCGGCGTATTCCTGGCTATTGTAGTTTAGGAGATATTGGCAGATTTAGCCATTTTGGGGGGTATGAAAATTTATGAAAAGTTCAATTACACCAAGATTTCTCCATGTTCCCGAAGGCCTATAGTTACAACTCCGCTACCAGAGTGTAGCAATTCGAAAGTTACGTCGAATGAGCCTATCGGCGTATTCCTGGCTATTGTAGTTTAGGAGATATTGGCAGATTTAGCCATTTTGGGGGGTATGAAAATTTATGAAAAGTTCAATTAAACCAAGATTTCTCTATGTTCCCGAGGGCCTACAGTTACAACTCCGCTACCAGAGTGTAGCAATTCAAAAGTTACGTCGAATGAGCCTATCGGCGTATTCCTGGCTATTGTAGTTTAGGAGATATTGGCAGATTTAGCCATTTTGGGGGGTATGAAAATTTATGAAAAGTTCAATTAAACCAAGATTTCTCTATGTTCCCGAGGGCCTACAGTTACAACTCCGCTACCAGAGTGTAGCAATTCAAAAGTTACGTCGAATGAGCCTATCGGCGTATTCCTGGCTTTTGTAGTTTAGGAGATATTGGCAGATTTAGCCATTTTGGGGGGTATGAAAATTTATGAAAGGTTCAATTACACCAAGATTTCTCTATGTTCCCGAGGGCCTACAGTTACAACTCCGCTAACAGAGTGTAGCAATTCAAAAGTTACGTCGAATGAGCCTATCGGCGTATTCCTGGCTTTTGTAGTTTAGGAGATATTGGCAGATTTAGCCGTTTTGGGGGGTATGAAAATTTATGAAAAGTTCAATTACACCAAGATTTCTCTATGTTTCCGAGGGCCTACAGTTACAACTCCGCTACCAGAGTGTAGCAATTCAAAAGTTACGTCGAATGAGCCTATCGGCGTATTCCTGGTTATTGTAGTTTAGGAGATATTGGCAGATTTAGCCATTTTGAGGGGTATGAAAATTTATGAAAAGTTCAATTAAAACAAGATTTCTCTATGTTCCCGAGGGCCTACAGTTACAACTCCGCTACCAGAGTGTAGCAATTCAAAAGTTACGTCGAATGAGCCTATCGGCGTATTATTGGCTATTGTAGTTTAGGAGATATTGGCAGATTTAGCCATTTTGAGGGGTATGAAAATTTATGAAAAGTTCAATTACACCAAGATTTCTCTATGTTCCCGAGGGCCTACAGTTACAACTCCTCTACCAGAGTGTAGCAATTCAAAAGTTACGTCGAATGAGCCTATCGGCGTATTCCTGGCTATTGTAGTTTAAGAGATATTGGCAGATTTAGCCATTTTGGGGGGTATGAAAATTTATGAAAAGTTTAATTAAACCAAGATTTCTCTATGTTCCCGAGGGCCTACAGTTACAACTCCGCTACCAGAGCGTAGCAATTCAAAAGTTACGTCGAATGAGCCTATCGGCGTATTCCTGGCTATTGTAGTTTAGGAGATATTCGCAGATTTAGCCATTTTGGGGGGGTATGAAAATTTATGAAAAGTTCAATTACACCAAGATTTCTCTATGTTCCCGAGGGCCTACAGTTACAACTCCGCTACCAGAGTGTAGCAATTCGAAAGTTACGTCGAATGAGCCTATCGGCGTATTCCTGGCTATTGTAGTTTAGGAGATATTGGCAGATTTAGCCATTTTGGGGGGTATGAAAATTTATGAAAAGTTCAATTAAACCAAGATTTCTCTATGTTCCCGAGGGCCTACAGTTACAACTCCGCTACCAGAGTGTAGCAATTCAAAAGTTACGTCGAATGAGCCTATCGGCGTATTCCTGGCTATTGTAGTTTAGGAGATATTGGCAGATTTAGCCATTTTGGGGGGGTATGAAAATTTATGAAAAGTTCAATTACACCAAGATTTCTCTATGTTCCCGAGGGCCTACAGTTACAACTTCGCTACCAGAGTGTAGCAATTCGAAAGTTACGTCGAATGAGCCTATCGGCGTATTCCTGGCTATTGTAGTTTAGGAGATATTGGCAGATTTAGCCATTTTGAGGGGTATGAAAATTTATGAAAAGTTCAATTAAACCAAGATTTCTCTATGTTCCCGAGGGCCTACAGTTACAACTCCGCTACCAGAGTGTAGCAATTCAAAAGTTACGTCGAATGAGCCTATCGGCGTATTCCTGGCTATTGTAGTTTAGGAGATATTGTCAGATTTAGCCATTTTGGGGGGTATGGAAATTTATGAAAAGTTCAATTAAACCAAGATTTCTCTATGTTCCCGAGGGCCTACAATTACAACTCCGCTACCAGAGTGTAGCAATTCAAAAGTTTCGTCGAATGAGGTTATCGGCGTATGCCTGGCTATTGTAGTTTAGAAGATATTGGCAGATTTAGCCATTTTGGGGGGTATGAAAATTTATGAAAAGTTCAATTACACCAAGATTTCTCTATGTTCCCGAGGGCCTACAGTTACAACTCCGCTACCAGAGTGTAGCAATTCAAAAGTTACGTCGAATGAGCCTATCGGCGTATTCCTGGCTATTGTAGTTTAAGAGATATTGGCAGATTTAGCCATTTTGGGAGGTATGAAAATTTATGAAAAGTTCAATTAAACCAAGATTTCTCTATGTTCCCGAGGGCCTACAGTTACAACTCCGCTACCAGAGTGTAGCAATTCAAAAGTTACGTCGAATGAGCCTATCGGCGTATTCCTTGCTATTGTAGTTTAGGAGATATTGGCAGATTTAGCCATTTTGGGGGGTATGAAAATTTATGAAAAGTTCAATTACACCAAGATTTCTCTATGTTCCCGAGGGCCTACAGTTACAACTCCGCTACCAGAGTGTAGCAATTCAAAAGTTACGTCGAATGAGCCTATCGGCGTATTCCTGGCTATTGTAGTTTAGGAGATATTGGCAGATTTAGCCATTTTGGGGGGTATGAAAATTTATGAAAAGTTCAATTAAACCAAGATTTCTCTATGTTCCCGAGGGCCTACAGTTACAACTCCGCTACCAGAGTGTAGCAATTCAAAAGTTACGTCGAATGAGCCTATCGGCGTATTCCTGGCTATTGTAGTTTAGGAGATATTGGCAGATTTAGCCATTTTGGGGGGTATGAAAATTTATGAAAAGTTCAATTACACCAAGATTTCTCTATGTTCCCGAGGGCCTACAGTTACAACTCCGCTACCAGAGTGTAGCAATTCAAAAGTTACGGCGGATGAGCCTATCGGCGTATTCCTGGCTATTGTAGTTTAGGAGATATTGGCAGATTTAGCCATTTTGGGGGGGTATGAAAATTTATGAAAAGTTCAATTACACCAAGATTTCTCTATGTTCCCGAGGGCCTACAGTTACAACTCCGCTACCAGAGTGTAGCAATTCGAAAGTTACGTCGAATGAGCCTATCGGCGTATTCCTGGCTATTGTAGTTTAGGAGATATTGGCAGATTTAGCCATTTAGGGGGGTATGAAAATTTATGAAAAGTTCAATTAAACCAAGATTTCTCTATGTTCCCGAGGGCCTACAGTTACAACTCCGCTACCAGAGTGTAGCAATTCAAAAGTTACGTCGAATGAGCCTATCGGCGTATTCCTGGCTATTGTAGTTTAGGAGATATTGGCAGATTTAGCCATTTTGGGGGGTATGAAAATTTATGAAAAGTTCAATTAAACCAAGATTTCTCTATGTTCCCGAGGGCCTACAGTTACAACTCCGCTACCAGAGTGTAGCAATTTAAAAGTTACGTCGAATGAGCCTATCGGCGTATTCCTGGCTATTGTAGTTTAGGAGATATTGGCAGATTTAGCCATTTTGGGGGGTATGAAAATTTATGAAAAGTTCAATTACACCAAGATTTCTCCATGTTCCCGAGGGCCTACAGTTACAACTCCGCTACCAGAGTGTAGCAATTCAAAAGTTACGTCGAATGAGCCTATCGGCGTATTCCTGGCTATTGTAGTTTAGGAGATATTCGCAGATTTAGCCATTTTGGGGGGGTATGAAAATTTATGAAAAGTTCAATTACACCAAGATTTCTCTATGTTCCCGAGGGCCTGCAGTTACAACTCCGCTACCAGAGTGTAGCAATTCGAAAGTTACGTCGAATGAGCCTATCGGCGTATTACTGGCTATTGTAGTTTAGGAGATATTGGCAGATTTAGCCATTTTGAGGGGTATGAAAATTTATGAAAAGTTCAATTAAAACAAGATTTCTCTATGTTCCCGAGGGCCTACAGTTACAACTCCGCTACCAGAGTGTAGAAATTCAAAAGTTACGTCGAATGAGCCTATCGGCGTATTATTGGCTATTGTAGTTTAGGAGATATTGGCAGATTTAGCCATTTTGAGGGGTATGAAAATTTATGAAAAGTTCAATTACACCAAGATTTCTCTATGTTCCCGAGGGCCTACAGTTACAACTCCGCTACCAGAGTGTAGCAATTCAAAAGTTACGTCGAATGAGCCTATCGGCGTATTCCTGGCTATTGTAGTTTAAGAGATATTGGCAGATTTAGCCATTTTGGGGGGTATGAAAATTTATGAAAAGTTCAATTAAACCAAGATTTCTCTATGTTCCCGAGGGCCTACAGTTACAACTCCGCTACCAGAGCGTAGCAATTCAAAAGTTACGTCGAATGAGCCTATCGGCGTATTCCTGGCTATTGTAGTTTAGGAGATATTCGCAGATTTAGCCATTTTGGGGGGGTATGAAAATTTATGAAAAGTTCAATTACACCAAGATTTCTCTATGTTCCCGAGGGCCTGCAGTTACAACTCCGCTACCAGAGTGTAGCAATTCGAAAGTTACGTCGAATGAGCCTATCGGCGTATTCCTGGCTATTGTAGTTTAGGAGATATTGGCAGATTTAGCCATTTTGGGGGGTATGAAAATTTATGAAAAGTTCAATTAAACCAAGATTTCTCTATGTTCCCGAGGGCCTACAGTTACAACTCCGCTACCAGAGTGTAGCAATTCAAAAGTTACGTCGAATGAGCCTATCGGCGTATTCCTGGCTATTGTAGTTTAGGAGATATTGGCAGATTTAGCCATTTTGGGGGGTATGAAAATTTATGAAAAGTTCAATTAAACCAAGATTTCTCTATGTTCCCGAGGGCCTACAGTTACAACTCCGCTACCAGAGTGTAGCAATTTAAAAGTTACGTCGAATGAGCCTATCGGCGTATTCCTGGCTATTGTAGTTTAGGAGATATTGGCAGATTTAGCCATTTTGGGGGGTATGAAAATTTATGAAAAGTTCAATTAAACCAAGATTTCTCTATGTTGCCGAGGGCCTACAGTTACAACTCCGCTACCAGAGTGTAGCAATTCAAAAGTTACGTCGAATGAGCCTATCGGCGTATTCCTGGCTATTGTAGTTTAGGAGATATTGGCAGATTTAGCCATTTTGGGGGGTATGAAAGTCTATGAAAAGTTCAATCAAACCAAGATTTCTCTATGTTCCCGAGGGCCTACAGTTACAACTCCGCTACCAGAGTGTAGCAATTTAAAAGTTACGTCGAATGAGCCTATCGGCGTATTCCTGGCTATTGTAGTTTATGAGATATTGGCAGATTTAGCCATTTTGGGGGGTATGAAAATTTATGAAAATTTCAATTAAACCAAGATTTCTCTATGTTCCCGAGGGCCTACAGTCACAACTCCGCTACCAGAGTGTAGCAATTCAAAAGTTACGTCGAATGAGCCTATCGGCGTATTCCTGGCTATTGTAGTTTAGGAGATATTGGCAGATTTAGCCATTTTGGGGGGTATGAAAATTTATGAAAAGTTCAATTACACCAAGATTTCTCCATGTTCCCGAAGGCCTATAGTTACAACTCCGCTACCAGAGTGTAGCAATTCGAAAGTTACGTCGAATGAGCCTATCGGCGTATTCCTGGCTATTGTAGTTTAGGAGATATTGGCAGATTTAGCCATTTTGGGGGGTATGAAAATTTATGAAAAGTTCAATTAAACCAAGATTTCTCTATGTTCCCGAGGGCCTACAGTTACAACTCCGCTACCAGAGTGTAGCAATTCAAAAGTTACGTCGAATGAGCCTATCGGCGTATTCCTGGCTATTGTAGTTTAGGAGATATTGGCAGATTTAGCCATTTTGGGGGGTATGAAAATTTATGAAAAGTTCAATTAAACCAAGATTTCTCTATGTTCCCGAGGGCCTACAGTTACAACTCCGCTACCAGAGTGTAGCAATTCAAAAGTTACGTCGAATGAGCCTATCGGCGTATTCCTGGCTTTTGTAGTTTAGGAGATATTGGCAGATTTAGCCATTTTGGGGGGTATGAAAATTTATGAAAGGTTCAATTACACCAAGATTTCTCTATGTTCCCGAGGGCCTACAGTTACAACTCCGCTAACAGAGTGTAGCAATTCAAAAGTTACGTCGAATGAGCCTATCGGCGTATTCCTGGCTTTTGTAGTTTAGGAGATATTGGCAGATTTAGCCGTTTTGGGGGGTATGAAAATTTATGAAAAGTTCAATTACACCAAGATTTCTCTATGTTTCCGAGGGCCTACAGTTACAACTCCGCTACCAGAGTGTAGCAATTCAAAAGTTACGTCGAATGAGCCTATCGGCGTATTCCTGGTTATTGTAGTTTAGGAGATATTGGCAGATTTAGCCATTTTGAGGGGTATGAAAATTTATGAAAAGTTCAATTAAAACAAGATTTCTCTATGTTCCCGAGGGCCTACAGTTACAACTCCGCTACCAGAGTGTAGCAATTCAAAAGTTACGTCGAATGAGCCTATCGGCGTATTATTGGCTATTGTAGTTTAGGAGATATTGGCAGATTTAGCCATTTTGAGGGGTATGAAAATTTATGAAAAGTTCAATTACACCAAGATTTCTCTATGTTCCCGAGGGCCTACAGTTACAACTCCTCTACCAGAGTGTAGCAATTCAAAAGTTACGTCGAATGAGCCTATCGGCGTATTCCTGGCTATTGTAGTTTAAGAGATATTGGCAGATTTAGCCATTTTGGGGGGTATGAAAATTTATGAAAAGTTTAATTAAACCAAGATTTCTCTATGTTCCCGAGGGCCTACAGTTACAACTCCGCTACCAGAGCGTAGCAATTCAAAAGTTACGTCGAATGAGCCTATCGGCGTATTCCTGGCTATTGTAGTTTAGGAGATATTCGCAGATTTAGCCATTTTGGGGGGGTATGAAAATTTATGAAAAGTTCAATTACACCAAGATTTCTCTATGTTCCCGAGGGCCTACAGTTACAACTCCGCTACCAGAGTGTAGCAATTCGAAAGTTACGTCGAATGAGCCTATCGGCGTATTCCTGGCTATTGTAGTTTAGGAGATATTGGCAGATTTAGCCATTTTGGGGGGTATGAAAATTTATGAAAAGTTCAATTAAACCAAGATTTCTCTATGTTCCCGAGGGCCTACAGTTACAACTCCGCTACCAGAGTGTAGCAATTCAAAAGTTACGTCGAATGAGCCTATCGGCGTATTCCTGGCTATTGTAGTTTAGGAGATATTGGCAGATTTAGCCATTTTGGGGGGGTATGAAAATTTATGAAAAGTTCAATTACACCAAGATTTCTCTATGTTCCCGAGGGCCTACAGTTACAACTTCGCTACCAGAGTGTAGCAATTCGAAAGTTACGTCGAATGAGCCTATCGGCGTATTCCTGGCTATTGTAGTTTAGGAGATATTGGCAGATTTAGCCATTTTGAGGGGTATGAAAATTTATGAAAAGTTCAATTAAACCAAGATTTCTCTATGTTCCCGAGGGCCTACAGTTACAACTCCGCTACCAGAGTGTAGCAATTCAAAAGTTACGTCGAATGAGCCTATCGGCGTATTCCTGGCTATTGTAGTTTAGGAGATATTGTCAGATTTAGCCATTTTGGGGGGTATGGAAATTTATGAAAAGTTCAATTAAACCAAGATTTCTCTATGTTCCCGAGGGCCTACAATTACAACTCCGCTACCAGAGTGTAGCAATTCAAAAGTTTCGTCGAATGAGGTTATCGGCGTATGCCTGGCTATTGTAGTTTAGAAGATATTGGCAGATTTAGCCATTTTGGGGGGTATGAAAATTTATGAAAAGTTCAATTACACCAAGATTTCTCTATGTTCCCGAGGGCCTACAGTTACAACTCCGCTACCAGAGTGTAGCAATTCAAAAGTTACGTCGAATGAGCCTATCGGCGTATTCCTGGCTATTGTAGTTTAAGAGATATTGGCAGATTTAGCCATTTTGGGAGGTATGAAAATTTATGAAAAGTTCAATTAAACCAAGATTTCTCTATGTTCCCGAGGGCCTACAGTTACAACTCCGCTACCAGAGTGTAGCAATTCAAAAGTTACGTCGAATGAGCCTATCGGCGTATTCCTTGCTATTGTAGTTTAGGAGATATTGGCAGATTTAGCCATTTTGGGGGGTATGAAAATTTATGAAAAGTTCAATTACACCAAGATTTCTCTATGTTCCCGAGGGCCTACAGTTACAACTCCGCTACCAGAGTGTAGCAATTCAAAAGTTACGTCGAATGAGCCTATCGGCGTATTCCTGGCTATTGTAGTTTAGGAGATATTGGCAGATTTAGCCATTTTGGGGGGTATGAAAATTTATGAAAAGTTCAATTAAACCAAGATTTCTCTATGTTCCCGAGGGCCTACAGTTACAACTCCGCTACCAGAGTGTAGCAATTCAAAAGTTACGTCGAATGAGCCTATCGGCGTATTCCTGGCTATTGTAGTTTAGGAGATATTGGCAGATTTAGCCATTTTGGGGGGTATGAAAATTTATGAAAAGTTCAATTACACCAAGATTTCTCTATGTTCCCGAGGGCCTACAGTTACAACTCCGCTACCAGAGTGTAGCAATTCAAAAGTTACGGCGGATGAGCCTATCGGCGTATTCCTGGCTATTGTAGTTTAGGAGATATTGGCAGATTTAGCCATTTTGGGGGGGTATGAAAATTTATGAAAAGTTCAATTACACCAAGATTTCTCTATGTTCCCGAGGGCCTACAGTTACAACTCCGCTACCAGAGTGTAGCAATTCGAAAGTTACGTCGAATGAGCCTATCGGCGTATTCCTGGCTATTGTAGTTTAGGAGATATTGGCAGATTTAGCCATTTAGGGGGGTATGAAAATTTATGAAAAGTTCAATTAAACCAAGATTTCTCTATGTTCCCGAGGGCCTACAGTTACAACTCCGCTACCAGAGTGTAGCAATTCAAAAGTTACGTCGAATGAGCCTATCGGCGTATTCCTGGCTATTGTAGTTTAGGAGATATTGGCAGATTTAGCCATTTTGGGGGGTATGAAAATTTATGAAAAGTTCAATTAAACCAAGATTTCTCTATGTTCCCGAGGGCCTACAGTTACAACTCCGCTACCAGAGTGTAGCAATTTAAAAGTTACGTCGAATGAGCCTATCGGCGTATTCCTGGCTATTGTAGTTTAGGAGATATTGGCAGATTTAGCCATTTTGGGGGGTATGAAAATTTATGAAAAGTTCAATTACACCAAGATTTCTCCATGTTCCCGAGGGCCTACAGTTACAACTCCGCTACCAGAGTGTAGCAATTCAAAAGTTACGTCGAATGAGCCTATCGGCGTATTCCTGGCTATTGTAGTTTAGGAGATATTGGTAGATTTAGCCATTTTGGGGGGTAAGAAAATTTATGAAAAGTTTAATTAAACCAAGATTTCTCTATGTTCCCGAGGGCCTACAGTTACAACTCCGCTACCAGAGTGTAGCAATTCAAAAGTTACGTCGAATGAGCCTATCGGCGTATTCCTGGCTATTGTAGTTTAGGAGATATTGGCAGATTTAGCCATTTTGGGGGGTATGAAAATTTATGAAAAGATCAATTACACCAAGATTTCTCTATGTTCCCGAGGGCCTACAGTTACAACTCCGCTACCAGAGTGTAGCAATTCAAAAGTTACGTCGAATGAGCCTATCGGCGTATTCCTGGCTGTTGTAGTTTAGGAGATATTGGCAGATTTAGCCATTTTGGGTGGTATGAAAATTTATGAAAAGTTCAATTACACCAAGATTTCTCTATGTTCCCGAGGGCCTACAGTTACAACTCCGCTACCAGAGTGTAGCAATTCAAAAGTTACGTCGAATGAGCCTATCGGCGTATTCCTGGCTATTGTAGTTTAGGAGATATTGGCAGATTTAGCCATTTTGGGGGGTATGAAAATTAATGAAAAGTTCAATTACACCAAGATTTCTCTATGTTCCCGAGGGCCTACAGTTACAACTCCACTACCAGAGTGTAGCAATTCAAAAGTTACGTCGAATGAGCCTATCGGCGTATTCCTGGCTATTGTAGTTTAGGAGATATTGGCAGATTTAGCCATTTTGAGGGGTATGAAAATTTATGAAAAGTTCAATTACACCAAGATTTCTCTATGTTCCCGAGGGCCTACAGTTACAACTCTGCTTCCAGAGTGTAGAAATTCAAAAGTTACGTCGAATGAGCCTATCGGCGTATTCCTGGCTATTGTAGTTTAGGAGATATTGGCAGATTTAGCCATTTTGGGGGGTATGAAAATTTATGAAAAGTTCAATTACACCAAGATTTCTCTATGTTCCCGAGGGCCTACAGTTACAACTCCGCTACCAGAGTGTAGCAATTCAAAAGTTACGTCGAATGAGCCTATCGGCGTATTCCTGGCTATTGTAGTTTAGGAGATATTGGCAGATTTAGCCATTTTGGGGGGGTTTGAAAATTTATGAAAAGTTCAATTACACCAAGATTTCTCTATGTTCCCGAGGGCCTACAGTTACAACTCCGCTACCAGAGTGTAGCAATTCAAAAGTTACGTCGAATGAGCCTATCGGCGTATTCCTGGCTATTGTAGTTTAGGAGATATTGGCAGATTTAGCCATTTTGGGGGGTATGAAAATTTATGAAAAGTTCAATTACACCAAGATTTCACTATGTTCCCGAGGGCCTACAGTTACAACTCCGCTACCAGAGTGTAGCAATTTAAAAGTTACGTCGAATGAGCCTATCGGCGTATTCCTGGCTATTGTAGTTTAGGAGATATTGGCAGATTTAGCCATTTTGGGGGGTATGAAAATTTATGAAAAGTTCAATTACACCAAGATTTCTCTATGTTCCCGAGGGCCTACAGTTACAACTCCGCTACCAGAGTGTAGCAATTCAAAAGTTACGTCGAATGAGCCTATCGGCGTATTCCTGGCTATTGTAGTTTAGGAGATATTGGCAGATTTAGCCATTTTGGGGGGTATGAAAATTTATGAAAAGTTCAATTACACCAAGATTTCTTTATGTTCCCGAGGGCCTACAGTTACAACTCCGCTACCAGAGTGTAGCAATTCAAAAGTTACGTCGAATGAGCCTATCGGCGTATTCCTGGCTATTGTAGTTTAGGAGATATTGGCAGATTTAGCCATTTTGAGGGGTATGAAAATTTATGAAAAGTTCAATTAAACCAAGATTTCTCTATGTTCCCGAGGGCCTACAGTTACAACTCCGCTTCCAGAGTGTAGAAATTCAAAAGTTACGTCGAATGAGCCTATCGGCGTATTCCTGGCTATTGTAGTTTAGGAGATATTGGCAGATTTAGCCATTTTGGGGGGTATGAAAATTTATGAAAAGTTCAATTACACCAAGATTTCTCTATGTTCCCGAGGGCCTACAGTTACAACTCCGCTACCAGAGTGTAGCAATTCAAAAGTTACGTCGAATGAGCCTATCGGCGTATTCCTGGCTATTGTAGTTTAGGAGATATTGGCAGATTTAGCCATTTTGGGGGGGTTTGAAAATTTATGAAAAGTTCAATTACACCAAGATTTCTCTATGTTCCCGAGGGCCTACAGTTACAACTCCGCTACCAGAGTGTAGCAATTTAAAAGTTACGTCGAATGAGCCTATCGGCGTATTCCTGGCTATTGTAGTTTAGGAGATATTGGCAGATTTAGCCATTTTGGGGGGTATGAAAATTTATGAAAAGTTCAATTACACCAAGATTTCTCCATGTTCCCGAGGGCCTACAGTTACAACTCCGCTACCAGAGTGTAGCAATTCAAAAGTTACGTCGAATGAGCCTATCGGCGTATTCCTGGCTATTGTAGTTTAGGAGATATTGGTAGATTTAGCCATTTTGGGGGGTAAGAAAATTTATGAAAAGTTTAATTAAACCAAGATTTCTCTATGTTCCCGAGGGCCTACAGTTACAACTCCGCTACCAGAGTGTAGCAATTCAAAAGTTACGTCGAATGAGCCTATCGGCGTATTCCTGGCTATTGTAGTTTAGGAGATATTGGCAGATTTAGCCATTTTTGGGGGGTATGAAAATTTATGAAAAGATCAATTACACCAAGATTTCTCTATGTTCCCGAGGGCCTACAGTTACAACTCCGCTACCAGAGTGTAGCAATTCAAAAGTTACGTCGAATGAGCCTATCGGCGTATTCCTGGCTGTTGTAGT
The DNA here is from genome assembly GCF_051294905.1 of Botryllus schlosseri. Taxonomy (NCBI): domain Eukaryota; kingdom Metazoa; phylum Chordata; class Ascidiacea; order Stolidobranchia; family Styelidae; genus Botryllus; species Botryllus schlosseri. The sequence continues at coordinate 18,426,899 of NC_137243.1, read as the reverse complement.
TTAGGAGATATTGGCAGATTTAGCCATTTTGGGTGGTATGAAAATTTATGAAAAGTTCAATTACACCAAGATTTCTCTATGTTCCCGAGGGCCTACAGTTACAACTCCGCTACCAGAGTGTAGCAATTCAAAAGTTACGTCGAATGAGCCTATCGGCGTATTCCTGGCTATTGTAGTTTAGGAGATATTGGCAGATTTAGCCATTTTGGGGGGTATGAAAATTTATGAAAAGTTCAATTACACCAAGATTTCTCTATGTTCCCGAGGGCCTACAGTTACAACTCCGCTACCAGAGTGTAGCAATTCAAAAGTTACGTCGAATGAGCCTATCGGCGTATTCCTGGCTATTGTAGTTTAGGAGATATTGGCAGATTTAGCCATTTTGAGGGGTATGAAAATTTATGAAAAGTTCAATTACACCAAGATTTCTCTATGTTCCCGAGGGCCTACAGTTACAACTCTGCTTCCAGAGTGTAGAAATTCAAAAGTTACGTCGAATGAGCCTATCGGCGTATTCCTGGCTATTGTAGTTTAGGAGATATTGGCAGATTTAGCCATTTTGGGGGGTATGAAAATTTATGAAAAGTTCAATTACACCAAGATTTCTCTATGTTCCCGAGGGCCTACAGTTACAACTCCGCTACCAGAGTGTAGCAATTCAAAAGTTACGTCGAATGAGCCTATCGGCGTATTCCTGGCTATTGTAGTTTAGGAGATATTGGCAGATTTAGCCATTTTGGGGGGGTTTGAAAATTTATGAAAAGTTCAATTACACCAAGATTTCTCTATGTTCCCGAGGGCCTACAGTTACAACTCCGCTACCAGAGTGTAGCAATTCAAAAGTTACGTCGAATGAGCCTATCGGCGTATTCCTGGCTATTGTAGTTTAGGAGATATTGGCAGATTTAGCCATTTTGGGGGGTATGAAAATTTATGAAAAGTTCAATTACACCAAGATTTCACTATGTTCCCGAGGGCCTACAGTTACAACTCCGCTACCAGAGTGTAGCAATTTAAAAGTTACGTCGAATGAGCCTATCGGCGTATTCCTGGCTATTGTAGTTTAGGAGATATTGGCAGATTTAGCCATTTTGGGGGGTATGAAAATTTATGAAAAGTTCAATTACACCAAGATTTCTCTATGTTCCCGAGGGCCTACAGTTACAACTCCGCTACCAGAGTGTAGCAATTCAAAAGTTACGTCGAATGAGCCTATCGGCGTATTCCTGGCTATTGTAGTTTAGGAGATATTGGCAGATTTAGCCATTTTGGGGGGTATGAAAATTTATGAAAAGTTCAATTACACCAAGATTTCTTTATGTTCCCGAGGGCCTACAGTTACAACTCCGCTACCAGAGTGTAGCAATTCAAAAGTTACGTCGAATGAGCCTATCGGCGTATTCCTGGCTATTGTAGTTTAGGAGATATTGGCAGATTTAGCCATTTTGAGGGGTATGAAAATTTATGAAAAGTTCAATTAAACCAAGATTTCTCTATGTTCCCGAGGGCCTACAGTTACAACTCCGCTTCCAGAGTGTAGAAATTCAAAAGTTACGTCGAATGAGCCTATCGGCGTATTCCTGGCTATTGTAGTTTAGGAGATATTGGCAGATTTAGCCATTTTGGGGGGTATGAAAATTTATGAAAAGTTCAATTACACCAAGATTTCTCTATGTTCCCGAGGGCCTACAGTTACAACTCCGCTACCAGAGTGTAGCAATTCAAAAGTTACGTCGAATGAGCCTATCGGCGTATTCCTGGCTATTGTAGTTTAGGAGATATTGGCAGATTTAGCCATTTTGGGGGGGTTTGAAAATTTATGAAAAGTTCAATTACACCAAGATTTCTCTATGTTCCCGAGGGCCTACAGTTACAACTCCGCTACCAGAGTGTAGCAATTCAAAAGTTACGTCGAATGAGCCTATCGGCGTATTCCTGGCTATTGTAGTTTAGGAGATATTGGCAGATTTAGCCATTTTGGGGGGTATGAAAATTTATGGAAAGTTCAATTACACCAAGATTTCACTATGTTCTCGAGGGCCTACAGTTACAACTCCGCTACCAGAGTGTAGCAACTCAAAAGTTACGTCGAATGAGCCTATCGGCGTATTCCTGGCTATTGTAGTTTAGGAGAGATTGGCAGATTTAGCCATTTTGGGGGGTATGAAAATTTATGAAAAGTTCAATTAAACCAAGATTTATCTATGTTCCCGAGGGCCTACAGTTACAACTCTGCTACCAGAGTGTAGCAATTCAAAAGTTACGTCGAATGAGCCTATCGGCGTATTCCTGGCTATTGTAGTTTAGGAGATATTGGCAGATTTAGCCATTTTGGGGGGTATGAAAATTTATGAAAAGTTCAATTACACCAAAATTTCTCTATGTTCCCGAGGGCCTACAGTTACAACTCCGCTACCAGAGTGTAGCAATTCAAAAGTTACGTCGAATGAGCCTATCGGCGTATTCCTGGCTATTGTAGTTTAGGAGATATTGGCAGATTTAGCCATTTTGGGGGGTATGAAAATTTATGAAAAGTTCAATTACACCAAGATTTCTCTATGTTCCCGAGGGCCTACAGTTACAACTCCGCTACCAGAGTGTAGCAATTCAAAAGTTACATCGAATGAGCCTATCGGCGTATTCCTGGCTATTGTAGTTTAGGAGATATTGGCAGATTTATCCATTTTGGGGGGTATGAAAATTTATGAAAAGTTCAATTAAACCAAGATTTCTCTATGTTCCCGAGGGCCTACAGTTACAACTCCTCTATCAGAGTGTAGCAATTCAAAAGTTACGTCGAATGAGCCTATCGGCGTATTCCTGGCTATTGTAGTTTAGGAGATATTGGCAGATTTAGCCATTTTGGGGGGTATGAAAATTTATGAAAAGTTCAATTAAACCAAGATTTATCTATGTTCCCGAGGGCCTACAGTTACAACTCCGCTACCAGAGTGTAGCAATTCAAAAGTTATGTCGAATGAGCTTATCGGCGTATTCCTGGCTATTGTAGTTTAAGAGATATTGGCAGATTTAGCCATTTTGGGGGGTATGAAAATTTATGAAAAGTTCAATTACACCAAGATTTCTCTATGTTCCCGAGGGCCTACAGTTACAACTCCGCTACCAGAGTGTAGCAATTCAAAAGTTACGTCGAATGAGCCTATCGGCGTATTCCTGGCTATTGTAGTTTAGTAGATATTGGCAGATTTAGCCATTTTGGGGGGTATGAAAATTTATGAAAAGTTCAATTACACCAAGATTTCTCTATGTTCTCGAGGGCCTACAGTTACAACTCCGCTACCAGAGTGTAGCAATTCAAAAGTTACGTCGAATGAGCCTATCGGCGTATTCCTGGCTATTGTAGTTTAGGAGATATTGGCAGATTTAGCCATTTTGGGGGGTATGAAAATTTATGAGAAGTTCAATTAAACCAAGATTTCTCTATGTTCCCGAGGGCCTACAGTTACAACTCCGCTACCAGAGTGTAGCAATTCAAAAGTTACGTCGGATGAGCCTATCGGCGTATTCCTTGCTATTGTAGTTTAGGAGATATTGGCAGATTTAGCCATTTTGGGGGGTATGAAAATTTATGAAAAGTTCAATTACACCAAGATTTCTCTATGTTCCCGAGGGCCTACAGTTACAACTCCGCTACCAGAGTGTAGCAATTCGAAAGTTACGTCGAATGAGCCTATCGGCGTATTCCTGGCTATTGTAGTTTAGGAGATATTGGCAGATTTAGCCATTTTGGGGGGTATGAAAATTTATGAAAAGTTCAATTAAACCAAGATTTCTCTATGTTCCCGAGGGCCTACAGTTACAACTCCGCTACCAGAGTGTAGCAATTCAAAAGTTACGTCGAATGAGCCTATCGGCGTATTCCTGGCTATTGTAGTTTAGGAGATATTGGCAGATTTAGCCATTTTGGGGGGTATGAAAATTTATGAAAAGTTCAATTAAACCAAGATTTCTCTATGTTCCCGAGGGCCTACAGTTACAACTCCGCTACCAGAGTGTAGCAATTTAAAAGTTACGTCGAATGAGCCTATCGGCGTATTCCTGGCTATTGTAGTTTAGGAGATATTGGCAGATTTAGCCATTTTGGGGGGTATGAAAATTTATGAAAAGTTCAATTATACCAAGATTTCTCTATGTTCCCGAGGGCCTACAGTTACAACTCCGCTACCAGAGTGTAGCAATTCAAAAGTTACGGCGGATGAGCCTATCGGCGTATTCCTGGCTATTGTAGTTTAGGAGATATTGGCAGATTTAGCCATTTTGGGGGGGTATGAAAATTTATGAAAAGTTCAATTACACCAAGATTTCTCTATGTTCCCGAGGGCCTACAGTTACAACTCCGCTACCAGAGTGTAGCAATTCGAAAGTTACGTCGAATGAGCCTATCGGCGTATTCCTGGCTATTGTAGTTTAGGAGATATTGGCAGATTTAGCCATTTAGGGGGGTATGAAAATTTATGAAAAGTTCAATTAAACCAAGATTTCTCTATGTTCCCGAGGGCCTACAGTTACAACTCCGCTACCAGAGTGTAGCAATTCAAAAGTTACGTCGAATGAGCCTATCGGCGTATTCCTGGCTATTGTAGTTTAGGAGATATTGGCAGATTTAGCCATTTTGGGGGGTATGAAAATTTATGAAAAGTTCAATTAAACCAAGATTTCTCTATGTTCCCGAGGGCCTACAGTTACAACTCCGCTACCAGAGTGTAGCAATTTAAAAGTTACGTCGAATGAGCCTATCGGCGTATTCCTGGCTATTGTAGTTTAGGAGATATTGGCAGATTTAGCCATTTTGGGGGGTATGAAAATTTATGAAAAGTTCAATTACACCAAGATTTCTCCATGTTCCCGAGGGCCTACAGTTACAACTCCGCTACCAGAGTGTAGCAATTCAAAAGTTACGTCGAATGAGCCTATCGGCGTATTCCTGGCTATTGTAGTTTAGGAGATATTGGCAGATTTAGCCATTTTGGGGGGTATGAAAATTTATGAAAAGATCAATTACACCAAGATTTCTCTATGTTCCCGAGGGCCTACAGTTACAACTCCGCTACCAGAGTGTAGCAATTCAAAAGTTACGTCGAATGAGCCTATCGGCGTATTCCTGGCTATTGTAGTTTAGGAGATATTGGCAGATTTAGCCATTTTGGGTGGTATGAAAATTTATGAAAAGTTCAATTACACCAAGATTTCTCTATGTTCCCGAGGGCCTACAGTTACAACTCCGCTACCAGAGTGTAGCAATTCAAAAGTTACGTCGAATGAGCCTATCGGCGTATTCCTGGCTATTGTAGTTTAGGAGATATTGGCAGATTTAGCAATTTTGGGGGGTATGAAAATTTATGAAAAGTTCAATTACACCAAGATTTCTCTATGTTCCCGAGGGCCTACAGTTACAACTCCGCTACCAAAGTGTAGCAATTCAAAAGTTACGTCGAATGAGCCTATCGGCGTATTCCTGGCTATTGTAGTTTAGGAGATATTGGCAGATTTAGCCATTTCAGGGGTATGAAAATTTATGAAAAGTTCAATTACACCAAGATTTCTCTATGTTCCCGAGGGCCTACAGTTACAACTCCGCTTCCAGAGTGTAGAAATTCAAAAGTTACGTCGAATGAGCCTATCGGCGTATTCCTGGCTATTGTAGTTTAGGAGATATTGGCAGATTTAGCCATTTTGGGGGGGGTTTGAAAATTTATGAAAAGTTCAATTACACCAAGATTTCTCTATGTTCCCGAGGGCCTACAGTTACAACTCCGCTACCAGAGTGTAGCAATTCAAAAGTTACGTCGAATGAGCCTATCGGCGTATTCCTGGCTATTGTAGTTTAGGAGATATTGGCAGATTTAGCCATTTTGGGGGGTATAAAAATTTATGAAAAGTTCAATTACACCAAGATTTCACTATGTTCCCGAGGGCCTACAGTTACAACTCCGCTACCGGAGTGTAGCAATTTAAAAGTTACGTCGAATGAGCCTATCGGCGTATTCCTGGCTATTGTAGTTTAGGAGATATTGGCAGATTTAGCCATTTTGGGGGGTATGAAAATTTATGAAAAGTTCAATTACACCAAGATTTCTCTATGTTCCCGAGGGCCTACAGTTACAACTCCGCTACCAGAGTGTAGCAATTCAAAAGTTACGTCGAATGAGCCTATCGGCGTATTCCTGGCTATTGTAGTTTAGGAGATATTGGCAGATTTAGCCATTTTGGGGGGTATGAAAATTTATGAAAAGTTCAATTACACCAAGATTTCTTTATGTTCCCGAGGGCCTACAGTTACAACTCCGCTACCAGAGTGTAGCAATTCAAAAGTTACGTCGAATGAGCCTATCGGCGTATTCCTGGCTATTGTAGTTTAGGAGATATTGGCAGATTTAGCCATTTTGAGGGGTATGAAAATTTATGAAAAGTTCAATTAAACCAAGATTTCTCTATGTTCCCGAGGGCCTACAGTTACAACTCCGCTTCCAGAGTGTAGAAATTCAAAAGTTACGTCGAATGAGCCTATCGGCGTATTCCTGGCTATTGTAGTTTAGGAGATATTGGCAGATTTAGCCATTTTGGGGGGTATGAAAATTTATGAAAAGTTCAATTACACCAAGATTTTTCTATGTTCCCGAGGGCCTACAGTTACAACTCCGCTACCAGAGTGTAGCAATTCAAAAGTTACGTCGAATGAGCCTATCGGCGTATTCCTGGCTATTGTAGTTTAGGAGATATTGGCAGATTTAGCCATTTTGGGGGGGGTTTGAAAATTTATGAAAGTTCAATTACACCAAGATTTCTCTATGTTCCCGAGGGCCTACAGTTACAACTCCGCTACCAGAGTGTAGCAATTCAAAAGTTACGTCGAATGAGCCTATCGGCGTATTCCTGGCTATTGTAGTTTAGGAGATATTGGCAGATTTAGCCATTTTGGGGCGTATGAAAATTTATGAAAAGTTCAATTACACCAAGATTTCACTATGTTCCCGAGGGCCTACAGTTACAACTCCGCTACCAGAGTGTAGCTATTTAAAAGTTACGTCGAATGAGCCTATCGGCGTATTCCTGGCTATTGTAGTTTAGGAGATATTGGCAGATTTAGCCGTTTTGGGGGGTATGAAAATTTATGAAAAGTTCAATTAAACCAAGATTTATCTATGTTCCCGAGGGCCTACAGTTACAACTCCGCTACCAGAGTGTAGCAATTCAAAAGTTACGTCGAATGAGCCTATCGGCGTATTCCTGGCTATTGTAGTTTAGGAGATATTGGCAGATTTAGCCATTTTGGGGGGTATGAAAATTTATGAAAAGTTCAATTACACCAAGATTTCTCTATGTTCCCGAGGGCCTACAGTTACAACTCCGCTACCAGAGTGTAGCAATTCAAAAGTTACGTCGAATGAGCCTATCGGCGTATTCCTGGCTATTGTAGTTTAGGAGATATTGGCAGATTTAGCCATTTTGGGGGGTATGAAAATTTATGAAAAGTTCAATTACACCAAGATTTCTCTATGTTCCCGAGGGCCTACAGTTACAACTCCGCTACCAGAGTGTAGCAATTCAAAAGTTACGTCGAATGAGCCTATCGGCGTATTCCTGGCTATTGTAGTTTAGGAGATATTGGCAGATTTAGCCATTTTGGGGGGTATGAAAATTTATGAAAAGTTCAATTACACCAAGATTTCTTTATGTTCCCGAGGGCCTACAGTTACAACTCCGCTACCAGAGTGTAGCAATTCAAAAGTTACGTCGAATGAGCCTATCGGCGTATTCCTGGCTATTGTAGTTTAGGAGATATTGGCAGATTTAGCCATTTTGAGGGGTATGAAAATTTATGAAAAGTTCAATTAAACCAAGATTTCTCTATGTTCCCGAGGGCCTACAGTTACAACTCCGCTTCCAGAGTGTAGAAATTCAAAAGTTACGTCGAATGAGCCTATCGGCGTATTCCTGGCTATTGTAGTTTAGGAGATATTGGCAGATTTAGCCATTTTGGGGGGTATGAAAATTTATGAAAAGTTCAATTACACCAAGATTTCTCTATGTTCCCGAGGGCCTACAGTTACAACTCCGCTACCAGAGTGTAGCAATTCAAAAGTTACGTCGAATGAGCCTATCGGCGTATTCCTGGCTATTGTAGTTTAGGAGATATTGGCAGATTTAGCCATTTTGGGGGGGTTTGAAAATTTATGAAAAGTTCAATTACACCAAGATTTCTCTATGTTCCCGAGGGCCTACAGTTACAACTCCGCTACCAGAGTGTAGCAATTCAAAAGTTACGTCGAATGAGCCTATCGGCGTATTCCTGGCTATTGTAGTTTAGGAGATATTGGCAGATTTAGCCATTTTGGGGCGTATGAAAATTTATGAAAAGTTCAATTACACCAAGATTTCACTATGTTCCCGAGGGCCTACAGTTACAACTCCGCTACCAGAGTGTAGCTATTTAAAAGTTACGTCGAATGAGCCTATCGGCGTATTCCTGGCTATTGTAGTTTAGGAGATATTGGCAGATTTAGCCGTTTTGGGGGGTATGAAAATTTATGAAAAGTTCAATTAAACCAAGATTTATCTATGTTCCCGAGGGCCTACAGTTACAACTCCGCTACCAGAGTGTAGCAATTCAAAAGTTACGTTGAATGAGCCTATCGGCGTATTCCTGGCTATTGTAGTTTAGGAGATATTGGCAGATTTAGCCATTTTGGGGGGTATGAAAATTTATGAAAAGTTCAATTACACCAAGATTTCTCTATGTTCCCGAGGGCCTACAGTTACAACTCCGCTACCAGAGTGTAGCAATTCAAAAGTTACGTCGAATGAGCCTATCGGCGTATTCCTGGCTATTGTAGTTTAGGAGATATTGGCAGATTTAGCCATTTTGGGGGGTATGAAAATTTATGAAAAGTTCAATTACACCAAGATTTCTCTATGTTCCCGAGGGCCTACAGTTACAGCTCCGCTACCAGGGTGTAGCAATTCAAAACTTACGTCGAATGAGCCTATCGGCGTATTCCTGGCTATTGTAGTTTAGGAGATATTGGCAGATTTAGCCATTTTGGGGGGTATGAAAATTTATGAAAAGTTCAATTACACCAAGATTTCTCTATGTTCCCGAGGGCCTACAGTTACAACTCCGCTACCAGAGTGTAGCAATTCAAAAGTTACGTCGGATGAGCCTATCGGCGTATTCCTGGCTATTGTAGTTTAGGAGATATTGGCAGATTTAGCCATTTTGGGAGGTATGAAAATTTATGAAAAGTTCAATTACACCAAGATTTCCCTATGTTCCCGAGGGCCTACAGTTACAACTCCGCTACCAGAGTGTAGCAATTCAAAAGTTACGTCGAATGAGCCTATCGGCGTATTCCTGGCTATTGTAGTTTAGGAGATATTGGCAGATTTAGCCATTTTGAGGGGAATGAAAATTTATGAAAAGTTCAATTAAACCAAGATTTCTCTATGTTCCCGAGGGCCTACAGTTACAACTCCGCTACCAGAGTGTAGCAATTCAAAAGTTACGTCGAATGAGCCTATCGGCGTATTCCTGGCTATTGTAGTTTAGGAGATATTGGCAGATTTAGCCATTTTGGGGGGTATGAAAATTTATGAAAAGTTCAATTACACCAAGATTTCTCTATGTTCCCGAGGGCCTACAGTTACAACTCCGCTACCAGAGTGTAGCAATTCAAAAGTTACGTCGAATGAGCCTATCGGCGTATTCCTGGCTATTGTAGTTTAGGAGATATTGGCAGATTTAGCCATTTTGGGGAGTATGAAAATTTATGAAAAGTTCAATTAAACCAAGATTTCTCTATGTTCCCGAGGGCCTACAGTTACAACTCCGCTACCAGAGTGTAGCAATTCAAAAGTTACGTCGAATGAGCCTATCGGCGTATTCCTGGCTATTGTAGTTTAGGAGATATTGGCAGATTTAGCCATTTTGGGGGGTATGAAAATTTATGAAAAGTTCAATTACACCAAGATTTCTCTATGTTCCCGAGGGCCTACAGTTACAACTCCGCTACCAGAGTGTAGCAATTCAAAAGTTACGGCGGATGAGCCTATCGGCGTATTCCTGGCTATTGTAGTTTAGGAGATATTGGCAGATTTAGCCATTTTGGGGGGGGTATGAAAATTTATGAAAAGTTCAATTACACCAAGATTTCTCTATGTTCCCGAGGGCCTACAGTTACAACTCCGCTACCAGAGTGTAGCAATTCAAAAGTTACGTCGAATGAGCCTATCGGCGTATTCCTGGCTATTGTAGTTTAGGAGATATTGGCAGATTTAGCCATTTTGGGGGGTATGAAAATTTATGAAAAGTTCAATTAAACCAAGATTTCTCTATGTTCCCGAGGGCCTACAGTTACAACTCCGCTACCAGAGTGTAGCAATTCAAAAGTTACGTCGAATGAGCCTATCGGCGTATTCCTGGCTATTGTAGTTTAGGAGATATTGGCAGATTTAGCCATTTTGGGGGGTATGAAAATTTATGAAAAGTTCAATTAAACCAAGATTTCTCTATGTTCCCGAGGGCCTACAATTACAACTCCGCTACCAGAGTGTAGCAATTCGAAAGTTACGTCGAATGAGCCGATCGGCGTATTCCTGGCTATTGTAGTTTAGGAGATATTGGCAGATTTAGCCATTTTGGGGGGTATGAAAATTTATGAAAAGTTCAATTAAACCAAGATTTCTCTATGTTCCCGAGGGCCTACAGTTACAACTCCGCTACCAGAGTGTAGCAATTCAAAAGTTACGTCGAATGAGCCTATCGGCGTATTCCTGGCTATTGTAGTTTAGGAGATATTGGCAGATTTAGCCATTTTGGGGGGTATGAAAATTTATGAAAAGTTCAATTACACCAAGATTTCTCTATGTTCCCGAGGGCCTACAGTTACAACTCCGCTACCAGAGTGTAGCAATTCAAAAGTTACGTCGAATGAGCCTATCGGCGTATTCCTGGCTATTGTAGTTTAGGAGATATTGGCAGATTTAGCCATTTTGGGGGGGTTTGAAAATTTATGAAAAGTTCAATTACACCAAGATTTCTCTATGTTCCCGAGGGCCTACAGTTACAACTCCGCTACCAGAGTGTAGCAATACAAAAGTTACGTCGAATGAGCCTATCGGCGTATTCCTGGCTATTGTAGTTTAGGAGATATTGGCAGATTTAGCCATTTTGGGGCGTATGAAAATTTATGAAAAGTTCAATTACACCAAGATTTCACTATGTTCCCGAGAGCCTACAGTTACAACTCCGCTACCAGAGTGTAGCAATTTAAAAGTTACGTCGAATGAGCCTATCGGCGTATTCCTGGCTATTGTAGTTTAGGAGATATTGGCAGATTTAGCCGTTTTGGGGGGTATGAAAATTTATGAAAAGTTCAATTAAACCAAGATTTATCTATGTTCCCGAGGGCCTACAGTTACAACTCCGCTACCAGAGTGTAGCAATTCAAAAGTTACGTCGAATGAGCCTATCGGCGTATTCCTGGCTATTGTAGTTTAGGAGATATTGGCAGATTTAGCCATTTTGGGGGGTATGAAAATTTTTGAAAAGTTCAATTACACCAAGATTTCTCTATGTTCCCGAGGGCCTACAGTTACAACTCCGCTACCAGAGTGTAGCAATTCAAAAGTTACGTCGAATGAGCCTATCGGCGTATTCCTGGCTATTGTAGTTTAGGAGATATTGGCAGATTTAGCCATTTTGGGGGGTATGAAAATTTATGAAAAGTTCAATTACACAAAGATTTCTCTATGTTCCCGAGGGCCTACAGTTACAACTCCGCTACCAGAGTGTAGCAATTCAAAACTTACGTCGAATGAGCCTATCGGCGTATTCCTGGCTATTGTAGTTTAGGAGATATTGGCAGATTTAGCCATTTTGGGGGGGTATGAAAATTTATGAAAAGTTCAATTACACCAAGATTTCTCTATGTTCCCGAGGGCCTACAGTTACAACTCCGCTACGAGAGTGTAGCAATTCAAAAGTTACGTCGGATGAGCCTATCGGCGTATTCCTGGCTATTGTAGTTTAGGAGATATTGGCAGATTTAGCCATTTTGGGGGGTATGAAAATTTATGAAAAGTTCAATTAAACCAAGATTTCTCTATGTTCCCGAGGGCCTACAGTTACAACTCCGCTACCAGAGTGTAGCAATTCAACAGTTACGTCGAATGAGCCTATCGGCGTATTCCTGGCTATTGTAGTTTAGGAGATATTGGCAGATTTAGCCATTTTGGGTGGTATGAAAATTTATGAAAAGTTCAATTACACCAAGATTTCTCTATGTTCCCGAGGGCCTACAGTTACAACTCCGCTACCAGAGTGTAGCGATTCAAAAGTTACGTCGAATGAGCCTATCGGCGTATTCCTGGCTATTGTAGTTTAGGAGATATTGGCAGATTTAGCCATTTTGGGAGGTATGAAAATTTATGAAAAGTTCAATTACACCAAGATTTCCCTATGTTCCCGAGGGCCTACAGTTACAACTCCGCTACCAGAGTGTAGCAATTCAAAAGTTACGTCGAATGAGCCTATCGGCGTATTCCTGGCTATTGTAGTTTAGGAGATATTGGCAGATTTAGCCATTTTGGGGGGTATGAAAATTTATGAAAAGTTCAATTACACCAAGATTTCTCTATGTTCCCGACGGCCTACAGTTACAACTCCGCTACCAGAGTGTAGCAATTCAAAAGTTACGTCGAATGAGCCTATCGGCGTATTCCTGGCTATTGTAGTTTAGGAGATATTGGCAGATTTAGCCATTTTGGGGAGTATGAAAATTTATGAAAAGTTCAATTAAACCAAGATTTCTCTATGTTCCCGAGGGCCTACAGTTACAACTCCGCTACCAGAGTGTAGCAATTCAAAAGTTACGTCGAATGAGCCTATCGGCGTATTCCTGGCTATTGTAGTTTAGGAGATATTGGCAGATTTAGCCATTTTGGGGGGTATGAAAATTTATGAAAAGTTCAATTACACCAAGATTTCTCTATGTTCCCGAAGGCCTACAGTTACAACTCCGCTACCAGAGTGTAGCAATTCAAAAGTTACGGCGGATGAGCCTATCGGCGTATTCCTGGCTATTGTAGTTTAGGAGATATTGGCAGATTTAGCCATTTTTTTGGGGGGGGGGTATGAAAATTTATGAAAAGTTCAATTACACCAAGATTTCTCTATGTTCCCGAGGGCCTACAGTTACAACTCCGCTACCAGAGTGTAGCAATTCAAAAGTTACGTCGAATGAGCCTATCGGCGTATTCCTGGCTATTGTAGTTTAGGAGATATTGGCAGATTTAGCCATTTTGGGGGGTATGAAAATTTATGAAAAGTTCAATTAAACCAAGATTTCTCTATGTTCCCGAGGGCCTACAGTTACAACTCCGCTACCAGAGTGTAGCAATTCAAAAGTTACGTCGAATGAGCCTATCGGCGTATTCCTGGCTATTGTAGTTTAGGAGATATTGGCAGATTTAGCCATTTTGGGGGGTATGAAAATTTATGAAAAGTTCAATTAAACCAAGATTTCTCTATGTTCCCGAGGGCCTACAGTTACAACTCCGCTACCAGAGTGTAGCAACTCGAAAGTTACGTCGAATGAGCCGATCGGCGTATTCCTGGCTATTGTAGTTTAGGAGATATTGGCAGATTTAGCCATTTTGGGGGGTATGAAAATTTATGAAAAGTTCAATTTAACCAAGATTTCTCTATGTTCCCGAGGGCCTACAGTTACAACTCCGCTACCAGAGTGTAGCAATTCAAAAGTTACGTCGAATGAGCCGATCGGCGTATTCCTGGCTATTGTAGTTTAGGAGATATTGGCAGATTTAGCCATTTTGGGGGGTATGAAAATTTATGAAAAGTTCAATTAAACCAAGATTTCTCTATGTTCCCGAGGGCCTACAGTTACAACTCCGCTACCAGAGTGTAGCAATTTAAAAGTTACGTCGAATGAGCCTATCGGCGTATTCCTGGCTATTGTAGTTTAGGAGATATTGGCAGATTTAGCCATTTTGGGGGGTATGAAAATTTATGAAAAGTTCAATTACACCAAGATTTCTCTATGTTCCCGAGGGCCTACAGTTACAACTCCGCTACCAGAGTGTAGCAATTCAAAAGTTACGTCGAATGAGCCTATCGGCGTATTCCTGGCTATTGTAGTTTAGGAGATATTGGCAGATTTAGCCATTTTGGGGGGTATGAAAATTTATGAAAAGTTCAATTACACCAAGATTTCTCTATGTTCCCGAGGGCCTACAGTTACAACTCCGCTACCAGAGTGTAGCAATTCAAAAGTTACGGCGGATGAGCCTATCGGCGTATTCCTGGCTATTGTAGTTTAGGAGATATTGGCAGATTTAGCCATTTTGGGGGGGTATGAAAATTTATGAAAAGTTCAATTACACCAAGATTTCTCTATGTTCCCGAGGGCCTTCAGTTACAACTCCGCTACCAGAGTGTAGCAATTCGAAAGTTACGTCGAATGAGCCTATCGGCGTATTCCTGGCTATTGTAGTTTAGGAGATATTGGCAGATTTAGCCATTTTGGGGGGTATGAAAATTTATGAAAAGTTCAATTAAACCAAGATTTCTCTATGTTCCCGAGGGCCTACAGTTACAACTCCGCTACCAGAGTGTAGCAATTCAAAAGTTACGTCGAATGAGCCTATCGGCGTATTCCTGGCTATTGTAGTTTAGGAGATATTGGCAGATTTAGCCATTTTGGGGGGTATGAAAATTTATGAAAAGTTCAATTAAACCAAGATTTCTCTATGTTCCCGAAGGCCTACAGTTACAACTCCGCTACCAGAGTGTAGCAATTTAAAAGTTACGTCGAATGAGCCTATCGGCGTATTCCTGGCTATTGTAGTTTAGGAGATATTGACAGATTTAGCCATTTTGGGGGGTATGAAAATTTATGAAAAGTTCAATTAAACCAAGATTTCTCTATGTTCCCGAAGGCCTACAGTTACAACTCCGCTACCAGAGTGTAGCAATTCAAAAGTTACGTCGAATGAGCCTATCGGCGTATTCCTGGCTATTGTAGTTTAGGAGATATTGGCAGATTTAGCCATTTTGGGGGGTATGAAAATTTATGAAAAGTTCAATTAAACCAAGATTTCTCTATGTTCCCGAGGGCCTACAGTTACAACTCCGCTACCAGAGTGTAGCAATTTAAAAGTTACGTCGAATGAGCCTATCGGCGTATTCCTGGCTATTGTAGTTTAGGAGATATTGGCAGATTTAGCCATTTTGGGGGGTATGAAAATTTATGAAAAGTTCAATTACACCAAGATTTCTCTATGTTCCCGAGGGCCTACAGTTACAACTCCGCTACCAGAGTGTAGCAATTCAAAAGATACGTCGAATGAGCCTATCGGCGTATTCCTGGCTATTGTAGTTTAGGAGATATTGGTAGATTTAGCCATTTTGGGGGGTAAGAAAATTTATGAAAAGTTTAATTAAACCAAGATTTCTCTATGTTCCCGAGGGCCTACAGTTACAACTCCGCTACCAGAGTGTAGCAATTCAAAAGTTACGTCGAATGAGCCTATCGGCGTATTCCTGGCTATTGTAGTTTAGGAGATATTGGCAGATTTAGCCATTTTGGGTGGTATGAAAATTTATGAAAAGTTCAATTACACCAAGATTTCTCTATGTTCCCGAGGGCCTACAGTTACAACTCCGCTACCAGAGTGTAGCAATTCAAAAGTTACGTCGAATGAGCCTATCGGCGTATTCCTGGCTATTGTAGTTTAGGAGATATTGACAGATTTAGCCATTTTGGGGGGGTTTGAAAATTTATGAAAAGTTCAATTACACCAAGATTTCTCTATGTTCCCGAGGGCCTACAGTTACAACTCCGCTACCAGAGTGTAGCAATTCGAAAGTTACGTCGAATGAGCCTATCGGCGTATTCCTGGCTATTGTAGTTTAGGAGATATTGGCAGATTTAGCCATTTTGGGGGGTATGAAAATTTATGAAAAGTTCAATTAAACCAAGATTTCTCTATGTTCCCGAGGGCCTACAGTTACAACTCCGCTACCAGAGTGTAGCAATTCAAAAGTTACGTCGAATGAGCCTATCGGCGTATTCCTGGCTATTGTAGTTTAGGAGATATTGGCAGATTTAGCCATTTTGGGGGGTATGAAAATTTATGAAAAGTTCAATTAAACCAAGATTTCTCTATGTTCCCGAGGGCCTACAGTTACAACTCCGCTACCAGAGTGTAGCAACTCGAAAGTTACGTCGAATGAGCCGATCGGCGTATTCCTGGCTATTGTAGTTTAGGAGATATTGGCAGATTTAGCCATTTTGGGGGGTATGAAAATTTATGAAAAGTTCAATTTAACCAAGATTTCTCTATGTTCCCGAGGGCCTACAGTTACAACTCCGCTACCAGAGTGTAGCAATTCAAAAGTTACGTCGAATGAGCCGATCGGCGTATTCCTGGCTATTGTAGTTTAGGAGATATTGGCAGATTTAGCCATTTTGGGGGGTATGAAAATTTATGAAAAGTTCAATTAAACCAAGATTTCTCTATGTTCCCGAGGGCCTACAGTTACAACTCCGCTACCAGAGTGTAGCAATTTAAAAGTTACGTCGAATGAGCCTATCGGCGTATTCCTGGCTATTGTAGTTTAGGAGATATTGGCAGATTTAGCCATTTTGGGGGGTATGAAAATTTATGAAAAGTTCAATTACACCAAGATTTCTCTATGTTCCCGAGGGCCTACAGTTACAACTCCGCTACCAGAGTGTAGCAATTCAAAAGTTACGTCGAATGAGCCTATCGGCGTATTCCTGGCTATTGTAGTTTAGGAGATATTGGCAGATTTAGCCATTTTGGGGGGTATGAAAATTTATGAAAAGTTCAATTACACCAAGATTTCTCTATGTTCCCGAGGGCCTACAGTTACAACTCCGCTACCAGAGTGTAGCAATTCAAAAGTTACGGCGGATGAGCCTATCGGCGTATTCCTGGCTATTGTAGTTTAGGAGATATTGGCAGATTTAGCCATTTTGGGGGGGTATGAAAATTTATGAAAAGTTCAATTACACCAAGATTTCTCTATGTTCCCGAGGGCCTTCAGTTACAACTCCGCTACCAGAGTGTAGCAATTCGAAAGTTACGTCGAATGAGCCTATCGGCGTATTCCTGGCTATTGTAGTTTAGGAGATATTGGCAGATTTAGCCATTTTGGGGGGTATGAAAATTTATGAAAAGTTCAATTAAACCAAGATTTCTCTATGTTCCCGAGGGCCTACAGTTACAACTCCGCTACCAGAGTGTAGCAATTCAAAAGTTACGTCGAATGAGCCTATCGGCGTATTCCTGGCTATTGTAGTTTAGGAGATATTGGCAGATTTAGCCATTTTGGGGGGTATGAAAATTTATGAAAAGTTCAATTAAACCAAGATTTCTCTATGTTCCCGAAGGCCTACAGTTACAACTCCGCTACCAGAGTGTAGCAATTTAAAAGTTACGTCGAATGAGCCTATCGGCGTATTCCTGGCTATTGTAGTTTAGGAGATATTGACAGATTTAGCCATTTTGGGGGGTATGAAAATTTATGAAAAGTTCAATTAAACCAAGATTTCTCTATGTTCCCGAAGGCCTACAGTTACAACTCCGCTACCAGAGTGTAGCAATTCAAAAGTTACGTCGAATGAGCCTATCGGCGTATTCCTGGCTATTGTAGTTTAGGAGATATTGGCAGATTTAGCCATTTTGGGGGGTATGAAAATTTATGAAAAGTTCAATTAAACCAAGATTTCTCTATGTTCCCGAGGGCCTACAGTTACAACTCCGCTACCAGAGTGTAGCAATTTAAAAGTTACGTCGAATGAGCCTATCGGCGTATTCCTGGCTATTGTAGTTTAGGAGATATTGGCAGATTTAGCCATTTTGGGGGGTATGAAAATTTATGAAAAGTTCAATTACACCAAGATTTCTCTATGTTCCCGAGGGCCTACAGTTACAACTCCGCTACCAGAGTGTAGCAATTCAAAAGATACGTCGAATGAGCCTATCGGCGTATTCCTGGCTATTGTAGTTTAGGAGATATTGGTAGATTTAGCCATTTTGGGGGGTAAGAAAATTTATGAAAAGTTTAATTAAACCAAGATTTCTCTATGTTCCCGAGGGCCTACAGTTACAACTCCGCTACCAGAGTGTAGCAATTCAAAAGTTACGTCGAATGAGCCTATCGGCGTATTCCTGGCTATTGTAGTTTAGGAGATATTGGCAGATTTAGCCATTTTGGGTGGTATGAAAATTTATGAAAAGTTCAATTACACCAAGATTTCTCTATGTTCCCGAGGGCCTACAGTTACAACTCCGCTACCAGAGTGTAGCAATTCAAAAGTTACGTCGAATGAGCCTATCGGCGTATTCCTGGCTATTGTAGTTTAGGAGATATTGACAGATTTAGCCATTTTGGGGGGGTTTGAAAATTTATGAAAAGTTCAATTACACCAAGATTTCTCTATGTTCCCGAGGGCCTACAGTTACAACTCCGCTACCAGAGTGTAGCAATTCGAAAGTTACGTCGAATGAGCCTATCGGCGTATTCCTGGCTATTGTAGTTTAGGAGATATTGGCAGATTTAGCCATTTTGGGGGGTATGAAAATTTATGAAAAGTTCAATTAAACCAAGATTTCTCTATGTTCCCGAGGGCCCACAGTTACAACTCCGCTACCACAGTGTAGCAATTCAAAAGTTACGTCGAATGAGCCTATCGGCGTATTCCTGGCTATTGTAGTTTAGGAGATATTGGCAGATTTAGCCATTTTGGGGAGTATGAAAATTTATGAAAAGTTCAATTAAACCAAGATTTCTCTATGTTCCCGAGGGCCTACAGTTACAACTCCGCTACCAGAGTGTAGCAATTCAAAAGTTACGTCGAATGAGCCTATCGGCGTATTCCTGGCTATTGTAGTTTAGGAGATATTGGCAGATTTAGCCATTTTGGGGGGTATGAAAATTTATGAAAAGTTCAATTACACCAAGATTTCTCTATGTTCCCGAGGGCCTACAGTTACAACTCCGCTACCAGAGTGTAGCAATTTAAAAGTTACGTCGAATGAGCCTATCGGCGTATTCCTGGCTATTGTAGTTTAGGAGATATTGGCAGATTTAGCCATTTTGGGGGGTATGAAAATTTATGAAAAGTTCAATTACACCAAGATTTCTCTATGTTCCCGAGGGCCTACAGTTACAACTCCGCTACCAGAGTGTAGCAATTCAAAAGTTACGGCGGATGAGCCTATCGGCGTATTCCTGGCTATTGTAGTTTAGGAGATATTGGCAGATTTAGCCATTTTGGGGGGGTATGAAAATTTATGAAAAGTTCAATTACACCAAGATTTCTCTATGTTCCCGAGGGCCTTCAGTTACAACTCCGCTACCAGAGTGTAGCAATTCGAAAGTTACGTCGAATGAGCCTATCGGCGTATTCCTGGCTATTGTAGTTTAGGAGATATTGGCAGATTTAGCCATTTTGGGGGGTATGAAAATTTATGAAAAGTTCAATTAAACCAAGATTTCTCTATGTTCCCGAGGGCCTACAGTTACAACTCCGCTACCAGAGTGTAGCAATTCAAAAGTTACGTCGAATGAGCCTATCGGCGTATTCCTGGCTATTGTAGTTTAGGAGATATTGGCAGATTTAGCCATTTTGGAGGGTATGAAAATTTATGAAAAGTTCAATTAAACCAAGATTTCTCTATGTTCCCGAGGGCCTACAGTTACAACTCCGCTACCAGAGTGTAGCAATTTAAAAGTTACGTCGAATGAGCCTATCGGCGTATTCCTGGCTATTGTAGTTTAGGAGATATTGGCAGATTTAGCCATTTTGGGGGGTATGAAAATTTATGAAAAGTTCAATTAAACCAAGATTTCTCTATGTTCCCGAGGGCCTACAGTTACAACTCCGCTACCAGAGTGTAGCAATTCAAAAGTTACGTCGAATGAGCCTATCGGCGTATTCCTGGCTATTGTAGTTTAGGAGATATTGGCAGATTTAGCCATTTTGGGGGGTATGAAAATTTATGAAAAGTTCAATTAAACCAAGATTTCTCTATGTTCCCGAGGGCCAACAGTTACAACTCCGCTACCAGAGTGTAGCAATTCAAAAGATACGTCGAATGAGCCTATCGGCGTATTCCTGGCTATTGTAGTTTAGGAGATATTGGCAGATTTAGCCATTTTGGGGGGTATGAAAATTTATGAAAAGTTCAATTACACCAAGATTTCCCTATGTTCCCGAGGGCCTACAGTTACAACTCCGCTACCAGAGTGTAGCAATTCAAAAGTTACGTCGAATAAGCCTATCGGCGTATTCCTGGCTATTGTAGTTTAGGAGATATTGGCAGATTTAGCCATTTTGGGTGGTATGAAAATTTATGAAAAGTTCAATTACACCAAGATTTCTCTATGTTCCCGAGGGCCTACAGTTACAACTCCGCTACCAGAGTGTAGCAATTCGAAAGTTACGTCGAATGAGCCTATCGGCGTATTCCTGGCTATTGTAGTTTAGGAGATATTGGCAGATTTAGCCATTTTGGGGGGTATGAAAATTTATGAAAAGTTCAATTAAACCAAGATTTCTCTATGTTCCCGAGGGCCCACAGTTACAACTCCGCTACCACAGTGTAGCAATTCAAAAGTTACGTCGAATGAGCCTATCGGCGTATTCCTGGCTATTGTAGTTTAGGAGATATTGGCAGATTTAGCCATTTTGGGGAGTATGAAAATTTATGAAAAGTTCAATTAAACCAAGATTTCTCTATGTTCCCGAGGGCCTACAGTTACAACTCCGCTACCAGAGTGTAGCAATTCAAAAGTTACGTCGAATGAGCCTATCGGCGTATTCCTGGCTATTGTAGTTTAGGAGATATTGGCAGATTTAGCCATTTTGGGGGGTATGAAAATTTATGAAAAGTTCAATTACACCAAGATTTCTCTATGTTCCCGAGGGCCTACAGTTACAACTCCGCTACCAGAGTGTAGCAATTTAAAAGTTACGTCGAATGAGCCTATCGGCGTATTCCTGGCTATTGTAGTTTAGGAGATATTGGCAGATTTAGCCATTTTGGGGGGTATGAAAATTTATGAAAAGTTCAATTACACCAAGATTTCCCTATGTTCATGAGGGCCTACAGTTACAACTCCGCTACCAGAGTGTAGCAATTCAAAAGTTACGTCGAATGAGCCTATCGGCGTATTCCTGGCTATTGTAGTTTAGGAGATATTGGCAGATTTAGCCATTTTGGGGGGTATGAAAATTTATGAAAAGTTCAATTACACCAAGATTTCCCTATGTTCCCGAGGGCCTACAGTTAAAACTCCGCTACCAGAGTGTAGCAATTCAAAAGTTACGTCGAATGAGCCTATCGGCGTATTCCTGGCTATTGTAGTTTAGGAGATATTGGCAGATTTAGCCATTTTGGGTGGTATGAAAATTTATGAAAAGTTCAATTACACCAAGATTTCTCTATGTTCCCGAGGGCCTACAGTTACAACTCCGCTACCAGAGTGTAGCAATTCAAAAGTTACGTCGAATGAGCCTATCGGCGTATTCCTGGCTATTGTAGTTTAGGAGATATTGACAGATTTAGCCATTTTGGGGGGGTTTGAAAATTTATGAAAAGTTCAATTACACCAAGATTTCTCTATGTTCCCGAGGGCCTACAGTTACAACTCCGCTACCAGAGTGTAGCAATTCAAAAGTTACGTCGAATGAGCCTATCGGCGTATTCCTGGCTATTGTAGTTTAGGAGATATTGGCAGATTTAGCCATTTTGGGGGGTATGAAAATTTATGAAAAGTTCAATTACACCAAGATTTCTCTATGTTCCCGAGGGCCTACAGTTACAACTCCGCTACCAGAGTGTAGCAATTTAAAAGTTACGTCGAATGAGCCTATCGGCGTATTCCTGGCTATTGTAGTTTAGGAGATATTGGCAGATTTAGCCATTTTGGGGGGTATGAAAATTTATGAAAAGTTCAATTACACCAAGATTTCTCTATGTTCCCGAGGGCCTACAGTTACAACTCCGCTACCAGAGTGTAGCAATTCAAAAGTTACGGCGGATGAGCCTATCGGCGTATTCCTGGCTATTGTAGTTTAGGAGATATTGGCAGATTTAGCCATTTTGGGGGGGTATGAAAATTTATGAAAAGTTCAATTACACCAAGATTTCTCTATGTTCCCGAGGGCCTTCAGTTACAACTCCGCTACCAGAGTGTAGCAATTCGAAAGTTACGTCGAATGAGCCTATCGGCGTATTCCTGGCTATTGTAGTTTAGGAGATATTGGCAGATTTAGCCATTTTGGGGGGTATGAAAATTTATGAAAAGTTCAATTAAACCAAGATTTCTCTATGTTCCCGAGGGCCTACAGTTACAACTCCGCTACCAGAGTGTAGCAATTCAAAAGTTACGTCGAATGAGCCTATCGGCGTATTCCTGGCTATTGTAGTTTAGGAGATATTGGCAGATTTAGCCATTTTGGGGGGTATGAAAATTTATGAAAAGTTCAATTAAACCAAGATTTCTCTATGTTCCCGAGGGCCTACAGTTACAACTCCGCTACCAGAGTGTAGCAATTTAAAAGTTACGTCGAATGAGCCTATCGGCGTATTCCTGGCTATTGTAGTTTAGGAGATATTGGCAGATTTAGCCATTTTGGGGGGTATGAAAATTTATGAAAAGTTCAATTAAACCAAGATTTCTCTATGTTCCCGAGGGCCTACAGTTACAACTCCGCTACCAGAGTGTAGCAATTCAAAAGTTACGTCGAATGAGCCTATCGGCGTATTCCTGGCTATTGTAGTTTAGGAGATATTGGCAGATTTAGCCATTTTGGGGGGTATGAAAATTTATGAAAAGTTCAATTAAACCAAGATTTCTCTATGTTCCCGAGGGCCTACAGTTACAACTTCGCTACCAGAGTGTAGCAATTTAAAAGTTACGTCGAATGAGCCTATCGGCGTATTCCTGGCTATTGTAGTTAAGGAGATATTGGCAGATTTAGCCATTTTGGGGGGTATGAAAATTTATGAAAAGTTCAATTACACCAAGATTTCTCTATGTTCCCGAGGGCCTACAGTTACAACTCCGCTACCAGAGTGTAGCAATTCAAAAGTTACGTCGAATGAGCCTATCGGCGTATTCCTGGCTATTGTAGTTTAGGAGATATTGGCAGATTTAGCCATTTTGGGGGGTATGAAAATTTATGAAAAGTTCAATTACACCAAGATTTCTCTATGTTCCCGAGGGCCTACAGTTACAACTCCGCTACCAGAGTGTAGCAATTCAAAAGTTACGTCGAATGAGCCTATCGGCGTATTCCTGGCTATTGTAGTTTAGGAGATATTGGCAGATTTAGCCATTTTGGGGGGTATGAAAATTTATGAAAAGTTCAATTAAACCAAGATTTCTCTATGTTCCCGAGCGCCAACAGTTACAACTCCGCTACCAGAGTGTAGCAATTCAAAAGATACGTCGAATGAGCCTATCGGCGTATTCCTGGCTATTGTAGTTTAGGAGATATTGGCAGATTTAGCCATTTTGGGGGGTATGAAAATTTATGAAAAGTTCAATTACACCAAGATTTCTCTATGTTCCCGAGGGCCTACAGTTACAACTCCGCTACCAGAGTGTAGCAATTCAAAAGTTACGTCGAATGAGCCTATCGGCGTATTCCTGGCTATTGTAGTTTAGGAGATATTGGCAGATTTAGCCATTTTGGGTGGTATGAAAATTTATGAAAAGTTCAATTACACCAAGATTTCTCTATGTTCCCGAGGGCCTACAGTTACAACTCCGCTACCAGAGTGTAGCAATTCGAAAGTTACGTCGAATGAGCCTATCGGCGTATTCCTGGCTATTGTAGTTTAGGAGATATTGGCAGATTTAGCCATTTTGGGGGGTATGAAAATTTATGAAAAGTTCAATTAAACCAAGATTTCTCTATGTTCCCGAGGGCCCACAGTTACAACTCCGCTACCACAGTGTAGCAATTCAAAAGTTACGTCGAATGAGCCTATCGGCGTATTCCTGGCTATTGTAGTTTAGGAGATATTGGCAGATTTAGCCATTTTGGGGAGTATGAAAATTTATGAAAAGTTCAATTAAACCAAGATTTCTCTATGTTCCCGAGGGCCTACAGTTACAACTCCGCTACCAGAGTGTAGCAATTCAAAAGTTACGTCGAATGAGCCTATCGGCGTATTCCTGGCTATTGTAGTTTAGGAGATATTGGCAGATTTAGCCATTTTGGGGGGTATGAAAATTTATGAAAAGTTCAATTACACCAAGATTTCTCTATGTTCCCGAGGGCCTACAGTTACAACTCCGCTACCAGAGTGTAGCAATTTAAAAGTTACGTCGAATGAGCCTATCGGCGTATTCCTGGCTATTGTAGTTTAGGAGATATTGGCAGATTTAGCCATTTTGGGGGGTATGAAAATTTATGAAAAGTTCAATTACACCAAGATTTCCCTATGTTCATGAGGGCCTACAGTTACAACTCCGCTACCAGAGTGTAGCAATTCAAAAGTTACGTCGAATGAGCCTATCGGCGTATTCCTGGCTATTGTAGTTTAGGAGATATTGGCAGATTTAGCCATTTTGGGGGGTATGAAAATTTATGAAAAGTTCAATTACACCAAGATTTCGCTATGTTCCCGAGGGCCTACAGTTACAACTCCGCTACCAGAGTGTAGCAATTCAAAAGTTACGTCGAATGAGCCTATCGGCGTATTCCTGGCTATTGTAGTTTAGGAGATATTGGCAGATTTAGCCATTTTGGGTGGTATGAAAATTTATGAAAAGTTCAATTACACCAAGATTTCTCTATGTTCCCGAGGGCCTACAGTTACAACTCCGCTACCAGAGTGTAGCAATTCAAAAGTTACGTCGAATGAGCCTATCGGCGTATTCCTGGCTATTGTAGTTTAGGAGATATTGACAGATTTAGCCATTTTGGGGGGGTTTGAAAATTTATGAAAAGTTCAATTACACCAAGATTTCTCTATGTTCCCGAGGGCCTACAGTTACAACTCCGCTACCAGAGTGTAGCAATTCAAAAGTTACGTCGAATGAGCCTATCGGCGTATTCCTGGCTATTGTAGTTTAGGAGATATTGGCAGATTTAGCCATTTTGGGGGGTATGAAAATTTATGAAAAGTTCAATTACACCAAGATTTCTCTATGTTCCCGAGGGCCTACAGTTACAACTCCGCTACCAGAGTGTAGCAATTTAAAAGTTACGTCGAATGAGCCTATCGGCGTATTCCTGGCTATTGTAGTTTAGGAGATATTGGCAGATTTAGCCATTTTGGGGGGTATGAAAATTTATGAAAAGTTCAATTACACCAAGATTTCTCTATGTTCCCGAGGGCCTACAGTTACAACTCCGCTACCACAGTGTAGCAATTCAAAAGTTACGGCGGATGAGCCTATCGGCGTATTCCTGGCTATTGTAGTTTAGGAGATATTGGCAGATTTAGCCATTTTGGGGGGGTATGAAAATTTATGAAAAGTTCAATTACACCAAGATTTCTCTATGTTCCCGAGGGCCTTCAGTTACAACTCCGCTACCAGAGTGTAGCAATTCGAAAGTTACGTCGAATGAGCCTATCGGCGTATTCCTGGCTATTGTAGTTTAGGAGATATTGGCAGATTTAGCCATTTTGGGGGGTATGAAAATTTATGAAAAGTTCAATTAAACCAAGATTTCTCTATGTTCCCGAGGGCCTACAGTTACAACTCCGCTACCAGAGTGTAGCAATTCAAAAGTTACGTCGAATGAGCCTATCGGCGTATTCCTGGCTATTGTAGTTTAGGAGATATTGGCAGATTTAGCCATTTTGGGGGGTATGAAAATTTATGAAAAGTTCAATTAAACCAAGATTTCTCTATGTTCCCGAGGGCCTACAGTTACAACTCCGCTACCAGAGTGTAGCAATTTAAAAGTTACGTCGAATGAGCCTATCGGCGTATTCCTGGCTATTGTAGTTTAGGAGATATTGGCAGATTTAGCCATTTTGGGGGGTATGAAAATTTATGAAAAGTTCAATTAAACCAAGATTTCTCTATGTTCCCGAGGGCCTACAGTTACAACTCCGCTACCAGAGTGTAGCAATTCAAAAGTTACGTCGAATGAGCCTATCGGCGTATTCCTGGCTATTGTAGTTTAGGAGATATTGGCAGATTTAGCCATTTTGGGGGGTATGAAAATTTATGAAAAGTTCAATTAAACCAAGATTTCTCTATGTTCCCGAGGGCCTACAGTTACAACTCCGCTACCAGAGTGTAGCAATTTAAAAGTTACGTCGAATGAGCCTATCGGCGTATTCCTGGCTATTGTAGTTAAGGAGATATTGGCAGATTTAGCCATTTTGGGGGGTATGAAAATTTATGAAAAGTTCAATTACACCAAGATTTCTCTATGTTCCCGAGGGCCAACAGTTACAACTCCGCTACCAGAGTGTAGCAATTCAAAAGATGCGTCGAATGAGCCTATCGGCGTATTCCTGGCTATTGTAGTTTAGGAGATATTGGCAGATTTAGCCATTTTGGGGGGTATGAAAATTTATGAAAAGTTCAATTACACCAAGATTTCCCTATGTTCCCGAGGGCCTACAGTTACAACTCCGCTACCAGAGTGTAGCAATTCAAAAGTTACGTCGAATGAGCCTATCGGCGTATTCCTGGCTATTGTAGTTTAGGAGATATTGGCAGATTTAGCCATTTTGGGTGGTATGAAAATTTATGAAAAGTTCAATTACACCAAGATTTCTCTATGTTCCCGAGGGCCTACAGTTACAACTCCGCTACCAGAGTGTAGCAATTCGAAAGTTACGTCGAATGAGCCTATCGGCGTATTCCTGGCTATTGTAGTTTAGGAGATATTGGCAGATTTAGCCATTTTGGGGGGTATGAAAATTTATGAAAAGTTCAATTAAACCAAGATTTCTCTATGTTCCCGAGGGCCCACAGTTACAACTCCGCTACCACAGTGTAGCAATTCAAAAGTTACGTCGAATGAGCCTATCGGCGTATTCCTGGCTATTGTAGTTTAGGAGATATTGGCAGATTTAGCCATTTTGGGGAGTATGAAAATTTATGAAAAGTTCAATTAAACCAAGATTTCTCTATGTTCCCGAGGGCCTACAGTTACAACTCCGCTACCAGAGTGTAGCAATAAAAAAGTTACGTCGAATCAGCCTATCGGCGTATTCCTGGCTATTGTAGTTTAGGAGATATTGGCAGATTTAGCCATTTTGGGGGGTATGAAAATTTATGAAAAGTTCAATTACACCAAGATTTCTCTATGTTCCCGAGGGCCTACAGTTACAACTCCGCTACCAGAGTGTAGCAATTTAAAAGTTACGTCGAATGAGCCCATCGGCGTATTCCTGGCTATTGTAGTTTAGGAGATATTGGCAGATTTAGCCATTTTGGGGGGTATGAAAATTTATGAAAAGTTCAATTACACCAAGATTTCCCTATGTTCCCGAGGGCCTACAGTTACAACTCCGCTACCAGAGTGTAGCAATTCAAAAGTTACGTCGAATGAGCCTATCGGCGTATTCCTGGCTATTGTAGTTTAGGAGATATTGGCAGATTTAGCCATTTTGGGGGGTATGAAAATTTATGAAAAGTTCAATTACACCAAGATTTCCCTATGTTCCCGAGGGCCTACAGTTACAACTCCGCTACCAGAGTGTAGCAATTCAAAAGTTACGTCGAATGAGCCTATCGGCGTATTCCTGGCTATTGTAGTCTAGGAGATATTGGCAGATTTAGCCATTTTGGGTGGTATGAAAATTTATGAAAAGTTCAATTACACCAAGATTTCTCTATGTTCCCGAGGGCCTACAGTTACAACTCCGCTACCAGAGTGTAGCAATTCAAAAGTTACGTCGAATGAGCCTATCGGCGTATTCCTGGCTATTGTAGTTTAGGAGATATTGACAGATTTAGCCATTTTGGGGGGGTTTGAAAATTTATGAAAAGTTCAATTACACCAAGATTTCTCTATGTTCCCGAGGGCCTACAGTTACAACTCCGCTACCAGAGTGTAGCAATTCGAAAGTTACGTCGAATGAGCCTGTCGGCGTATTCCTGGCTATTGTAGTTTAGGAGATATTGGCAGATTTAGCCATTTTGGGGGGTATGAAAATTTATGAAAAGTTCAATTAAACCAAGATTTCTCTATGTTCCCGAGGGCCCACAGTTACAACTCCGCTACCACAGTGTAGCAATTCAAAAGTTACGTCGAATGAGCCTATCGGCGTATTCCTGGCTATTGTAGTTTAGGAGATATTGGCAGATTTAGCCATTTTGGGGAGTATGAAAATTTATGAAAAGTTCAATTAAACCAAGATTTCTCTATGTTCCCGAGGGCCTACAGTTACAACTCCGCTACCAGAGTGTAGCAATTCAAAAGTTACGTCGAATGAGCCTATCGGCGTATTCCTGGCTATTGTAGTTTAGGAGATATTGGCAGATTTAGCCATTTTGGGGGGTATGAAAATTTATGAAAAGTTCAATTACACCAAGATTTCCCTATGTTCCCGAGGGCCTACAGTTACAACTCCGCAACCAGAGTGTAGCAATTCAAAAGTTACGTCGAATGAGCCTATCGGCGTATTCCTGGCTATTGTAGTTTAGGAGATATTGGTAGATTTAGCCATTTTGGGGGGTAAGAAAATTTATGAAAAGTTTAATTAAACAAAGATGTTTCTATGTTCCCGAGGGCCTACAGTTACAACTCCGCTACCAGAGTGTAGCAATTCAAAAGTTACGTCGAATGAGCCTATCGGCGTATTCCTGGCTATTGTAGTTTAGGAGATATTGGCAGATTTAGCCATTTTGGGGGGTATGAAAATTTATGAAAAGTTCAATTACACCAAGATTTCTCTATGTTCCCGAGGGCCTACAGTTACAACTCCGCTACCAGAGTGTAGCAATTCAAAAGTTACGTCGAATGAACCTATCGGCGTATTCCTGGCTATTGTAGTTTAGGAGATATTGGCAGATTTAGCCATTTTGGGGGGTATGAAAATTTATGAAAAGTTCAATTACACCAAGATTTCTCTATGTTCCCGAGGGCCTACAGTTACAACTCCGCTACCAGAGTGTAGCAATTCAAAAGTTACGTCGAATGAGCCTATCGGCGTATTCCTGGCTATTGTAGTTTAGGAGATAATGGCAGATTTAGCCATTTCGGGGGGGTATGAAAATTTATGAAAAGTTCAATTAAACCAAGATTTCTCTATGTTCCCGAGGGCCTACAGTTACAACTCCGCTACCAGAGTGTAGCAATTCATAAGTTACGTCGAATGAGCCTATCGGCATATTCCTGGCTATTGTAGTTTAGGAGATATTGGCAGGTTTAGCCATTTTGGGGGGTATGAAAATTTATGAAAAGTTCAATTAAACCAAGATTTCTCTATGTTCCCGAGGGCCTACAGTTACAACTCCGCTACCAGAGTGTAGCAATTCAAAAGTTACGTCGAATGAGCCTATCGGCGTATTCTTGGCTATTGTAGTTTAGGAGATATTGGCAGATTTAGCCATTTTGGGGGGTATGAAAATTTATGAAAAGTTCAATTACACCAAGATTTCTCTATGTTCCCGAGGGCCTACAGTTACAACTCCGCTACCAGAGTGTAGCAATTCAAAAGTTACGTCGAATGAGATTATCGGCGTATTCCTGGCTATTGTAGTTTAGGAGATATTGGCAGATTTAGCCATTTTGGGGGGTATGAAAATTAATGAAAAGTTCAATTACACCAAGATTTCTCAATATTCCCGAGGGCCTACAGTTACAACTCCGCTACCAGAGTGTAGCAATTCAAAAGTTACGTCGAATGAGCTTATCGGCGTATTCCTGGCTATTGTAAATTAGGAGATATTGGCAGATTTAGCCATTTTGGGGGTATGAAAATTTATGAAAAGTTCAATTACACCAAGATTTCTCTATGTTCCCGAGGGCCTACAGTTACAACTCCGCTTCCAGAGTGTAGCAATTCAAAAGTTACGTCGAATGAGCCTATCGGCGTATTCCTGGCTATTGTAGTTTAGGAGATATTGGCAGATTTAGCCATTTTGGGGGGTATGAAAATTTATGAAAAGTTCAATTACACCAAGATTTCTCTATGTTCCCGAGGGCCTACAGTTACAACTCCGCTACCAAAGTGTAGCAATTCAAAAGTTACGTCGAATGAGCCTATCGGCGTATTCCTGGCTATTGTAGTTTAGGAGATATTGGCAGATTTAGCCATTTCGGGGGGTATGAAAATTTATGAAAAGTTCAATTAAACCAAGATTTCTCTATGTTCCCGAGAGCCTACAGTTACAACTCCGCTACCAGAGTGTAGCAATTTAAAAGTTACGTCGAATGAGCCTATCGGCGTATTCCTGGCTATTGTAGTTAAGGAGATATTGGCAGATTTAGCCATTTTGGGGGGTATGAAAATTTATGAAAAGTTCAATTACACCAAGATTTCTCTATGTTCCCGAGGGCCAACAGTTACAACTCCGCTACCAGAGTGTAGCAATTCAAAAGATGCGTCGAATGAGCCTATCGGCGTATTCCTGGCTATTGTAGTTTAGGAGATATTGGCAGATTTAGCCATTTTGGGGGGTATGAAAATTTATGAAAAGTTCAATTACACCAAGATTTCCCTATGTTCCCGAGGGCCTACAGTTACAACTCCGCTACCAGAGTGTAGCAATTCAAAAGTTACGTCGAATGAGCCTATCGGCGTATTCCTGGCTATTGTAGTTTAGGAGATATTGGCAGATTTAGCCATTTTGGGTGGTATGAAAATTTATGAAAAGTTCAATTACACCAAGATTTCTCTATGTTCCCGAGGGCCTACAGTTACAACTCCGCTACCAGAGTGTAGCAATTCGAAAGTTACGTCGAATGAGCCTATCGGCGTATTCCTGGCTATTGTAGTTTAGGAGATATTGGCAGATTTAGCCATTTTGGGGGGTATGAAAATTTATGAAAAGTTCAATTAAACCAAGATTTCTCTATGTTCCCGAGGGCCCACAGTTACAACTCCGCTACCACAGTGTAGCAATTCAAAAGTTACGTCGAATGAGCCTATCGGCGTATTCCTGGCTATTGTAGTTTAGGAGATATTGGCAGATTTAGCCATTTTGGGGAGTATGAAAATTTATGAAAAGTTCAATTAAACCAAGATTTCTCTATGTTCCCGAGGGCCTACAGTTACAACTCCGCTACCAGAGTGTAGCAATAAAAAAGTTACGTCGAATGAGCCTATCGGCGTATTCCTGGCTATTGTAGTTTAGGAGATATTGGCAGATTTAGCCATTTTGGGGGGTATGAAAATTTATGAAAAGTTCAATTACACCAAGATTTCTCTATGTTCCCGAGGGCCTACAGTTACAACTCCGCTACCAGAGTGTAGCAATTTAAAAGTTACGTCGAATGAGCCTATCGGCGTATTCCTGGCTATTGTAGTTTAGGAGATATTGGCAGATTTAGCCATTTTGGGGGGTATGAAAATTTATGAAAAGTTCAATTACACCAAGATTTCCCTATGTTCCCGAGGGCCTACAGTTACAACTCCGCTACCAGAGTGTAGCAATTCAAAAGTTACGTCGAATGAGCCTATCGGCGTATTCCTGGCTATTGTAGTTTAGGAGATATTGGCAGATTTAGCCATTTTGGGGGGTATGAAAATTTATGAAAAGTTCAATTACACCAAGATTTCCCTATGTTCCCGAGGGCCTACAGTTACAACTCCGCTACCAGAGTGTAGCAATTCAAAAGTTACGTCGAATGAGCCTATCGGCGTATTCCTGGCTATTGTAGTTTAGGAGATATTGGCAGATTTAGCCATTTTGGGTGGTATGAAAATTTATGAAAAGTTCAATTACACCAAGATTTCTCTATGTTCCCGAGGGCCTACAGTTACAACTCCGCTACCAGATTGTAGCAATTCAAAAGTTACGTCGAATGAGCCTATCGGCGTATTCCTGGCTATTGTAGTTTAGGAGATATTGACAGATTTAGCCATTTTGGGGGGGTTTGAAAATTTATGAAAAGTTCAATTACACCAAGATTTCTCTATGTTCCCGAGGGCCTACAGTTACAACTCCGCTACCAGAGTGTAGCAATTCGAAAGTTACGTCGAATGAGCCTGTCGGCGTATTCCTGGCTATTGTAGTTTAGGAGATATTGGCAGATTTAGCCATTTTGGGGGGTATGAAAATTTATGAAAAGTTCAATTAAACCAAGATTTCTCTATGTTCCCGAGGGCCCACAGTTACAACTCCGCTACCACAGTGTAGCAATTCAAAAGTTACGTCGAATGAGCCTATCGGCGTATTCCTGGCTATTGTAGTTTAGGAGATATTGGCAGATTTAGCCATTTTGGGGAGTATGAAAATTTATGAAAAGTTCAATTAAACCAAGATTTCTCTATGTTCCCGAGGGCCTACAGTTACAACTCCGCTACCAGAGTGTAGCAATTCAAAAGTTACGTCGAATGAGCCTATCGGCGTATTCCTGGCTATTGTAGTTTAGGAGATATTGGCAGATTTAGCCATTTTGGGGGGTATGAAAATTTATGAAAAGTTCAATTACACCAAGATTTCCCTATGTTCCCGAGGGCCTACAGTTACAACTCCGCTACCAGAGTGTAGCAATTCAAAAGTTACGTCGAATGAGCCTATCGGCGTATTCCTGGCTATTGTAGTTTAGGAGATATTGGTAGATTTAGCCATTTT
The DNA here is from genome assembly GCF_051294905.1 of Botryllus schlosseri. Classification (NCBI taxonomy): domain Eukaryota; kingdom Metazoa; phylum Chordata; class Ascidiacea; order Stolidobranchia; family Styelidae; genus Botryllus; species Botryllus schlosseri. Next base: position 18,394,096 of record NC_137243.1, on the reverse strand, counting down.
GGGGGGTAAGAAAATTTATGAAAAGTTTAATTAAACAAAGATGTTTCTATGTTCCCGAGGGCCTACAGTTACAACTCCGCTACCAGAGTGTAGCAATTCAAAAGTTACGTCGAATGAGCCTATCGGCGTATTCCTGGCTATTGTAGTTTAGGAGATATTGGCAGATTTAGCCATTTTGGGGGGTATGAAAATTTATGAAAAGTTCAATTACACCAAGATTTCTCTATGTTCCCGAGGGCCTACAGTTACAACTCCGCTACCAGAGTGTAGCAATTCAAAAGTTACGTCGAATGAACCTATCGGCGTATTCCTGGCTATTGTAGTTTAGGAGATATTGGCAGATTTAGCCATTTTGGGGGGTATGAAAATTTATGAAAAGTTCAATTACACCAAGATTTCTCTATGTTCCCGAGGGCCTACAGTTACAACTCCGCTACCAGAGTGTAGCAATTCAAAAGTTACGTCGAATGAGCCTATCGGCGTATTCCTGGCTATTGTAGTTTAGGAGATAATGGCAGATTTAGCCATTTCGGGGGGTATGAAAATTTATGAAAAGTTCAATTAAACCAAGATTTCTCTATGTTCCCGAGGGCCTACAGTTACAACTCCGCTACCAGAGTGTAGCAATTCATAAGTTACGTCGAATGAGCCTATCGGCATATTCCTGGCTATTCTAGTTTAGGAGATATTGGCAGGTTTAGCCATTTTGGGGGGTATGAAAATTTATGAAAAGTTCAATTAAACCAAGATTTCTCTATGTTCCCGAGGGCCTACAGTTACAACTCCGCTACCAGCGTGTAGCAATTCAAAAGTTACGTCGAATGAGCCTATCGGCGTATTCTTGGCTATTGTAGTTTAGGAGATATTGGCAGATTTAGCCATTTTGGGGGGTATGAAAATTTATGAAAAGTTCAATTACACCAAGATTTCTCTATGTTCCCGAGGGCCTACAGTTACAACTCCGCTACCAGAGTGTAGCAATTCAAAAGTTACGTCGAATGAGCCTATCGGCGTATTCCTGGCTATTGTAGTTTAGGAGATATTGGCAGATTTAGCCATTTTGGGGGGTATGAAAATTAATGAAAAGTTCAATTACACCAAGATTTCTCAATGTTCCCGAGGGCCTACAGTTACAACTCCGCTACCAGAGTGTAGCAATTCAAAAGTTATGTCGAATGAGCTTATCGGCGTATTCCTGGCTATTGTAAATTAGGAGATATTGGCAGATTTAGCCATTTTGGGGGTATGAAAATTTATGAAAAGTTCAATTACACCAAGATTTCTCTATGTTCCCGAGGGCCTACAGTTACAACTCCGCTTCCAGAGTGTAGCAATTCAAAAGTTACGTCGAATGAGCCTATCGGCGTATTCCTGGCTATTGTAGTTTAGGAGATATTGGCAGATTTAGCCATTTTGGGGGGTATGAAAATTTATGAAAAGTTCAATTACACCAAGATTTCTCTATGTTCCCGAGGGCCTACAGTTACAACTCCGCTACCAAAGTGTAGCAATTCAAAAGTTACGTCGAATGAGCCTATCGGCGTATTCCTGGCTATTGTAGTTTAGGAGATATTGGCAGATTTAGCCATTTCGGGGGGTATGAAAATTTATGAAAAGTTCAATTAAACCAAGATTTCTCTATGTTCCCGAGAGCCTACAGTTACAACTCCGCTACCAGAGTGTAGCAATTCAAAAGTTACGTCGAATGAGCCTATCGGCGTATTCCTGGCTATTGTAGTTTAGGAGATATTGGCAGATTTAGCCATTTTGGGTTATGAAAATTTATGAAAAGTTCAATTAAACCAAGATTTCTCTATGTTCCCGAGGGCCTACAGTTACAACTTCGCTACCAGAGTGTAGCAATTCAAAAGTTACGTCGAATGAGCCTATCGGCGTATTCCTGGCTATTGTAGTTTAGGAGATATTGGCAGATTTAGCCATTTTGGGTGGTATGAAAATTTATGAAAAGTTCAATTACACCAAGATTTCTCTATGTTGCCGAGGGCCTACAGTTACAACTCCGCTACCAGAGTGTAGCGATTCAAAAGTTACGTCGAATGAGCCTATTGGCGTATTCCTGGCTATTGTAGTTTAGGAGATGTTGGCAGATTTAGCCATTTTGGGGGGTATGAAAATTTATGAAAAGTTCAATTACACCAAGATTTCCCTATGTTCCCGAGAGCCTACAGTTACAACTCCGCTACCAGAGTGTAGTAATTCAAAAGTTACGTCGAATGAGCCTATCGGCGTATTCCTGGCTATTGTAGTTTAGGAGATATTGGCAGATTTAGCCATTTTGGGGGGAATGAAAATTTATGAAAAGTTCAATTAAACCAAGATTTCTCTATGTTCCCGAGGGCCTACATTTACAACTCCGCTACCAGAGTGTAGCAATTCAAAAGTTACGTCGAATGAGCCTATCGGCGTATTCCTGGCTATTGTAGTTTAGGAGATATTGGCAGATTTAGCCATTTTGGGGGGTATGAAAATTTATGAAAAGTTCAATTACATCAAGATTTCTATATGTTCCCGAGGGCCTACCGTTACAACTCCGCTACCAGAGTGTAGCAATTCAAAAGTTACGTCGAATGAGCCTATCGGCGTATTCCTGGCTATTGTAGTTTAGGAGATATTGGCAGATTTAGCCATTTTGGGGGGTATGAAAATTTATGAAAAGTTCAATTACACCAAGATTTCTCTATGTTCCCGAGGGCCTACAGTTACAACTCCGCTACCAGAGTGTAGCAATTCAAAAGTTACGTCGAATGAGCTCATCGGCGTATTCCTGGCTATTGTAGTTTAGGAGATATTGGCAGATTTAGCCATTTTGGGGGGTATGAAAATTTATGAAAAGTTCAATTACACCAGGATTTCTCTATGTTCCCGAGGGCCTACAGTTACAACTCCGCTACCAGAGTGTAGCAATTCAAAAGTTACGTCGAATGAGCCTATCGGCGTATTCCTGGCTATTGTAGTTTAGGGGATATTGGCAGATTTAGCCATTTTGGGGGGTATGAAAATTTATGAAATGTTCAATTACACCAAGATTTCTCTATGTTCCCGAGGGCCTACAGTTACAACTCCGCTACCAGAGTGTAGCATTTTAAAAGTTACGTCGAATGAGCCTATCGGCGTATTCCTGGCTATTGTAGTTTAGGAGATATTGGCAGATTTAGCCATTTCGGGGGGTATGAAAATTTATGAAAAGTTCAATTAAACCAAGATTTCTCTATGTTCCCGAGGGCCTACAGTTACAACTCCGCTACCAGAGTGTAGCAATTCAAAAGTTACGTCGAATGAGCCTATCGGCGTATTCTTGGCTATTGTAGTTTAGGAGATATTGGCAGATTTAGCCATTTTGGGGGGAATGAAAATTTATGAAAAGTTCAATTAAACCAAGATTTCTCTATGTTTCCGAGGGCCTACAGTTACAACTCCGCTACCAGAGTGTAGCAATTCAAAAGTTACGTCGAATGAGCCTATCGGCGTATTCCTGGCTATTGTAGTTTAGGAGATATTGGCAGATTTAGCCATTTTGGGGGGTATGAAAATTTATGAAAAGTTCAATTACATCAAGATTTCTCTATGTTCCCGAGGGCCTACAGTTACAACTCCGCTACCAGAGTGTAGCAATTCAAAAGTTACGTCGAATGAGACTATCGGCGTATTCCTGGCTATTGTAGTTTAGGAGATATTGGCAGATTTAGCCATTTTGGGGGGTCTGAAAATTTATGAAAAGTTCAATTACACCAAGATTTCTCTATGTTCCCGAGGGCCTACAGTTACAACTCCGCTACCAGAGTGTAGCAATTCAAAAGTTACGTCGAATGAGCTTATCGGCGTATTCCTGGCTATTGTAGTTTAGGAGATATTGGCAGATTTAGCCATTTTGGGGGGTATGAAAATTTATGAAAAGTTCAATTACACCAAGATTTCTCTATGTTCCCGAGGGCCTACAGTTACAACTCCGCTACCAGAGTGTAGCAATTCAAAAGTTACGTCGAATGAGCCTATCGGCGTATTCCTGGCTATTGTAGTTTAGGAGATATTGGCAGATTTAGCCATTTTGGGGGGTATGAAAATTTATGAAAAGTTCAATTACACCAAGATTTCTCTATGTTCCCGAGGGCCTACAGTTACAACTCCGCTACCAGAGTGTAGCATTTTAAAAGTTACGTCGAATGAGCCTATCGGCGTATTCCTGGCTATTGTAGTTTAGGAGATATTGGCAGATTTAGCCATTTCGGGGGGTATGAAAATTTATGAAAAGTTCAATTAAACCAAGATTTCTCTATGTTCCCGAGGGCCTACAGTTACAACTCCGCTACCAGAGTGTAGCAATTCAAAAGTTACGTCGAATGAGCCTATCGGCGTATTCTTGGCTATTGTAGTTTAGGAGATATTGGCAGATTTAGCCATTTTGGGGGGTATGAAAATTTATGAAAAGTTCAATTACACCAAGATTTCTCTATGTTCCCGAGGGCCTACAGTTACAACTCCGCTACCAGAGTGTAGCAATTCAAAAGTTACGTCGAATGAGCCTATCGGCGTATTCCTGGCTATTGTAGTTTAGGAGATATTGGCAGATTTAGCCATTTTGGGGGGTATGAAAATTAATGAAAAGTTCAATTACACCAAGATTTCTCTATGTTCCCGAGGGCCTACAGTTACAACTCCGCTACCAGAGTGTAGCAATTCAAAAGTTACGTCGAATGAGCTTATCGGCGTATTCCTGGCTATTGTAAATTATGAGATATTGGCAGATTTAGCCATTTTGGGGGGTATGAAAATTTATGAAAAGTTCAATTACACCAAGATTTCTCTATGTTCCCGAGGGCCTACAGTTACAACTCCGCTACCAGAGTGTAGCATTTTAAAAGTTACGTCGAATGAGCCTATCGGCGTATTCCTGGCTATTGTAGTTTAGGAGATATTGGCAGATTTAGCCATTTCGGGGGGTATGAAAATTTATGAAAAGTTCAATTAAACCAAGATTTCTCTATGTTCCCGAGGGCCTACAGTTACAACTCCGCTACCAGAGTGTAGCAATTCAAAAGTTACGTCGAATGAGCCTATCGGCGTATTCTTGGCTATTGTAGTTTAGGAGATATTGGCAGATTTAGCCATTTTGGGGGGTATGAAAATTTATGAAAAGTTCAATTACACCAAGATTTCTCTATGTTCCCGAGGGCCTACAGTTACAACTCCGCTACCAGAGTGTAGCAATTCAAAAGTTACGTCGAATGAGCCTATCGGCGTATTCCTGGCTATTGTAGTTTAGGAGATATTGGCAGATTTAGCCATTTTGGGGGGTATGAAAATTAATGAAAAGTTCAATTACACCAAGATTTCTCAATGTTCCCGAGGGCCTACAGTTACAACTCCGCTACCAGAGTGTGGCAATTCAAAAGTTACGTCGAATGAGCCTATCGGCGTATTCCTGGCTATTGTAGTTTAGGAGATATTGGCAGATTTAGCCATTTTGGGGGGTATGAAAATTTATGAAAAGTTCAATTACACCAAGATTTCTCTATGTTCCCGAGGGCCTACAGTTACAACTCCGCTACCAGAGTGTAGCAATTCAAAAGTTACGTCGAATGAGCCTATCGGCGTATTCCTGGCTATTGTAGTTTAGGAGATATTGGCAGATTTAGCCATTTTGGGGGGTATGAAAATTTATGAAAAGTTCAATTACACCAAGATTTCTCTATGTTCCCGAGGGCCTACAGTTACAACTCCGCTACCAGAGTCTAGCAATTCAAAAGTTACGTCGAATGAGCCTATCGGCGTATTCCTGGCTATTGTAGTTTAGGAGATATTGGCAGATTTAGCCATTTCGGGGGGTATGAAAATTTATGAAAAGTTCAATTAAACCAAGATTTCTCTATGTTCCCGAGGGCCTACAGTTACAACTCCGCTACCAGAGTGTAGCAATTCAAAAGTTACGTCGAATGAGCCTATCGGCGTATTCCTGGCTATTGTAGTTTAGGAGATATTGGCAGATTTAGCCATTTTGGGTTATGAAAATTTATGAAAAGTTCAATTAAACCAAGATTTCTCTATGTTCCCGAGGGCCTACAGTTACAACTTCGCTACCAGAGTGTAGCAATTCAAAAGTTACGTCGAATGAGCCTATCGGCGTATTCCTGGCTATTGTAGTTTAGGAGATATTGGCAGATTTAGCCATTTTGGGTGGTATGAAAATTTATGAAAAGTTCAATTACACCAAGATTTCTCTATGTTGCCGAGGGCCTACAGTTACAACTCCGCTACCAGAGTGTAGCGATTCAAAAGTTACGTCTTATGAGCCTATCGGCGTATTCCTGGCTATTGTAGTTTAGGAGATATTGGCAGATTTAGCCATTTTGGGGGGTATGAAAATTTATGAAAAGTTCAATTACACCAAGATTTCCCTATGTTCCCGAGAGCCTACAGTTACAACTCCGCTACCAGAGTGTAGTAATTCAAAAGTTACGTCGAATGAGCCTATCGGCGTTTTCCTGGCTATTGTAGTTTAGGAGATATTGGCAGATTTAGCCATTTTGGGGGGAATGAAAATTTATGAAAAGTTCAATTAAACCAAGATTTCTCTATGTTCCCGAGGGCCTACAGTTACAACTCCGCTACCAGAGTGTAGCAATTCAAAAGTTACGTCGAATGAGCCTATCGGCGTATTCCTGGCTATTGTAGTTTAGGAGATATTGGCAGATTTAGCCATTTTGGGGGTATGAAAATTTATGAAAAGTTCAATTACATCAAGATTTCTCTATGTTCCCGAGGGCCTACAGTTACAACTCCGCTACCAGAGTGTAGCAATTCAAAAGTTACGTCGAATGAGCCTATCGGCGTATTCCTGGCTATTGTAGTTAAGGAGATATTGGCAGATTTAGCCATTTTGGGGGGTATGAAAATTTATGAAAAGTTCAATTACACCAAGATTTCTCTATGTTCCCGAGGGCCTACAGTTACAACTCCGCTACCAGAGTGTAGCAATTCAAAAGTTACGTCGAATGAGCTTATCGGCGTATTCCTGGCTTTTGTAGTTTAGGAGATATTGGCAGATTTGGCCATTTTGGGGGGTATGAAAATTTATGAAAAGTTCAATTATACCAAGATTTCTCCATGTTCCCGAGGGCCTACAGTTACAACTCCGCTACCAGAGTGTAGCAATTCAAAAGTTACGTCGAATGAGCCTATCGGCGTATTCCTGGCTATTGTAGTTTAGGAGATATTGGCAGATTCAGCCATTTTGGGGGGTATGAAAATTTATGAAAAGTTCAATTACACCAAGATTTCTCTATGTTCCCGAGGGCCTACAGTTACAACTCCGCTACCAGAGTGTAGCATTTTAAAAGTTACGTCGAATGAGCCTATCGGCGTATTCCTGGCTATTGTAGTTTAGGAGATATTGGCAGATTTAGCCATTTCGGGGGGTATGAAAATTTATGAAAAGTTCAATTAAACCAAGATTTCTCTATGTTCCCGAGGGCCTACAGTTACAACTCCGCTACCAGAGTGTAGCAATTCAAAAGTTACGTCGAATGAGCCTATCGGCGTATTCCTGGCTATTGTAGTTTAGGAGATATTGGCAGATTTAGCCATTTTGGGGGGGTATGAAAATTTATGAAAAGTTCAATTAAACCAAGATTTCTCTATGTTCCCGAGGGCCTACAGTTACAACTCCGCTACCAGAGTGTAGCAATTCAAAAGTTACGTCGAATGAGCCTATCGGCGTATTCCTGGCTATTGTAGTTTAGGAGATATTGGCAGATTTAGCCATTTTGGGTGGTATGAAAATTTATGAAAAGTTCAATTACACCTAGATTTCCCTATGTTCCCGAGGGCCTACAGTTACAACTCCGCTACCAGAGTGTAGCAATTCAAAAGTTACGTCGAATGAGCCTATCGGCGTATTCCTGGCTATTGTAGTTTAGTAGATATTGGCAGATTTAGCCATTTTTGGGGGAATGAAAATTTATGAAAAGTTCAATTAAACCAAAATTTCTCTATGTTCCCGAGGGCCTACAGTTACAACTCCGCTACTAGAGTGTAGCAATTCAAAAGTTACGTCGAATGAGCCTATCGGCGTATTCCTGGCTATTGTAGTTTAGGAGATATTGGCAGATTTAGCCATTTTGGGGGGTATGAAAATTTATGAAAAGTTCAATTACACCAAGATTTCTCTATGTTCCCGAGGGCCTATAGTTACAACTCCGCTACCAGAGTGTAGCAATTCAAAAGTTACGTCGAATGAGCCTATCGGCGTATTCCTGGCTATTGTAGTTTAGGAGATATTGGCAGATTTAGCCATTTTGGGGGGTATGAAAATTTATGAATAGTTCAATTACACCAAGATTTCTCTATGTTCCCGAGGGCATACAGTTACAACTCCGCTACCAGAGTGTAGCAATTCAAAAGTTACGTCGAATGAGCCTATCGGCGTATTCCTGGCTATTGTAGTTTAGGAGATATTGGCAGATTTAGAGATTTTGGGGGTATGAAAATTTATGAAAAGTTCAATTAAACCAAGATTTCTCTATGTTCCCGAGGGCCTACAGTTACAACTCCGCTACCAGAGTGTAGCAATTCAAAAGTTACGTCGAATGAGCCTATCGGCGTATTCCTGGCTATTGTAGTTTAGGAAATATTGGCAGATTTAGCCATTTTGGGGGTATGAAAATTTATGAAAAGTTCAATTACACCAAGATTTCTCTATGTTCCCGAGGGCCTACAGTTACAACTCCGCTACCAGAGTGTAGCAATTCAAAAGTTACGTCGAATGAGCCTATCGGCGTATTCCTGGCTATTGTAGTTTAGGAGATATTGGTACATTCAGCCATTTTGGGGGGTATGAAAATTTAAGAAAAGTTCAATTAAACCAAGATTTCTCTATGTTCCCGAGGGCCTACAGTTAGAACTCCGCTACCAGAGTGTAGCAATTCAAAAGTTACGTCGAATGAGCCTATCGGCGTATTCCTGGCTATTGTAGTTTAGGAGATATTGGCAGATTTAGCCATTTTGGGGGGGTATGAAAATTTATGAAAAGTTCAATTACACCAAGATTTCTCTATGTTCCCGAGGGCCTAAAGTTACAACTCCGCTACCAGAGTGTAGCAATTCAAAAGTTACGTCGAATGAGCCCATCGGCGTATTCCTGGCTATTGTAGTTTAGGAGATATTGGCAGATTTAGCCATTTTGGGGGGTATGAAAATTTATGAAAAGTTCAATTAAACCAAGATTTCTCTATGTTCCCGAGGGCCTACAGTTACAACTCCGCTACCAGAGTGTAGCAATTTAAAAGTTACGTCGAATGAGCCTATCGGCGTATTCCTGGCTATTGTAGTTTAGGAGATATTGGCTGATTTAGCCATTTTGGGGGGTATGAAAATTTATGAAAAGTTCAATTAAACCAAGATTTCTCTATGTTCCCGAGGGCCTACAGTTACAACTCCGCTACCAGAGTGTATTAATTCAAAAGTTACGTCGAATGAGCCTATCGGCGTATTCCTGGCTATTGTAGTTTAGGAGATATTGGCAGATTTAGCCATTTTGGGGGGTATGAAAATTTATGAAAAGTTCAATTAAACCAAGATTTCTCTATGTTCCCGAGGGCCTACAGTTACAACTCCGCTACCAGAGTGCAGCAATTCAAAAGTTACGTCGAATGAGCCTATCGGCGTATTCCTGGCTATTGTAGTTTAGGAGATATTGGCAGATTTAGCCATTTTGGGGGGTATGAAAATTTATGAAAAGTTCAATTACACCAAGATTTCTCTATGTTCCCGAGAGCCTACAGTTACAACTCCGCTACCAGAGTGTAGCAATTCAAAAGTTACGTCGAATGAGCCTATCGGCGTATTCCTGGCTATTGTAGTTTAGGAGATATTGGCAGATTTAGCCATTTTGGGGGGTATGAAAATTTATGAAAAGTTCAATTAAACCAAGATTTCTCTATGTTCCCGAGGGCCTACAGTTACAACTCCGCTACCAGAGTGTAGCAATTCAAAAGTTACGTCGAATGAGCCTATTGGCGTATTCCGGGCTATTGTAGTTTAGGAGATATTGGCAGATTTAGCCATTTTGAGGGGGTATGAAAATTTATGAAAAGTTCAATTACACCACGATTTCTCTATGTTCCCGAGGGCCTACAGTTACAACTCCGCTACCAGAGTGTAGCAATTCAAAAGTTACGTCGAATGAGCCTATCGGCGTATTCCTGGCTATTGTAGTTTAGGAGATATTGGCAGATTTAGCCATTTTGGGGGGTATGAAAATTTATGAAAAGTTCAATTGAACCAAGATTTCTCTATGTTCCCGAGGGCCTACAGTTACAACTCCAATACCAGAGTGTAGCAATTCAAAAGTTACGTCGAAAGAGCCTATCGGCGTATTCCTGGCTATTGTAGTTTAGGAGATATTGGCCGATTTAGCCATTTTGGGGGTATGAAAATTTATGAAAAATTCAATTACACCAAGATTTCTCTATGTTCCCGAGGGCCTACAGTTACAACTCCGCTACCAGAGTGTAGCAATTCAAAAGTTACATCGAATGAGCCTATCGGCGTATTCCTGGCTATTGTAGTTTAGGAGATATTGGCAGATTTAGCCATTTTGGGGGGTATGAAAATTTATGAAAAGTTCAATTAAACCAAGATTTCTCTATGTTCCCGAGGGCCTACAGTTACAACCCCGCTACCAGAGTGTAGCAATTCAAAAGTTACGTCGAATGATCCTATCGGCGTATTCCTGGCTATTGTAGTTTAGGAGATATTGGCAGATTTAGCCATTTTGGGTGTATGAAAATTTATGAAAAGTTCAATTACACCAAGATTTCTCTATGTTCCCGAGAGCCTACAGTTACAACTCCGCTACCAGAGTGTAGCAATTCAAAAGTTACGTCGAATGAGCCTATCGGCGTATTCCTCGCTATTGTAGTTTAGGAGATATTGGCAGATTTAGCCATTTTGGGTGGTATGAAAATTTATGAAAAGTTCAATTACACCAAGATTTCTCTATGTTCCCGAGGGCCTACAGTTACAACTTCATTACCAGAGTGTAGCAATTCAAAAGTTACGTCGAATGAGCCTATCGGCGTATTCCTGGCTATTGTAGTTTAGGAGATATTGGCAGATTTAGCCATTTTGGGGGGTATGAAAACTTATGAAAAGTTCAATTACACCAAGATTTCTCTATGTTCCCGAGGGCCTACAGTTACAACTCCGCTACCAGAGTGTAGCAATTCAAAAGTTACGTCGAATGAGCCTATTGGCGTATTCCTGGCTATTGTAGTTTAGGAGATATTGGCAGATTTAGCCATTTTGAGGGGGTATGAAAATTTATGAAAAGTTCAATTACACCACGATTTCTCTATGTTCCCGAGGGCCTACAGTTACAACTCCGCTACCAGAGTGTAGCAATTCAAAAGTTACGTCGAATGAGCCTATCGGCGTATTCCTGGCTATTGTAGTTTAGGAGATATTGGCAGATTTAGTCATTTTGGGGGGTATGAAAAATTATGAAAAGTTCAATTAAACCAAGATTTCTCTATGTTCCCGAGGGCCTACAGTTACAACTCCGCTACCAGAGTGTATTAATTCAAAAGTTACGTCGAATGAGCCTATCGGCGTATTCCTGGCTATTGTAGTTTAGGAGATATTGGCAGATTTAGCCATTTTGGAGGGTATGAAAATTTATGAAAAGTTCAATTACACCAAGATTTCTCTATGTTCCCGAGGGCCTACAGTTACAACTCCGCTACCAGAGTATAGCAATTCAAAAGTTACGTCGAATGAGCCTATCGGCGTATTCCTGGCTATTGTAGTTTAGGAGATATTGGCAGATTTAGCCATTTTGTGGGGTATGAAAATTTATGAAAAGTTCAATTAAACCAAGATTTCTCTATGTTCCCGAGGGCCTACAGTTACAACTCCGCTACCAGAGTGTATTAATTCAAAAGTTACGTCGAATGAGCCTATCGGCGTATTCCTGGCTATTGTAGTTTAGGAGATATTCGCAGATTTAGCCATTTTGGAGGGTATGAAAATTTATGAAAAGTTCAATTACACCAAGATTTCTCTATGTTCCCGAGGGCCTACAGTTACAACTCCGCTACCAGAGTATAGCAATTCAAAAGTTACGTCGAATGAGCCTATCGGCGTATTCCTGGCTATTGTAGTTTAGGAGATATTGGCAGATTTAGCCATTTTGTGGGGTATGAAAATTTATGAAAAGTTCAATTAAACCAAGATTTCTCTATGTTCCCGAGGGCCTACAGTTACAACTCCGCTACCAGAATGTAGCAATTCAAAAGTTACGTCGAATGAACCTATCGGCGTATTCCTGGCTATCGTAGTTTAGGAGATATTGGCAGATTTAGCCATTTTGGGGGGTATGAAAATTTATGAAAAGTTCAATTACACCAAGATTTCTCTATGTTCCCGAGGGCCTACAGTTACAACTCCGCTACCAGAGTGTAGCAATTCAAAAGTTACGTCGAATGAGCCTATCGGCGTATTCCTGGCTATTGTAGTTTAGGAGATATTGGCAGATTTAGCCATTTTGGGGGGTATGAAAATTTATGAAAAGTTCAATTAAACTAAGATTTCTCTATGTTCCCGAGGGCCTACAGTTACAACTCCGCTACCAGAGTGTAACAATTCAAAAGTTACGTCGAATGAGCCTATCGGCGTATTCCTGGCTATTGTAGTTTAGGAGATATTGGCAGATTTAGCCATTTTGGGGGGTATGAACATTTATGAAAAGTTCAATTACACCAAGATTTCTCTATGTTCCCGAGGGCCTACAGTTACAACTCCGCTACCAGAGTGTAGCAATTCAAAAGTTACGTCGAATGAGCCTATCGGCGTATTCCTGGCTATTGTAGTTTAGGAGATATTGGCAGATTTAGCCATTTTGGGGGGTATGAAAATTTATGAAAAGTTCAATTACACCAAGATTTCTCTATGTTCCCGAGGGCCTACAGTTACAACTCCGCTACCAGAGTGTAGCAATTCAAAAGTTACGTCGAATGAGCCTATCGGCGTATTCCTGGCTATTGTAGTTTAGGAGATATTGGCAGATTTAGCCATTTTGGGGGGTATGAAAATTTATGAAAAGTTCAATTGAACCAAGATTTCTCTATGTTCCCGAGGGCCTACAGTTACAGCTCCAATACCAGAGTGTAGCAATTCAAAAGTTACGTCGAAAGAGCCTATCGGCGTATTCCTGGCTATTGTAGTTTAGGAGATATTGGCAGATTTAGCCATTTTGGGGGTATGAAAATTTATGAAAAATTCAATTACACCAAGATTTCTCTATGTTCCCGAGGGCCTACAGTTACAACTCCGCTACCAGAGTGTAGCAATTCAAAAGTTACGTCGAATGAGCCTATCGGCGTATTCCTGGCTATTGTAGTTTAGGAGATATTGGCAGATTTAGCCATTTTGGGGGGTATGAAAATTTATGAAAAGTTCAATTAAACCAAGATTTCTCTATGTTCCCGAGGGCCTACAGTTACAACCCCGCTACCAGAGTGTAGCAATTCAAAAGTTACGTCGAATGAGCCTATCGGCGTATTCCTGGCTATTGTAGTTTAGGAGATATTGGCAGATTTAGCCATTTTGGGTGTATGAAAATTTATGAAAAGTTCAATTACACCAAGATTTCTCTATGTTCCCGAGGGCCTATAGTTACAACTCCGCTACCAGAGTGTAGCAATTCAAAAGTTACGTCGAATGAGCCTATCGGCGTATTCCTCGCTATTGTAGTTTAGGAGATATTGGCAGATTTAGCCATTTTGGGGGGTATGAAAATTTATGAAAAGTTCAATTACACCAAGATTTCTCTATGTTCCCGAGGGCCTACAGTTACAACTCCATTACCAGAGTGTAGCAATTCAAAAGTTACGTCGAATGAGCCTATCGGCGTATTCCTGGCTATTGTAGTTTAGGAGATATTGGCAGATTTAGCCATTTTGGGGGGTATGAAAACTTATGAAAAGTTCAATTACACCAAGATTTCTCTATGTTCCCGAGGGCCTACAGTTACAACTCTGCTACCAGAGTGTAGCAATTCAAAAGTTACGTCGAATGAGCCTATTGGCGTATTCCTGGCTATTGTAGTTTAGGAGATATTGGCAGATTTAGCCATTTTGAGGGGGTATGAAAATTTATGAAAAGTTCAATTACACCACGATTTCTCTATGTTCCCGAGGGCCTACAGTTACAACTCCGCTACCAGAGTGTAGCAATTCAAAAGTTACGTCGAATGAGCCTATCGGCGTATTCCTGGCTATTGTAGTTTAGGAGATATTGGCAGATTTAGTCATTTTGGGGGGTATGAAAAATTATGAAAAGTTCAATTAAACCAAGATTTCTCTATGTTCCCGAGGGCCTACAGTTACAGCTCCGCTACCAGAGTGTATTAATTCAAAAGTTACGTCGAATGAGCCTATCGGCGTATTCCTGGCTATTGTAGTTTAGGAGATATTGGCAGATTTAGCCATTTTGGAGGGTATGAAAATTTATGAAAAGTGCAATTACACCAAGATTTCTCTATGTTCCCGAGGGCCTACAGTTACAACTCCGCTACCAGAGTATAGCAATTCAAAAGTTACGTCGAATGAGCCTATCGGCGTATTCCTGGCTATTGTAGTTTAGGAGATATTGGCAGATTTAGCCATTTTGTGGGGTATGAAAATTTATGAAAAGTTCAATTAAACCAAGATTTCTCTATGTTCCCGAGGGCCTACAGTTACAACTCCGCTACCAGAATGTAGCAATTCAAAAGTTACGTCGAATGAACCTATCGGCGTATTCCTGGCTATTGTAGTTTAGGAGATATTGGCAGATTTAGCCATTTTGGGGGGTATGAAAATTTATGAAAAGTTCAATTACACCAAGATTTCTCTATGTTCCCGAGGGCCTACAGTTACAACTCCGCTACCAGAGTGTAGCAATTCAAAAGTTACGTCGAATGAGCCTATCGGCGTATTCCTGGCTATTGTAGTTTAGGAGATATTGGCAGATTTAGCCATTTTGGGGGGTATGAAAATTTATGAAAAGTTCAATTAAACCAAGATTTCTCTATGTTCCCGAGGGCCTACAGTTACAACTCCGCTACCAGAGTGTAACAATTCAAAAGTTACGTCGAATGAGCCTATCGGCGTATTCCTGGCTATTGTAGTTTAGGAGATATTGGCAGATTTAGCCATTTTGGGGGGTATGAAAATTTATGAAAAGTTCAATTACACCAAGATTTCTCTATGTTCCCGAGGGCCTACAGTTACAACTCCGCTACCAGAGTGTAGCAATTCAAAAGTTACGTCGAATGAGCCTATCGGCGTATTCCTGGCTATTGTAGTTTAGGAGATATTGGCAGATTTAGCCATTTTGGGGGGTATGAAAATTTATGAAAAGTTCAATTACACCAAGATTTCTCTATGTTCGCGAGGGCCTACAGTTACAACTCCGCTACCAGAGTGTAGCAATTCAAAAGTTACGTCGAATGAGCCTATCGGCGTATTCCTGGCTATTGTAGTTTAGGAGATATTGGCAGATTTAGCCATTTTGGGGGGTATGAAAATTTATGAAAAGTTCAATTGAACCAAGATTTCTCTATGTTCCCGAGGGCCTACAGTTACAACTCCAATACCAGAGTGTAGCAATTCAAAAGTTACGTCGAAAGAGCCTATCGGCGTATTCCTGGCTATTGTAGTTTAGGAGATATTGGCAGATTTAGCCATTTTGGGGGTATGAAAATTTATGAAAAATTCAATTACACCAAGATTTCTCTATGTTCCCGAGGGCCTACAGTTACAACTCCGCTACCAGAGTGTAGCAATTCAAAAGTTACGTCGAATGAGCCTATCGGCGTATTCCTGGCTATTGCAGTTTAGGAGATATTGGCAGATTTAGCCATTTTGGGGGGTATGAAAATTTATGAAAAGTTCAATTAAACCAAGATTTCTCTATGTTCCCGAGGGCCTACAGTTACAACCCCGCTACCAGAGTGTAGCAATTCAAAAGTTACGTCGAATGAGCCTATCGGCATATTCCTGGCTATTGTAGTTTAGAAGATATTGGCAGATTTAGCCATTTTGGGTGTATGAAAATTTATGAAAAGTTCAATTACACCAAGATTTCTCTATGTTCCCGAGGGCCTACAGTTACAACTCCGCTACCAGAGTGTAGCAATTCAAAAGTTACGTCGAATGAGCCTATCGGCGTTTTCCTGGCTATTGTAGTTTAGGAGTTATTGGCAGATTTAGCCATTTTGGGGGGTATGAAAATTTATGAAAAGTTCAATTACACCAAGATTTCTCTATGTTCCCGAGGGCCTACAGTTACAACTCCGCTACCAGAGTGTAGCAATTCAAAAGTTACGTCGAATGAGCCTATCGGCGTATTCCTGGCTATTGTAGTTTAGGAGATATTGGCAGATTTAGCCATTTTGGGGGGTATGAAAATTTATGAAAAGTTCAATTAAACCAAGATTTCTCTATGTTCCCGAGGGCCTACAGTTACAACTCCGCTACCAGAGTGTAGCAATTCAAAAGTTACGTCGTATGAGCCTATCGGCGTATTCCTGGCTATTGTAGTTTAGGAGATATTGGCAGATTTAGCCATTTTGGGGGGTATGAAAATTTATGAAAAGTTCAATTACACCAAGATTTCTCTATGTTCCCGAGGGCCTACAGTTACAACTCCGCTACCAGAATGTAGCAATTCAAAAGTTACGTCGAATGAACCTATCGGCGTATTCCTGGCTATTGTAGTTTAGGAGATATTGGCAGATTTAGCCATTTTGGGGGGTATGAAAATTTATGAAAAGTTCAATTACACCAAGATTTCTCTATGTTCCCGAGGGCCTACAGTTACAACTCCGCTACCAGAGTGTAGCAATTCAAAAGTTACGTCGAATGAGCCTATCGGCGTATTCCTGGCTATTGTAGTTTAGGAGATATTGGCAGATTTAGCCATTTTGGGGGGTATGAAAATTTATGAAAAGTTCAATTAAACCAAGATTTCTCTATGTTCCCGAGGGCCTACAGTTACAACTCCGCTACCAGAGTGTAACAATTCAAAAGTTACGTCGAATGAGCCTATCGGCGTATTCCTGGCTATTGTAGTTTAGGAGATATTGGCAGATTTAGCCATTTTGGGGGGTATGAAAATTTATGAAAAGTTCAATTAAACCAAGATTTCTCTATGTTCCCGAGGGCCTACAGTTACAACTCCGCTACCAGAGTGTAACAATTCAAAAGTTACGTCGAATGAGCCTATCGGCGTATTCCTGGCTATTGTAGTTTAGGAGATATTGGCAGATTTAGCCATTTTGGGGGGTATGAAAATTTATGAAAAGTTCAATTACACCAAGATTTCTCTATGTTCCCGAGGGCCTACAGTTACAACTCCGCTACCAGAGTGTAGCAATTCAAAAGTTACGTCGAATGAGCCTATCGGCGTATTCCTGGCTATTGTAGTTTAGGAGATATTGGCAGATTTAGCCATTTTGGGGGGTATGAAAATTTATGAAAAGTTCAATTACACCAAGATTTCTCTATGTTCCCGAGGGCCTACAGTTACAACTCCGCTACCAGAGTGTAGCAATTCAAAAGTTACGTCGAATGAGCCTATCGGCGTATTCCTGGCTATTGTAGTTTAGGAGATATTGGCAGATTTAGCCATTTTGGGGGGTATGAAAATTTATGAAAAGTTCAATTGAACCAAGATTTCTCTATGTTCCCGAGGGCCTACAGTTACAACTCCAATACCAGAGTGTAGCAATTCAAAAGTTACGTCGAAAGAGCCTATCGGCGTATTCCTGGCTATTGTAGTTTAGGAGATATTGGCAGATTTAGCCATTTTGGGGGGTATGAAAATTTATGAAAAATTCAATTACACCAAGATTTCTCTATGTTCCCGAGGGCCTACAGTTACAACTCCGCTACCAGAGTGTAGCAATTCAAAAGTTACGTCGAATGAGCCTATCGGCGTATTCCTGGCTATTGTAGTTTAGGAGATATTGGCAGATTTAGCCATTTTGGGTGTATGAAAATTTATGAAAAGTTCAATTACACCAAGATTTCTCTATGTTCCCGAGGGCCTACAGTTACAACTCCGCTACCAGAGTGTAGCAATTCAAAAGTTACGTCGAATGAGCCTATCGGCGTTTTCCTGGCTATTGTAGTTTAGGATTTATTGGCAGATTTAGCCATTTTGGGGGGTATGCAAATTTATGAAAAGTTCAATTACACCAAGATTTCTCCATGTTCCCGAGGGCCTACAGTTACAACTCCGCTACCAGAGTGTAGCAATTCAAAAGTTACGTCGAATGAGCCTATCGGCGTATTCCTGGCTATTGTAGTTTAGGAGATATTGGCAGATTTAGCCATTTTGGGGGGTATGAAAATTTATGAAAAGTTCAATTAAACCAAGATTTCTCTATGTTCCCGAGGGCCTACAGTTACAACTCCGCTACCAGAGTGTAGCAATTCAAAAGTTACGTCGTATGAGCCTATCGGCGTATTCCTGGCTTTTGTAGTTTAGGAGATATTGGCAGATTTAGCCATTTTGGGGGGTATGAAAATTTATGAAAAGTTCGAATACACCAAGATTTCTCTATGTTCCCGAGGGCCTACAGTTACAGCTCCAATACCAGAGTGTAGCAATTCAAAAGTTACGTCGAAAGAGCCTATCGGCGTATTCCTGGCTATTGTAGTTTAGGAGATATTGGCAGATTTAGCCATTTTGGGGGTATGAAAATTTATGAAAAATTCAATTACACCAAGATTTCTCTATGTTCCCGAGGGCCTACAGTTACAACTCCGCTACCAGAGTGTAGCAATTCAAAAGTTACGTCGAATGAGCCTATCGGCGTATTCCTGGCTATTGTAGTTTAGGAGATATTGGCAGATTTAGCCATTTTGGGGGGTATGAAAATTTATGAAAAGTTCAATTAAACCAAGATTTCTCTATGTTCCCGAGGGCCTACAGTTACAACCCCGCTACCAGAGTGTAGCAATTCAAAAGTTACGTCGAATGAGCCTATCGGCGTATTCCTGGCTATTGTAGTTTAGGAGATATTGGCAGATTTAGCCATTTTGGGTGTATGAAAATTTATGAAAAGTTCAATTACACCAAGATTTCTCTATGTTCCCGAGGGCCTACAGTTACAACTCCGCTACCAGAGTGTAGCAATTCAAAAGTTACGTCGAATGAGCCTATCGGCGTATTCCTCGCTATTGTAGTTTAGGAGATATTGGCAGATTTAGCCATTTTGGGGGGTATGAAAATTTATGAAAAGTTCAATTACACCAAGATTTCTCTATGTTCCCGAGGGCCTACAGTTACAACTCCATTACCAGAGTGTAGCAATTCAAAAGTTACGTCGAATGAGCCTATCGGCGTATTCCTGGCTATTGTAGTTTAGGAGATATTGGCAGATTTAGCCATTTTGGGGGGTATGAAAACTTATGAAAAGTTCAATTACACCAAGATTTCTCTATGTTCCCGAGGGCCTACAGTTACAACTCTGCTACCAGAGTGTAGCAATTCAAAAGTTACGTCGAATGAGCCTATTGGCGTATTCCTGGCTATTGTAGTTTAGGAGATATTGGCAGATTTAGCCATTTTGAGGGGGTATTAAAATTTATGAAAAGTTCAATTACACCACGATTTCTCTATGTTCCCGAGGGCCTACAGTTACAACTCCGCTACCAGAGTGTAGCAATTCAAAAGTTACGTCGAATGAGCCTATCGGCGTATTCCTGGCTATTGTAGTTTAGGAGATATTGGCAGATTTAGTCATTTTGGGGGGTATGAAAAATTATGAAAAGTTCAATTAAACCAAGATTTCTCTATGTTCCCGAGGGCCTACAGTTACAGCTCCGCTACCAGAGTGTATTAATTCAAAAGTTACGTCGAATGAGCCTATCGGCGTATTCCTGGCTATTGTAGTTTAGGAGATATTGGCAGATTTAGCCATTTTGGAGGGTATGAAAATTTATGAAAAGTTCAATTACACCAAGATTTCTCTATGTTCCCGAGGGCCTACAGTTACAACTCCGCTACCAGAGTATAGCAATTCAAAAGTTACGTCGAATGAGCCTATCGGCGTATTCCTGGCTATTGTAGTTTAGGAGATATTGGCAGATTTAGCCATTTTGTGGGGTATGAAAATTTATGAAAAGTTCAATTAAACCAAGATTTCTCTATGTTCCCGAGGGCCTACAGTTACAACTCCGCTACCAGAATGTAGCAATTCAAAAGTTACGTCGAATGAACCTATCGGCGTATTCCTGGCTATTGTAGTTTAGGAGATATTGGCAGATTTAGCCATTTTGGGGGGTATGAAAATTTATGAAAAGTTCAATTACACCAAGATTTCTCTATGTTCCCGAGGGCCTACAGTTACAACTCCGCTACCAGAGTGTAGCAATTCAAAAGTTACGTCGAATGAGCCTATCGGCGTATTCCTGGCTATTGTAGTTTAGGAGATATTGGCAGATTTAGCCATTTTGGGGGGTATGAAAATTTATGAAAAGTTCAATTAAACCAAGATTTCTCTATGTTCCCGAGGGCCTACAGTTACAACTCCGCTACCAGAGTGTAACAATTCAAAAGTTACGTCGAATGAGCCTATCGGCGTATTCCTGGCTATTGTAGTTTAGGAGATATTGGCAGATTTAGCCATTTTGGGGGGTATGAAAATTTATGAAAAGTTCAATTACACCAAGATTTCTCTATGTTCCCGAGGGCCTACAGTTACAACTCCGCTACCAGAGTGTAGCAATTCAAAAGTTACGTCGAATGAGCCTATCGGCGTATTCCTGGCTATTGTAGTTTAGGAGATATTGGCAGATTTAGCCATTTTGGGGGGTATGAAAATTTATGAAAAGTTCAATTAGACCAAGATTTCTCTATGTTCGCGAGGGCCTACAGTTACAACTCCGCTACCAGAGTGTAGCAATTCAAAAGTTACGTCGAATGAGCCTATCGGCGTATTCCTGGCTATTGTAGTTTAGGAGATATTGGCAGATTTAGCCATTTTGGGGGGTATGAAAATTTATGAAAAGTTCAATTGAACCAAGATTTCTCTATGTTCCCGAGGGCCTACAGTTACAACTCCAATACCAGAGTGTAGCAATTCAAAAGTTACGTCGAAAGAGCCTATCGGCGTATTCCTGGCTATTGTAGTTTAGGAGATATTGGCAGATTTAGCCATTTTGGGGGTATGAAAATTTATGAAAAATTCAATTACACCAAGATTTCTCTATGTTCCCGAGGGCCTACAGTTACAACTCCGCTACCAGAGTGTAGCAATTCAAAAGTTACGTCGAATGAGCCTATCGGCGTATTCCTGGCTATTGCAGTTTAGGAGATATTGGCAGATTTAGCCATTTTGGGGGGTATGAAAATTTATGAAAAGTTCAATTAAACCAAGATTTCTCTATGTTCCCGAGGGCCTACAGTTACAACCCCGCTACCAGAGTGTAGCAATTCAAAAGTTACGTCGAATGAGCCTATCGGCATATTCCTGGCTATTGTAGTTTAGAAGATATTGGCAGATTTAGCCATTTTGGGTGTATGAAAATTTATGAAAAGTTCAATTACACCAAGATTTCTCTATGTTCCCGAGGGCCTACAGTTACAACTCCGCTACCAGAGTGTAGCAATTCAAAAGTTACGTCGAATGAGCCTATCGGCGTTTTCCTGGCTATTGTAGTTTAGGAGTTATTGGCAGATTTAGCCATTTTGGGGGGTATGAAAATTTATGAAAAGTTCAATTACACCAAGATTTCTCTATGTTCCCGAGGGCCTACAGTTACAACTCCGCTACCAGAGTGTAGCAATTCAAAAGTTACGTCGAATGAGCCTATCGGCGTATTCCTGGCTATTGTAGTTTAGGAGATATTGGCAGATTTAGCCATTTTGGGGGGTATGAAAATTTATGAAAAGTTCAATTAAACCAAGATTTCTCTATGTTCCCGAGGGCCTACAGTTACAACTCCGCTACCAGAGTGTAGCAATTCAAAAGTTACGTCGTATGAGCCTATCGGCGTATTCCTGGCTATTGTAGTTTAGGAGATATTGGCAGATTTAGCCATTTTGGGGGGTATGAAAATTTATGAAAAGTTCAATTACACCAAGATTTCTCTATGTTCCCGAGGGCCTACAGTTACAACTCCGCTACCAGAATGTAGCAATTCAAAAGTTACGTCGAATGAACCTATCGGCGTATTCCTGGCTATTGTAGTTTAGGAGATATTGGCAGATTTAGCCATTTTGGGGGGTATGAAAATTTATGAAAAGTTCAATTACACCAAGATTTCTCTATGTTCCCGAGGGCCTACAGTTACAACTCCGCTACCAGAGTGTAGCAATTCAAAAGTTACGTCGAATGAGCCTATCGGCGTATTCCTGGCTATTGTAGTTTAGGAGATATTGGCAGATTTAGCCATTTTGGGGGGTATGAAAATTTATGAAAAGTTCAATTAAACCAAGATTTCTCTATGTTCCCGAGGGCCTACAGTTACAACTCCGCTACCAGAGTGTAACAATTCAAAAGTTACGTCGAATGAGCCTATCGGCGTATTCCTGGCTATTGTAGTTTAGGAGATATTGGCAGATTTAGCCATTTTATGGGGTATGAAAATTTATGAAAAGTTCAATTAAACCAAGATTTCTCTATGTTCCCGAGGGCCTACAGTTACAACTCCGCTACCAGAGTGTAACAATTCAAAAGTTACGTCGAATGAGCCTATCGGCGTATTCCTGGCTATTGTAGTTTAGGAGATATTGGCAGATTTAGCCATTTTGGGGGGTATGAAAATTTATGAAAAGTTCAATTACACCAAGATTGCTCTATGTTCCCGAGGGCCTACAGTTACAACTCCGCTACCAGAGTGTAGCAATTCAAAAGTTACGTCGAATGAGCCTATCGGCGTATTCCTGGCTATTGTAGTTTAGGAGATATTGGCAGATTTAGCCATTTTGGGGGGTATGAAAATTTATGAAAAGTTCAATTACACCAAGATTTTTCTATGTTCCCGAGGGCCTACAGTTACAACTCCGCTACCAGAGTGTAGCAATTCAAAAGTTACGTCGAATGAGCCTATCGGCGTATTCCTGGCTATTGTAGTTTAGGAGATATTGGCAGATTTAGCCATTTTGGGGGGTATGAAAATTTATGAAAAGTTCAATTGAACCAAGATTTCTCTATGTTCCCGAGGGCCTACAGTTACAACTCAAATACCAGAGTGTAGCAATTCAAAAGTTACGTCGAAAGAGCCTATCGGCGTATTCCTGGCTATTGTAGTTTAGGAGATATTGGCAGATTTAGCCATTTTTGGGGGTATGAAAATTTATGAAAAATTCAATTACACCAAGATTTCTCTATGTTCCCGAGGGCCTACAGTTACAACTTCGCTACCAGAGTGTAGCAATTCAAAAGTTACGTCGAATGAGCCTATCGGCGTATTCCTGGCTATTGTAGTTTAGGAGATATTGGCAGATTTAGCCATTTTGGGTGTATGAAAATTTATGAAAAGTTCAATTACACCAAGATTTCTCTATGTTCCCGAGGGCCTACAGTTACAACTCCGCTACCAGAGTGTAGCAATTCAAAAGTTACGTCGAATGAGCCTATCGGCGTTTTCCTGGCTATTGTAGTTTAGGAGTTATTGGCAGATTTAGCCATTTTGGGGGGTATGAAAATTTATGAAAAGTTCAATTACACCAAGATTTCTCCATGTTCCCGAGGGCCTACAGTTACAACTCCGCTACCAGAGTGTAGCAATTCAAAAGTTACGTCGAATGAGCCTATCGGCGTATTCCTGGCTATTGTAGTTTAGGAGATATTGGCAGATTTAGCCATTTTGGGGGGTATGAAAATTTATGAAAAGTTCAATTAAACCAAGATTTCTCTATGTTCCCGAGGGCCTACAGTTACAACTCCGCTACCAGAGTGTAGCAATTCAAAAGTTACGTCGTATGAGCCTATCGGCGTATTCCTGGCTATTGTAGTTTAAGAGATATTGGCAGATTTAGCCATTTTGGGGGGTATGAAAATTTATGAAAAGTTCAATTACACCAAGATTTCTCTATGTTCCCGAGGGCCTACAGTTACAACTCCGCTACCAGAGTGTAGCAATTCAAAAGTTACGTCGAATGAGCCTATCGGCGTATTCCTGGCTATTGTAGTTTAGGAGATATTGGCAGATTTAGCCATTTTGGGGGGAATGAAAATTTATGAAAAGTTCAATTAAACCAAGATTTCTCTATGTTCCCGAGGGCCTACAGTTACAATTCCGCTACCAGAGTGTAGCAATTCAAAAGTTACGTCGAATGAGCCTATCGGCGTATTCCTGGCTATTGTAGTTTAGGAGATATTGGCAGATTTAGCCATTTTGGGGGGTATGAAAATTTATGAAAAGTTCAATTACACCAAGATTTCTCTATGTTCCCGAGGGCCTACAGTTACAACTCCGCTACCAGAGTGTAGCAATTCAAAAGTTACGTCGAATGAGCCTATCGGCGTATTCCTGGCTATTGTAGTTTAGGAGATATTGGCAGATTTAGCCATTTTGGGGGGTATGAAAATTTATGAAAAGTTCAATTACACCAAGATTTCTCTATGTTCCCGAGGGCCTACAGTTACAACTCCGCTACCAGAGTGTAGCGATTCAAAAGTTACGTCGAATGAGCCTATCGGCGTATTCCTGGCTATTGTAGTTTAGGAGATATAGGCAGATTTAGAGATTTTGGGGGGTATGAAAATTTATGAAAAGTTCAATTAAACCAAGATTTCTCTATGTTCCCGGGGGCCTACAGTTACAACTCCGCTACCAGAGTGTAGCAATTCAAAAGTTACGTCGAATGAGCCTATCGGCGTATTCCTGGCTATTGTAGTCTAGGAGATATTGGCTGATTTAGCCATTTTGGGGGGTATGAAAATTTATGAAAAGTTCAATTAAACCAAGATTTCTCTATGTTCCCGAGGGCCTACAGTTACAACTCCGCTACCAGAGTGTATTAATTCAAAAGTTACGTCGAATGAGCATATCGGCGTATTCCTGGCTATTGTAGTTTAGGAGATAATGGCAGATTTAGCCATTTTGGGGGGTATGAAAATTTATGAAAAGTTCAATTAAACCAAGATTTCTCTATGTTCCCGAGGGCCTACAGTTACAACTCCGCTACCAGAGTGTATTAATTCAAAAGTTACGTCGAATGAGCCTATCGGCGTATTCCTGGCTATTGTAGTTTAGGAGATATTGGCAGATTTAGCCATTTTGGGGGGTATGAAAATTTATGAAAAGTTCAATTACACCAAGATTTCTATATGCTCCCGAGGGCCTACAGTTACAACTCCGCTACCAGAGTGTAGCAATTCAAAAGTTACGTCGAATGAGCCTATCGGCGTATTCCTGGCTATTGTAGTTTAGGAGATATTGGCAGATTTAGCCATTTTGGGGGGTATGAAAATTTATGAAAAGTTCAAATAAACCAAGATTTCTCTATGTTCCCGAGGGCCTACAGTTACAACTCCGCTACCAGAGTGTAGCAATTCAAAAGTTACGTCGAATGAACCTATCGGCGTATTCCTGGCTATTGTATTTTAGGAGATATTGGCAGATTTAGCCATTTTGGGGGGTATGAAAATTTATGAAAAGTTCAATTACACCAAGATTTCTCTATGTTCCCGAGGGCCTACAGTTACAACTCCGCTACCAGAGTGTAACAATTCAAAAGTTACGTCGAATGAGCCTATCGGCGTATTCCTGGCTATTGTAGTTTAGGAGATATTGGCAGATTTAGCCATTTTGGGGGGTATGAAAATTTATGAAAAGTTCAATTAAACCAAGATTTATCTATGTTCCCGAGGGCCTACAGTTACAACTCCGCTACCAGAGTGTAGCAATTCAAAAGTTACGTCGAATGAGCCTATCGGCGTATTCCTGGCTATTGTAGTTTAGGAGATATTGGCAGATTTAGCAATTTTGGGTGGTATGAAAATTTATGAAAAGTTCAATTACACCAAGATTTCTCTATGTTGCCGAGAGCCTACAGTTACAACTCCGCTACCAGAGTGTAACGATTCAAAAGTTTCGTCGAATGAGCCTATCGGCGTATTCCTGGCTATTGTAGTTTAGGAGATATTGGCAGATTTAGCCATTTTGGGGGTTATGAAAATTTATGAAAAGTTCAATTACACCAAGATTTCCCTATGTTCCCGAGGGCCTACAGTTACAACTCCGCTACCAGAGTGTAGCAATTCAAAAGTTACGTCGAATGAGCCTATCGGCGTATTCCTGGCTATTGTAGTTTAGGAGATATTGGCAGATTTAGCCATTTTGGGGGGAATGAAAATTTATGAAAAGTTCAATTAAACCAAGATTTCTCTATGTTCCCGAGGGCCTACAGTTACAATTCCGCTACCAGAGTGTAGCAATTCAAAAGTTACGTCGAATGAGCCTATCGGCGTATTCCTGGCTATTGTAGTTTAGGAGATATTGGCAGATTTAGCCATTTTGGGGGGTATGAAAATTTATGAAAAGTTCAATTACACCAAGATTTCTCTATGTTCCCGAGGGCCTACAGTTACAACTCCGCTACCAGAGTGTAGCAATTCAAAAGTTACGTCGTATGAGCCTATCGGCGTATTCCTGGCTATTGTAGTTTAGGAGATATTGGCAGATTTAGCCATTTTGGGGGTATGAAAATTTATGAAAAGTTCAATTACACCAAGATTTCTCTGTGTTCCCGAGGGCCTACAGTTACAACTCCGCTACCAGAGTGTAGCAATTCAAAAGTTACGTCGAATGAGCCTATCGGCGTATTCCTGGCTATTGTAGTTTAGGAGATATTGGCAGATTTAGCCATTTTGGGGGGAATGAAAATTTATGAAAAGTTCAATTAAACCAAGATTTCTCTATGTTCCCGAGGGCCTACAGTTACAATTCCGCTACCAGAGTGTAGCAATTCAAAAGTTACGTCGAATGAGCCTATCGGCGTATTCCTGGCTATTGTAGTTTAGGAGATATTGGCAGATTTAGCCATTTTGGGGGGTATGAAAATTTATGAAAAGTTCAATTACACCAAGATTTCTCTATGTTCCCGAGGGCCTACAGTTACAACTCCGCTACCAGAGTGTAGCAATTCAAAAGTTACTTCGAATGAGCCTATCGGCGTATTCCTGGCTATTGTAGTTTAGGAGATATTGGCAGATTTAGCCATTTTGGGGGGTATGAAAATTTATGAAAAGTTCAAATAAACCAAGATTTCTCTATGTTCCCGAGGGCCTACAGTTACAACTCCGCTACCAGAGTGTAGCAATTCAAAAGTTACGTCGAATGAACCTATCGGCGTATTCCTGGCTATTGTATTTTAGGAGATATTGGCAGATTTAGCCATTTTGGGGGGTATGAAAATTTATGAAAAGTTCAATTACACCAAGATTTCTCTATGTTCCCGAGGGCCTACAGTTACAACTCCGCTACCAGAGTGTAACAATTCAAAAGTTACGTCGAATGAGCCTATCGGCGTATTCCTGGCTATTGTAGTTTAGGAGATATTGGCAGATTTAGCCATTTTGGGGGGTATGAAAATTTATGAAAAGTTCAATTAAACCAAGATTTATCTATGTTCCCGAGGGCCTACAGTTACAACTCCGCTACCAGAGTGTAGCAATTCAAAAGTTACGTCGAATGAGCCTATCGGCGTATTCCTGGCTATTGTAGTTTAGGAGATATTGGCAGATTTAGCAATTTTGGGTGGTATGAAAATTTATGAAAAGTTCAATTACACCAAGATTTCTCTATGTTGCCGAGAGCCTACAGTTACAACTCCGCTACCAGAGTGTAACGATTCAAAAGTTTCGTCGAATGAGCCTATCGGCGTATTCCTGGCTATTGTAGTTTAGGAGATATTGGCAGATTTAGCCATTTTGGGGGTTATGAAAATTTATGAAAAGTTCAATTACACCAAGATTTCCCTATGTTCCCGAGGGCCTACAGTTACAACTCCGCTACCAGAGTGTAGCAATTCAAAAGTTACGTCGAATGAGCCTATCGGCGTATTCCTGGCTATTGTAGTTTAGGAGATATTGGCAGATTTAGCCATTTTGGGGGGAATGAAAATTTATGAAAAGTTCAATTAAACCAAGATTTCTCTATGTTCCCGAGGGCCTACAGTTACAATTCCGCTACCAGAGTGTAGCAATTCAAAAGTTAC
This sequence comes from Botryllus schlosseri, assembly GCF_051294905.1. NCBI lineage: Eukaryota > Metazoa > Chordata > Ascidiacea > Stolidobranchia > Styelidae > Botryllus > Botryllus schlosseri. The sequence continues at coordinate 18,365,860 of NC_137243.1, read as the reverse complement.
GTCGAATGAGCCTATCGGCGTATTCCTGGCTATTGTAGTTTAGGAGATATTGGCAGATTTAGCCATTTTGGGGGGTATGAAAATTTATGAAAAGTTCAATTACACCAAGATTTCTCTATGTTCCCGAGGGCCTACAGTTACAACTCCGCTACCAGAGTGTAGCAATTCAAAAGTTACGTCGTATGAGCCTATCGGCGTATTCCTGGCTATTGTAGTTTAGGAGATATTGGCAGATTTAGCCATTTTGGGGGGTATGAAAATTTATGAAAAGTTCAATTACACCAAGATTTCTCTGTGTTCCCGAGGGCCTACAGTTACAACTCCGCTACCAGAGTGTAGCAATTCAAAAGTTACGTCGAATGAGCCTATCGGCGTATTCCTGGCTATTGTAGTTTAGGAGATATTGGCAGATTTAGCCATTTTGGGGGGAATGAAAATTTATGAAAAGTTCAATTAAACCAAGATTTCTCTATGTTCCCGAGGGCCTACAGTTACAATTCCGCTACCAGAGTGTAGCAATTCAGAAGTTACGTCGAATGAGCCTATCGGCGTATTCCTGGCTATTGTAGTTTAGGAGATATTGGCAGATTTAGCCATTTTGGGGGGTATGAAAATTTATGAAAAGTTCAATTACACCAAGATTTCTCTATGTTCCCGAGGGCCTACAGTTACAACTCCGCTACCAGAGTGTAGCAATTCAAAAGTTACGTCGAATGAGCCTATCGGCGTATTCCTGGCTATTGTAGTTTAGGAGATATTGGCAGATTTAGCCATTTTGGGGGGTATGAAAATTTATGAAAAGTTCAATTACACCAAGATTTCTCTATGTTCCCGAGGGCCTATAGTTACAACTCCGCTACCAGAGTGTAGCAATTCAAAAGTTACGTCGAATGAGCCTATCGGCGTATTCCTGGCTATTGTAGTTTAGGAGATATAGGCAGATTTAGAGATTTTGGGGGGTATGAAAATTTATGAAAAGTTCAATTAAACCAAGATTTCTCTATGTTCCCGGGGGCCTACAGTTACAACTCCGCTACCAGAGTGTAGCAATTCAAAAGTTACGTCGAATGAGCCTATCGGCGTATTCCTGGCTATTGTAGTCTAGGAGATATTGGCTGATTTAGCCATTTTGGGGGTTATGAAAATTTATGAAAAGTTCAATTAAACCAAGATTTCTCTATGTTCCCGAGGGCCTACAGTTACAACTCCGCTACCAGAGTGTATTAATTCAAAAGTTACGTCGAATGAGCCTATCGGCGTATTCCTGGCTATTGTAGTTTAGGAGATAATGGCAGATTTAGCCATTTTGGGGGGTATGAAAATTTATGAAAAGTTCAATTAAACCAAGATTTCTCTAGGTTCCCGAGGGCCTACAGTTACAACTCCGCTACCAGAGTGTATTAATTCAAAAGTTACGTCGAATGAGCCTATCGGCGTATTCCTGGCTATTGTAGTTTAGGAGATATTGGCAGATTAAGCCATTTTGGGGGGTATGAAAATTTATGAAAAGTTCAATTACACCAAGATTTCTCTATGCTCCCGAGGGCCTACAGTTACAACTCCGCTACCAGAGTGTAGCAATTCAAAAGTTACGTCGAATGAGCCTATCGGCGTATTCCTGGCTATTGTAGTTTAGGAGATATTGGCAGATTTAGCCATTTTGGGGGGTATGAAAATTTATGAAAAGTTCAAATAAACCAAGATTTCTCTATGTTCCCGAGGGCCTACAGTTACAACTCCGCTACCAGAGTGTAGCAATTCAAAAGTTATGTCGAATGAACCTATCGGCGTATTCCTGGCTATTGTATTTTAGGAGATATTGGCAGATTTAGCCATTTTGGGGGGTATGAAAATTTATGAAAAGTTCAATTACACCAAGATTTCTCTATGTTCCCGAGGGCCTACAGTTACAACTCCGCTACCAGAGTGTAGCAATTCAAAAGTTACGTCGAATGAGCCTATCGGCGTATTCCTGGCTATTGTAGTTTAAGAGATATTGGCAGATTTAGCCATTTTGGGGGGTATGAAAATTTATGAAAAGTTCAATTACACCAAGATTTCTCTATGTTCCCGAGGGCCTACAGTTACAACTCCGCTACCAGAGTGTAGCAATTCAAAAGTTACGTCGAATGAGCCTATCGGCGTATTCCTGGCTATTGTAGTTTAGGAGATATTGGCAGATTTAGCCATTTTGGGGGGTATGAAAATTTATGAAAAGTTCAATTAAACCAAGATTTATCTATGTTCCCGAGGGCCTACAGTTACAACTCTGCTACCAGAGTGTAGCAATTCAAAAGTTACGTCGAATGAGCCTATCGGCGTATTCCTGGCTATTGTAGTTTAGGAGATATTGGCAGATTTAGCCATTTTGGGTGGTATGAAAATTTATGAAAAGTTCAATTACACCAAGATTTCTCTATGTTGCCGAGAGCCTACAGTTACAACTCCGCTACCAGAGTGTAACGATTCAAAAGTTTCGTCGAATGAGCCTATCGGCGTATTCCTGGCTATTGTAGTTTAGGAGATATTGGCAGATTTAGCCATTTTGGGGGTTATGAAAATTTATGAAAAGTTCAATTACACCAAGATTTCCCTATGTTCCCGAGGGCCTACAGTTACAACTCCGCTACCAGAGTGTAGCAATTCAAAAGTTACGTCGAATGAGCCTATCGGCGTATTCCTGGCTATTGTAGTTTAGGAGATATTGGCAGATTTAGCCATTTTGGGGGGAATGAAAATTTATGAAAAGTTCAATTAAACCAAGATTTCTCTATGTTCCCGAGGGCCTACAGTTACAATTCCGCTACCAGAGTGTAGCAATTCAAAAGTTACGTCGAATGAGCCTATCGGCGTATTCCTGGCTATTGTAGTTTAGGAGATATTGGCAGATTTAGCCATTTTGGGGGGTATGAAAATTTATGAAAAGTTCAATTACACCAAGATTTCTCTATGTTCCCGAGGGCCTACAGTTACAACTCCGCTACCAGAGTGTAGCAATTCAAAAGTTACGTCGTATGAGCCTATCGGCGTATTCCTGGCTATTGTAGTTTAGGAGATATTGGCAGATTTAGCCATTTTGGGGGGTATGAAAATTTATGAAAAGTTCAATTACACCAAGATTTCTCTATGTTCCCGAGGGCCTACAGTTACAACTCCTCTACCAGAGTGTAGCAATTCAAAAGTTACGTCGGATGAGCCTATCGGCGTATTCCTGGCTATTGTAGTTTAGGAGATATTGGCAGATTTAGCCATTTTGGGGGGTATGAAAATTTATGAAAAGTTCAATTAAACCAAGATTTCTCTATGTTCCCGAGGGCCTACAGTTACAACTCCGCTACCAGAGTGTAGCAATTCAAAAGTTACGTCGAATGAGCCTATCGGCGTTTTCCTGGCTATTGTAGTTTAGGAGATATTGGCAGATTTAGCCATTTTGGTGGGTATGAAAATTTATGAAAAGTTCAATTACACCAAGATTTCTCTATGTTCCCGAGGGCCTACAGTTACAACTCCGCTACCAGAGTGTAGCAATTCAAAAGTTACGTCGAATGAGCCTATCGGCGTATACCTGGCTATTGTAGTTTAAGAGATATTGGCAGATTTAGCCATTTTGGGGGGTATGAAAATTTATGAAAAGTTCAATTACACCAAGATTTCTCTATGTTCCCGAGGGCCTACAGTTACAACTCCGCTACCAGAGTGTAGCAATTCAAAAGTTACGTCGAATGAGCCTATCGGCGTATTCCTGGCTATTGTAGTTTAGGAGATATTGGCAGATTTAGCCATTTTGGGGGGTATGAAAATTTATGAAAAGTTCAATTAAACCAAGATTTATCTATGTTCCCGAGGGCCTACAGTTACAACTCCGCTACCAGAGTGTAGCAATTCAAAAGTTACGTCGAATGAGCCTATCGGCGTATTCCTGGCTATTGTAGTTTAGGAGATATTGGCAGATTTAGCCATTTTGGGTGGTATGAAAATTTATGAAAAGTTCAATTACACCAAGATTTCTCTATGTTGCCGAGAGCCTACAGTTACAACTCCGCTACCAGAGTGTAACGATTCAAAAGTTTCGTCGAAGGAGCCTATCGGCGTATTCCTGGCTATTGTAGTTTAGGAGATATTGGCAGATTTAGCCATTTTGGGGGGTATGAAAATTTATGAAAAGTTCAATTACACCAAGATTTCCCTATGTTCCCGAGGGCCTACAGTTACAACTCCGCTACCAGAGTGTAGCAATTCAAAAGTTACGTCGAATGAGCCTATCGGCGTATTCCTGGCTATTGTAGTTTAGGAGATATTGGCAGATTTAGCCATTTTGGGGGGTATGAAAATTTATGAAAAGTTCAATTAAACCAAGATTTATCTATGTTCCCGAGGGCCTACAGTTACAACTCCGCTACCAGAGTGTAGCAATTCAAAAGTTACGTCGTATGAGCCTATCGGCGTATTCCTGGCTATTGTAGTTTAGGAGATATTGGCAGATTTAGCCATTTTGGGGGGTATGAAAATTTATGAAAAGTTCAATTACACCAAGATTTCTCTATGTTCCCGAGGGCCTACAGTTACAACTCCTCTACCAGAGTGTAGCAATTCAAAAGTTACGTCGGATGAGCCTATCGGCGTATTCCTGGCTATTGTAGTTTAGGAGATATTGGCAGATTTAGCCATTTTGGGGGGTATGAAAATTTATGAAAAGTTCAATTAAACCAAGATTTCTCTATGTTCCCGAGGGCCTACAGTTACAACTCCGCTACCAGAGTGTAGCAATTCAAAAGTTACGTCGAATGAGCCTATCGGCGTTTTCCTGGCTATTGTAGTTTAGGAGATATTGGCAGATTTAGCCATTTTGGTGGGTATGAAAATTTATGAAAAGTTCAATTACACCAAGATTTCTCTATGTTCCCGAGGGCCTACAGTTACAACTCCGCTACCAGAGTGTAGCAATTCAAAAGTTACGTCGAATGAGCCTATCGGCGTATAACTGGCTATTGTAGTTTAAGAGATATTGGCAGATTTAGCCATTTTGGGGGGTATGAAAATTTATGAAAAGTTCAATTACACCAAGATTTCTCTATGTTCCCGAGGGCCTACAGTTACAACTCCGCTACCAGAGTGTAGCAATTCAAAAGTTACGTCGAATGAGCCTATCGGCGTATTCCTGGCTATTGTAGTTTAGGAGATATTGGCAGATTTAGCCATTTTGGGGGGTATGAAAATTTATGAAAAGTTCAATTAAACCAAGATTTATCTATGTTCCCGAGGGCCTACAGTTACAACTCCGCTACCAGAGTGTAGCAATTCAAAAGTTACGTCGAATGAGCCTATCGGCGTATTCCTGGCTATTGTAGTTTAGGAGATATTGGCAGATTTAGCCATTTTGGGTGGTATGAAAATTTATGAAAAGTTCAATTACACCAAGATTTCTCTATGTTGCCGAGAGCCTACAGTTACAACTCCGCTACCAGAGTGTAACGATTCAAAAGTTTCGTCGAATGAGCCTATCGGCGTATTCCTGGCTATTGTAGTTTAGGAGATATTGGCAGATTTAGCCATTTTGGGGGGTATGAAAATTTATGAAAAGTTCAATTACACCAAGATTTCCCTATGTTCCCGAGGGCCTACAGTTACAACTCCGCTACCAGAGTGTAGCAATTCAAAAGTTACGTCGAATGAGCCTATCGGCGTATTCCTGGCTATTGTAGTTTAGGAGATATTGGCAGATTTAGCCATTTTGGGGGGAATGAAAATTTATGAAAAGTTCAATTACACCAAGATTTCTCTATGTTCCCGAGGGCCTACAGTTACAACTCCGCTACCAGAGTGTAGCAATTCAAAAGTTACGTCGAATGAGCCTATCGGCGTATTCCTGGCTATTGTAGTTTAGGAGATATAGGCAGATTTAGAGATTTTGGGGGGTATGAAAATTTATGAAAAGTTCAATTAAACCAAGATTTCTCTATATTCCCGAGGGCCTACAGTTACAACTCCGCTACCAGAGTGTAGCAATTCAAAAGTTACGTCGAATGAGCCTATCGGCGTATTCCTGGCTATTGTAGTCTAGGAGATATTGGCTGATTTAGCCATTTTGGGGGGTATGAAAATTTATGAAAAGTTCAATTAAACCAAGATTTCTCTATGTTCCCGAGGGCCTACAGTTACAACTCCGCTACCAGAGTGTATTAATTCAAAAGTTACGTCGAATGAGCCTATCGGCGTATTCCTTGCTATTGTAGTTTAGGAGATATTGGCAGATTTAGCCATTTTGGGGGGTATGAAAATTTATGAAAAGTTCAATTAAACCAAGATTTCTCTATGTTCCCGATGGCCTACAGTTACAACTCCGCTACCAGAGTGTATTAATTCAAAAGTTACGTCGAATGAGCCTATCGGCGTATTCCTGGCTATTGTAGTTTAGGAGATATTGGCAGATTTAGCCATTTTGGGGGGTATGAAAATTTATGAAAAGTTCAATTACACCAAGATTTCTCTATGCTCCCGAGGGCCTACAGTTACAACTCCGCTACCAGAGTGTAGCAATTCAAAAGTTACGTCGAATGAGCCTATCGGCGTATTCTTGGCTATTGTAGTTTAGGAGATATTGGCAGATTTAGCCATTTTGGGTGGTATGAAAATTTATGAAAAGTTCAATTACACCAAGATTTCTCTATGTTGCCGAGAGCCTACAGTTACAACTCCGCTACAAGAGTGTAACGATTCAAAAGTTTCGTCGAATGAGCCTATCGGCGTATTCCTGGCTATTGTAGTTTAGGAGATATTGGCAGATTTAGCCATTTTGGGGGTTATGAAAATTTATGAAAAGTTCAATTACACCAAGATTTCCCTATGTTCCCGAGGGCCTACAGTTACAACTCCGCTACCAGAGTGTAGCAATTCAAAAGTTACGTCGAATGAGCCTATCGGCGTATTCCTGGCTATTGTAGTTTAGGAGATATTGGCAGATTTAGCCATTTTGGGGGGAATGAAAATTTATGATAAGTTCAATTAAACCAAGATTTCTCTATGTTCCCGAGGGCCTACAGTTACAATTCCGCTACCAGAGTGTAGCAATTCAAAAGTTACGTCGAATGAGCCTATCGGCGTATTCCTGGCTATTGTAGTTTAGGAGATATTGGCAGATTTAGCCATTTTGGGGGGTATGAAAATTTATGAAAAGTTCAATTACACCAAGATTTCTCTATGTTCCCGAGGGCCTACAGTTACAACTCCGCTACCAGAGTGTAGCAATTCAAAAGTTACGTCGTATGAGCCTATCGGCGTATTCCTGGCTATTGTAGTTTAGGAGATATTGGCAGATTTAGCCATTTTGGGGGGTATGAAAATTTATGAAAAGTTCAATTACACCAAGATTTCTCTATGTTCCCGAGGGCCTACAGTTACAACTCCGCTACCAGAGTGTAGCAATTCAAAAGTTACGTCGGATGAGCCTATCGGCGTATTCCTGGCTATTGTAGTTTAGGAGATATTGGCAGATTTAGCCATTTTGGGGGGTATGAAAATTTATGAAAAGTTCAATTACACCAAGATTTCTCTATGTTCCCGAGGGCCTACAGTTACAACTCCGCTACCAGAGTGTAGCAATTCAAAAGTTACGTCGGATGAGCCTATCGGCGTATTCCTGGCTATTGTAGTTTAGGAGATATTGGCAGATTTAGCCATTTTGGGGGGTATGAAAATTTATGAAAAGTTCAATTACACCAAGATTTCTCTATGTTCCCGAGGGCCTACAGTTACAACTCCGCTACCAGAGTGTAGCAATTCAAAAGTTACGTCGAATGAGCCTATCGGCGTATTCCTGGCTATTGTAGTTTAGGAGATATTGGCAGATTTAGCCATTTTGGGGGGTATGAAAATTTATGAAAAGTTCAATTAAACCAAGATTTATCTATGTTCCCGAGGGCCTACAGTTACAACTCCGCTACCAGAGTGTATTAATTCAAAAGTTACGTCGAATGAGCCTATCGGCGTATTCCTTGCTATTGTAGTTTAGGAGATAATGGCAGATTTAGCCATTTTGGGGGGTATGAAAATTTATGAAAAGTTCAATTAAACCAAGATTTCTCTATGTTCCCGATGGCCTACAGTTACAACTCCGCTACCAGAGTGTATTAATTCAAAAGTTACGTCGAATGAGCCTATCGGCGTATTCCTGGCTATTGTAGTTTAGGAGATATTGGCAGATTTAGCCATTTTGGGGGGTATGAAAATTTATGAAAAGTTCAATTACACCAAGATTTCTCTATGCTCCCGAGGGCCTACAGTTACAACTCCGCTACCAGAGTGTAGCAATTCAAAAGTTACGTCGAATGAGCCTATCGGCGTATTCCTGGCTATTGTAGTTTAGGAGATATTGGCAGATTTAGCCATTTTGGGTGGTATGAAAATTTATGAAAAGTTCAATTACACCAAGATTTCTCTATGTTGCCGAGAGCCTACAGTTACAACTCCGCTACAAGAGTGTAACGATTCAAAAGTTTCGTCGAATGAGCCTATCGGCGTATTCCTGGCTATTGTAGTTTAGGAGATATTGGCAGATTTAGCCATTTTGGGGGTTATGAAAATTTATGAAAAGTTCAATTACACCAAGATTTCCCTATGTTCCCGAGGGCCTACAGTTACAACTCCGCTACCAGAGTGTAGCAATTCAAAAGTTACGTCGAATGAGCCTATCGGTGTATTCCTGGCTATTGTAGTTTAGGAGATATTGGCAGATTTAGCCATTTTGGGGGGAATGAAAATTTATGATAAGTTCAATTAAACCAAGATTTCTCTATGTTCCCGAGGGCCTACAGTTACAATTCCGCTACCAGAGTGTAGCAATTCAAAAGTTACGTCGAATGAGCCTATCGGCGTATTCCTGGCTATTGTAGTTTAGGAGATATTGGCAGATTTAGCCATTTTGGGGGGTATGAAAATTTATGAAAAGTTCAATTACACCAAGATTTCTCTATGTTCCCGAGGGCCTACAGTTACAACTCCGCTACCAGAGTGTAGCAATTCAAAAGTTACGTCGTATGAGCCTATCGGCGTATTCCTGGCTATTGTAGTTTAGGAGATATTGGCAGATTTAGCCATTTTGGGGGGTATGAAAATTTATGAAAAGTTCAATTACACCGAGATTTCTCTATGTTCCCGAGGGCCTACAGTTACAACTCCGCTACCAGAGTGTAGCAATTCAAAAGTTACGTCGGATGAGCCTATCGGCGTATTCCTGGCTATTGTAGTTTAGGAGATATTGGCAGATTTAGCCATTTTGGGGGGTATGAAAATTTATGAAAAGTTCAATTAAACCAAGATTTCTCTATGTTCCCGAGGGCCTACAGTTACAACTCCGCTACCAGAGTGTAGCAATTCAAAAGTTACGTCGAATGAGCCTATCGGCGTTTTCCTGGCTATTGTAGTTTAGGAGATATTGGCAGATTTAGCCATTTTGGAGGGTATGAAAATTTATGAAAAGTTCAATTACACCAAGATTTCTCTATGTTCCCGAGGGCCTACAGTTACAACTCCGCTACTAGAGTGTAGCAATTCAAAAGTTACGTCGAATGAGCCTATCGGCGTATACCTGGCTATTGTAGTTTAAGAGATATTGGCAGATTTAGCCATTTTGGGGGGTATGAAAATTTATGAAAAGTTCAATTACACCAAGATTTCTCTATGTTCCCGAGGGCCTACAGTTACAACTCCGCTACCAGAGTGTAGCAATTCAAAAGTTACGTCGAATGAGCCTATCGGCGTATTCCTGGCTATTGTAGTTTAGGAGATATTGGCAGATTTAGCCATTTTGGGGGGTATGAAAATTTATGAAAAGTTCAATTAAACCAAGATTTATCTATGTTCCCGAGGGCCTACAGTTACAACTCCGCTACCAGAGTGTAGCAATTCAAAAGTTACGTCGAATGAGCCTATCGGCGTATTCCTGGCTATTGTAGTTTAGGAGATATTGGCAGATTTAGCCATTTTGGGTGGTATGAAAATTTATGAAAAGTTCAATTACACCAAGATTTCTCTATGTTCCCGAGGGCCTACAGTTACAACTCCGCTACCAGAGTGTAGCAATTCAAAAGTTACGTCGAATGAGCCTATCGGCGTATTCCTGGCTATTGTAGTTTAGGAGATATTGGCAGATTTAGCCATTTTGGGGGGTATGAAAATTTATGAAAAGTTCAATTACACCAAGATTTCTCTATGTTCCCGAGGGCCTACAGTTACAACTCCGCTACCAGAGTGTAGCAATTCAAAAGTTACGTCGAATGAGCCTATCGGCGTATTCCTGGCTATTGTAGTTTAGGAGATATTGGCAGATTTAGCCATTTTGGGGGGTATGAAAATTTATGAAAAGTTCAATTAAACCAAGATTTATCTATGTTCCCGAGGGCCTACAGTTACAACTCCGCTACCAGAGTGTAACGATTCAAAAGTTTCGTCGAATGAGCCTATCGGCGTATTCCTGGCTATTGTAGTTTAGGAGATATTGGCAGATTTAGCCATTTTGGGGGGTATGAAAATTTATGAAAAGTTCAATTACACCAAGATTTCCCTATGTTCCCGAGGGCCTACAGTTACAACTCCGCTACCAGAGTGTAGCAATTCAAAAGTTACGTCGAATGAGCCTATCGGCGTATTCCTGGCTATTGTAGTTTAGGAGATATTGGCAGATTTAGCCATTTTGGGGGGAATGAAAATTTATGAAAAGTTCAATTACACCAAGATTTCTCTATGTTCCCGAGGGCCTACAGTTACAACTCCGCTACTAGAGTGTAGCAATTCAAAAGTTACGTCGAATGAGCCTATCGGCGTATTCCTGGCTATTGTAGTTTAGGAGATATTGGCAGATTTAGCCATTTTGGAGGGTATGAAAATTTATGAAAAGTTCAATTACACCAAGATTTCTCTATGTTCCCGAGGGCCTACAGTTACAACTCCGCTACTAGAGTGTAGCAATTCAAAAGTTACGTCGAATGAGCCTATCGGCGTATACCTGGCTATTGTAGTTTAAGAGATATTGGCAGATTTAGCCATTTTGGGGGGTATGAAAATTTATGAAAAGTTCAATTACACCAAGATTTCTCTATGTTCCCGAGGGCCTACAGTTACAACTCCGCTACCAGAGTGTAGCAATTCAAAAGTTACGTCGAATGAGCCTATCGGCGTATTCCTGGCTATTGTAGTTTAGGAGATATTGGCAGATTTAGCCATTTTGGGGGGTATGAAAATTTATGAAAAGTTCAATTAAACCAAGATTTATCTATGTTCCCGAGGGCCTACAGTTACAACTCCGCTACCAGAGTGTAGCAATTCAAAAGTTACGTCGAATGAGCCTATCGGCGTATTCCTGGCTATTGTAGTTTAGGAGATATTGGCAGATTTAGCCATTTTGGGTGGTATGAAAATTTATGAAAAGTTCAATTACACCAAGATTTCTCTATGTTGCCGAGAGCCTACAGTTACAACTCCGCTACCAGAGTGTAACGATTCAAAAGTTTCGTCGAATGAGCCTATCGGCGTATTCCTGGCTATTGTAGTTTAGGAGATATTGGCAGATTTAGCCATTTTGGGGGGTATGAAAATTTATGAAAAGTTCAATTACACCAAGATTTCCCTATGTTCCCGAGGGCCTACAGTTACAACTCCGCTACCAGAGTGTAGCAATTCAAAAGTTACGTCGAATGAGCCTATCGGCGTATTCCTGGCTATTGTAGTTTAGGAGATATTGGCAGATTTAGCCATATTGGGGGGAATGAAAATTTATGAAAAGTTCAATTACACCAAGATTTCTCTATGTTCCCGAGGGCCTACAGTTACAACTCCGCTACCAGAGTGTAGCAATTCAAAAGTTACGTCGAATGAGCCTATCGGCGTATTCCTGGCTATTGTAGTTTAGGAGATATAGGCAGATTTAGAGATTTTGGGGGGTATGAAAATTTATGAAAAGTTCAATTAAACCAAGATTTCTCTATATTCCCGAGGGCCTACAGTTACAACTCCGCTACCAGAGTGTAGCAATTCAAAAGTTACGTCGAATGAGCCTATCGGCGTATTCCTGGCTATTGTAGTCTAGGAGATATTGGCTGATTTAGCCATTTTGGGGGGTATGAAAATTTATGAAAAGTTCAATTAAACCAAGATTTCTCTATGTTCCCGAGGGCCTACAGTTACAACTCCGCTACCAGAGTGTATTAATTCAAAAGTTACGTCGAATGAGCCTATCGGCGTATTCCTGGCTATTGTAGTTTAGGAGATATTGGCAGATTTAGCCATTTTGGGGGGTATGAAAATTTATGAAAAGTTCAAGTAAACCAAGATTTCTCTATGTTCCCGAGGGCCTACAGTTACAACTCCGCTACCAGAGTGTAGCAATTCAAAAGTTACGTCGAATGAACCTATCGGCGTATTCCTGGCTATTGTATTTTAGGAGATATTGGCAGATTTAGCCATTTTGGGAGGTATGAAAATTTATGAAAAGTTCAATTACACCAAGATTTCTCTATGTTCCCGAGGGCCTACAGTTACAACTCCGCTACCAGAGTGTAGCAATTCAAAAGTTACGTCGAATGAGCCTATCGGCGTATTCCTGGCTATTGTAGTTTAAGAGATATTGACAGATTTAGCCATTTTGGGGGGTATGAAAATTTATGAAAAGTTCATTTACACCAAGATTTCTCTATGTTCCCGAGGGCCTACAGTTACAACTCCGCTACCAGAGTGTAGCAATTCAAAAGTTACGTCGAATCAGCCTATCGGCGTATTCCTGGCTATTGTAGTTTAGGAGATATTGGCAGATTTAGCCATTTTGGGGGGAATGAAAATTTATGAAAAGTTCAATTAAACCAAGATTTCTCTATGTTCCCGAGGGCCTACAGTTACAATTCCGCTACCAGAGTGTAGCAATTCAAAAGTTACGTCGAATGAGCCTATCGGCGTATTCCTGGCTGTTGTAGTTTAGGAGATATTGGCAGATTTAGCCATTTTGGGGGGTATGAAAATTTATGAAAAGTTCAATTACACCAAGATTTCTCTATGTTCCCGAGGGCCTACAGTTACAACTCCGCTACCAGAGTGTAGCAATTCAAAAGTTACGTCGAATGAGCCTATCGGCGTATTCCTGGCTATTGTAGTTTAGGAGATATTGGCAGATTTAGCCATTTTGGGGGGTATGAAAATTTATGAAAAGTTCAATTACACCAAGATTTCTCTATGTTCCCGAGGGCCTACAGTTACAACTCCGCTACCAGAGTGTAGCAATTCAAAAGTTACGTCGAATGAGCCTATCGGCGTATTCCTGGCTATTGTAGTTTAGGAGATATAGGCAGATTTAGAGATTTTGGGGGGTATGAAAATTTATGAAAAGTTCAATTAAACCAAGATTTCTCTATGTTCCCGAGGGCCTACAGTTACAACTCCGCTACCAGAGTGTAGCAATTCAAAAGTTACGTCGAATGAGCCTATCGGCGTATTCCTGGCTATTGTAGTCTAGGAGATATTGGCTGATTTAGCCATTTTGGGGGGTATGAAAATTTATGAAAAGTTCAATTAAACCAAGATTTCTCTATGTTCCCGAGGGCCTACAGTTACAACTCTGCTACCAGAGTGTAGCAATTCAAAAGTTACGTCGAATGAGCCTATCGGCGTATTCCTGGCTATTGTAGTTTAGGAGATATTGGCAGATTTAGCCATTTTGGGGGGTATGAAAATTTATGAAAAGTTCAATTAAACCAAGATTTCTCTATGTTCCCGAGGGCCTACAGTTACAACTCCGCTACCAGAGTGTAGCAATTCAAAAGTTACGTCGAATAAGCCTATCGGTGTATTCCTGGCTATTGTAGTTTAGGAGATATTGGCAGATTTAGCCATTTTGGGGGGTATGAAAATTTATGAAAAGTTCAATTACACCAAGATTTCTCTATGTTCCCGAGGGCCTACAGTTACAAATCCGCTACCAGAGTGTAACAATTCAAAAGTTACGTCGAATGAGCCTATCGGCGTATTCCTGGCTATTGTAGTTTAGGAGATATTGGCAGATTTAGCCATTTTGGGGGGTATGAAAATTTATGAAAAGTTCAATTACACCAAGATTTCTCTATGTTCCCGAGGGCCTACAGTTACAACTCCGCTACCAGAGTGTAGCAATTCAAAAGTTACGTCGAATGAGCCTATCGGCGTATTCCTGGCTATTGTAGTTTAGGAGATATTGGCAGATTTAGCCATTTTGGGGGGTATGAAAATTTATGAAAAGTTCAATTACACCAAGATTTCTCTATGTTCCCGAGGGCCTACAGTTACAATTCCGCTACCAGAGTGTAGCAATTCAAAAGTTACGTCGAATGAGCCTATCGGCGTATTCCTGGCTATTGTAGTTTAGGAGATATTGGCAGATTTAGCCATTTTGGGGGGTATGAAAATTTATGAAAAGTTCAATTACACCAAGATTTCTCTATGTTCCCGAGGGCCTACAGTTACAACTCCGCTACCAGAGTGTAGCAATTCAAAAGTTACGTCGTATGAGCCTATCGGCGTATTCCTGGCTATTGTAGTTTAGGAGATATTGGCAGATTTAGCCATTTTGGGGGGTATGAAAATTTATGAAAAGTTCAATTACACCAAGATTTCTCTGTGTTCCCGAGGGCCTACAGTTACAACTCCGCTACCAGAGTGTAGCAATTCAAAAGTTACGTCGAATGAGCCTATCGGCGTATTCCTGGCTATTGTAGTTTAGGAGATATTGGCAGATTTAGCCATTTTGGGGGGAATGAAAATTTATGAAAAGTTCAATTAAACCAAGATTTCTCTATGTTCCCGAGGGCCTACAGTTACAATTCCGCTACCAGAGTGTAGCAATTCAAAAGTTACGTCGAATGAGCCTATCGGCGTATTCCTGGCTATTGTAGTTTAGGAGATATTGGCAGATTTAGCCATTTTGGGGGGTATGAAAATTTATGAAAAGTTCAATTACACCAAGATTTCTCTATGTTCCCGAGGGCCTACAGTTACAACTCCGCTACCAGAGTGTAGCAATTCAAAAGTTACGTCGAATGAGCCTATCGGCGTATTCCTGGCTATTGTAGTTTAGGAGATATTGGCAGATTTAGCCATTTTGGGGGGTATGAAAATTTATGAAAAGTTCAATTACACCAAGATTTCTCTATGTTCCCGAGGGCCTACAGTTACAACTCCGCTACCAGAGTGTAGCAATTCAAAAGTTACGTCGAATGAGCCTATCGGCGTATTCCTGGCTATTGTAGTTTAGGAGATATAGGCAGATTTAGAGATTTTGGGGGGTATGAAAATTTATGAAAAGTTCAATTAAACCAAGATTTCTCTATGTTCCCGGGGGCCTACAGTTACAACTCCGCTACCAGAGTGTAGCAATTCAAAAGTTACGTCGAATGAGCCTATCGGCGTATTCCTGGCTATTGTAGTCTAGGAGATATTGGCTGATTTAGCCATTTTGGGGGTTATGAAAATTTACGAAAAGTTCAATTAAACCAAGATTTCTCTATGTTCCCGAGGGCCTACAGTTACAACTCCGCTACCAGAGTGTATTAATTCAAAAGTTACGTCGAATGAGCCTATCGGCGTATTCCTGGCTATTGTAGTTTAGGAGATAATGGCAGATTTAGCCATTTTGGGGGGTATGAAAATTTATGAAAAGTTCAATTAAACCAAGATTTCTCTAGGTTCCCGAGGGCCTACAGTTACAACTCCGCTACCAGAGTGTATTAATTCAAAAGTTACGTCGAATGAGCCTATCGGCGTATTCCTGGCTATTGTAGTTTAGGAGATATTGGCAGATTTAGCCATTTTGGGGGGTATGAAAATTTATGAAAAGTTCAATTACACCAAGATTTCTCTATGCTCCCGAGGGCCTACAGTTACAACTCCGCTACCAGAGTGTAGCAATTCAAAAGTTACGTCGAATGAGCCTATCGGCGTATTCCTGGCTATTGTAGTTTAGGAGATATTGGCAGATTTAGCCATTTTGGGGGGTATGAAAATTTATGAAAAGTTCAAATAAACCAAGATTTCTCTATGTTCCCGAGGGCCTACAGTTACAACTCCGCTACCAGAGTGTAGCAATTCAAAAGTTACGTCGAATGAACCTATCGGCGTATTCCTGGCTATTGTATTTTAGGAGATATTGGCAGATTTAGCCATTTTGGGGGGTATGAAAATTTATGAAAAGTTCAATTACACCAAGATTTCTCTATGTTCCCGAGGGCCTACAGTTACAACTCCGCTACCAGAGTGTAGCAATTCAAAAGTTACGTCGAATGAGCCTATCGGCGTATTCCTGGCTATTGTAGTTTAAGAGATATTGGCAGATTTAGCCATTTTGGGGGGTATGAAAATTTATGAAAAGTTCAATTACACCAAGATTTCTCTATGTTCCCGAGGGCCTACAGTTACAACTCTGCTACCAGAGTGTAGCAATTCATAAGTTACGTCGAATGAGCCTATCGGCGTATTCCTGGCTATTGTAGTTTAGGAGATATTGGCAGATTTAGCCATTTTGGGGGGTATGAAAATTTATGAAAAGTTCAATTAAACCAAGATTTATCTATGTTCCCGAGGGCCTACAGTTACAACTCCGCTACCAGAGTGTAGCAATTCAAAAGTTACGTCGAATGAGCCTATCGGCGTATTCCTGGCTATTGTAGTTTAGGAGATATTGGCAGATTTAGCCATTTTGGGTGGTATGAAAATTTATGAAAAGTTCAATTACACCAAGATTTCTCTATGTTGCCGAGAGCCTACAGTTACAACTCCGCTACCAGAGTGTAACGATTCAAAAGTTTCGTCGAATGAGCCTATCGGCGTATTCCTGGCTATTGTAGTTTAGGAGATATTGGCAGATTTAGCCATTTTGGGGGTTATGAAAATTTATGAAAAGTTCATTTACACCAAGATTTCCCTATGTTCCCGAGGGCCTACAGTTACAACTCCGCTACCAGAGTGTAGCAATTCAAAAGTTACGTCGAATGAGCCTATCGGCGTATTCCTGGCTATTGTAGTTTAGGAGATATTGGCAGATTTAGCCATTTTGGGGGAATGAAAATTTATGAAAAGTTCAATTAAACCAAGATTTCTCTATGTTCCCGAGGGCCTACAGTTACAATTCCGCTACCAGAGTGTAGCAATTCAAAAGTTACGTCGAATGAGCCTATCGGCGTATTCCTGGCTATTGTAGTTTAGGAGATATTGGCAGATTTAGCCATTTTGGGGGGTATGAAAATTTATGAAAAGTTCAATTACACCAAGATTTCTCTATGTTCCCGAGGGCCTACAGTTACAACTCCGCTACCAGAGTGTAGCAATTCAAAAGTTACGTCGGATGAGCCTATCGGCGTATTCCTGGCTATTGTAGTTTAGGAGATATTGGCAGATTTAGCCATTTTGGGGGGTATGAAAATTTATGAAAAGTTCAATTAAACCAAGATTTCTCTATGTTCCCGAGGGCCTACAGTTACAACTCCGCTACCAGAGTGTAGCAATTCAAAAGTTACGTCGAATGAGCCTATCGGCGTTTTCCTGGCTATTGTAGTTTAGGAGATATTGGCAGATTTAGCCATTTTGGAGGGTATGAAAATTTATGAAAAGTTCAATTACACCAAGATTTCTCTATGTTCCCGAGGGCCTACAGTTACAACTCCGCTACCAGAGTGTAGCAATTCAAAAGTTACGTCGAATGAGCCTATCGGCGTATACCTGGCTATTGTAGTTTAAGAGATATTGGCAGATTTAGCCATTTTGGGGGGTATGAAAATTTATGAAAAGTTCAATTACACCAAGATTTCTCTATGTTCCCGAGGGCCTACAGTTACAACTCCGCTACCAGAGTGTAGCAATTCAAAAGTTACGTCGAATGAGCCTATCGGCGTATTCCTGGCTATTGTAGTTTAGGAGATATTGGCAGATTTAGCCATTTTGGGGGGTATGAAAATTTATGAAAAGTTCAATTAAACCAAGATTTATCTATGTTCCCGAGGGCCTACAGTTACAACTCCGCTACCAGAGTGTAGCAATTCAAAAGTTACGTCGAATGAGCCTATCGGCGTATTCCTGGCTATTGTAGTTTAGGAGATATTGGCAGATTTAGCCATTTTGGGTGGTATGAAAATTTATGAAAAGTTCAATTACACCAAGATTTCTCTATGTTGCCGAGAGCCTACAGTTACAACTCCGCTACCAGAGTGTAACGATTCAAAAGTTTCGTCGAATGAGCCTATCGGCGTATTCCTGGCTATTGTAGTTTAGGAGATATTGGCAGATTTAGCCATTTTGGGGGGTATGAAAATTTATGAAAAGTTCAATTACACCAAGATTTCCCTATGTTCCCGAGGGCCTACAGTTACAACTCCGCTACCAGAGTGTAGCAATTCAAAAGTTACGTCGAATGAGCCTATCGGCGTATTCCTGGCTGTTGTAGTTTAGGAGATATTGGCAGATTTAGCCATTTTGGGGGGAATGAAAATTTATGAAAAGTTCAATTACACCAAGATTTCTCTATGTTCCCGAGGGCCTACAGTTACAACTCCGCTACCAGAGTGTAGCAATTCAAAAGTTACGTCGAATGAGCCTATCGGCGTATTCCTGGCTATTGTAGTTTAGGAGATATAGGCAGATTTAGAGATTTTGGGGGGTATGAAAATTTATGAAAAGTTCAATTAAACCAAGATTTCTCTATATTCCCGAGGGCCTACAGTTACAACTCCGCTACCAGAGTGTAGCAATTCAAAAGTTACGTCGAATGAGCCTATCGGCGTATTCCTGGCTATTGTAGTCTAGGAGATATTGGCTGATTTAGCCATTTTGGGGGGTATGAAAATTTATGAAAAGTTCAATTAAACCAAGATTTCTCTATGTTCCCGAGGGCCTACAGTTACAACTCCGCTACCAGAGTGTATTAATTCAAAAGTTACGTCGAATGAGCCTATCGGCGTATTCCTTGCTATTGTAGTTTAGGAGATAATGGCAGATTTAGCCATTTTGGGGGGTATGAAAATTTATGAAAAGTTCAATTAAACCAAGATTTCTCTATGTTCCCGATGGCCTACAGTTACAACTCCGCTACCAGAGTGTATTAATTCAAAAGTTACGTCGAATGAGCCTATCGGCGTATTCCTGGCTATTGTAGTTTAGGAGATATTGGCAGATTTAGCCATTTTGGGGGGTATGAAAATTTATGAAAAGTTCAATTACACCAAGATTTCTCTATGCTCCCGAGGGCCTACAGTTACAACTCCGCTACCAGAGTGTAGCAATTCAAAAGTTACGTCGAATGAGCCTATCGGCGTATTCCTGGCTATTGTAGTTTAGGAGATATTGGCAGATTTAGCCATTTTGGGTGGTATGAAAATTTATGAAAAGTTCAATTACACCAAGATTTCTCTATGTTGCCGAGAGCCTACAGTTACAACTCCGCTACCAGAGTGTAACGATTCAAAAGTTTCGTCGAATGAGCCTATCGGCGTATTCCTGGCTATTGTAGTTTAGGAGATATTGGCAGATTTAGCCATTTTGGGGGTTATGAAAATTTATGAAAAGTTCAATTACACCAAGATTTCCCTATGTTCCCGAGGGCCTACAGTTACAACTCCGCTACCAGAGTGTAGCAATTCAAAAGTTACGTCGAATGAGCCTATCGGCGTATTCCTGGCTATTGTAGTTTAGGAGATATTGGCAGATTTAGCCATTTTGGGGGGAATGAAAATTTATGAAAAGTTCAATTAAACCAAGATTTCTCTATGTTCCCGAGGGCCTACAGTTACAATTCCGCTACCAGAGTGTAGCAATTCAAAAGTTACGTCGAATGAGCCTATCGGCGTATTCCTGGCTATTGTAGTTTAGGAGATATTGGCAGATTTAGCCATTTTGGGGGGTATGAAAATTTATGAAAAGTTCAATTACACCAAGATTTCTCTATGTTCCCGAGGGCCTACAGTTACAACTCCGCTACCAGAGTGTAGCAATTCAAAAGTTACGTCGAATGAGCCTATCGGCGTATTCCTGGCTATTGTAGTCTAGGAGATATTGGCTGATTTAGCCATTTTGGGGGGTATGAAAATTTATGAAAAGTTCAATTAAACCAAGATTTCTCTAGATTCCCGAGGGCCTACAGTTACAACTCCGCTACCAGAGTGTATTAATTCAAAAGTTACGTCGAATGAGCCTATCGGCGTATTCCTGGCTATTGTAGTTTAGGAGATATTGGCAGATTTAGCCATTTTGGGGGGTATGAAAATTTATGAAAAGTTCAATTACACCAAGATTTCTCTATGCTCCCGAGGGCCTACAGTTACAACTCCGCTACCAGAGTGTAGCAATTCAAAAGTTACGTCTAATGAGCCTATCGGCGTATTCCTGGCTATTGTAGTTTAGGAGATATTGGCAGATTTAGCCATTTTGGGGGGTATGAAAATTTATGAAAAGTTCAAATAAACCAAGATTTCTCTATGTTCCCGAGGGCCTACAGTTACAACTCCGCTACCAGAGTGTAGCAATTCAAAAGTTACGTCGAATGAACCTATCGGCGTATTCCTGGCTATTGTATTTTAGGAGATATTGGCAGATTTAGCCATTTTGGGGGGTATGAAAATTTATGAAAAGTTCAATTACACCAAGATTTCTCTATGTTCCCGAGGGCCTACAGTTACAACTCCGCTACCAGAGTGTAGCAATTCAAAAGTTACGTCGAATGAGCCTATCGGCGTATTCCTGGCTATTGTAGTTTAAGAGATATTGGCAGATTTAGCCATTTTGGGGGGTATGAAAATTTATGAAAAGTTCAATTACACCAAGATTTCTCTATGTTCCCGAGGGCCTACAGTTACAACTCCGCTACCAGAGTGTAGCAATTCATAAGTTACGTCGAATGAGCCTATCGGCGTATTCCTGGCTATTGTAGTTTAGGAGATATTGGCAGATTTAGCCATTTTGGGGGGTATGAAAATTTATGAAAAGTTCAATTAAACCAAGATTTATCTATGTTCCCGAGGGCCTACAGTTACAACTCCGCTACCAGAGTGTAGCAATTCAAAAGTTACGTCGAATGAGCCTATCGGCGTATTCCTGGCTATTGTAGTTTAGGAGATATTGGCAGATTTAGCCATTTTGGGTGGTATGAAAATTTATGAAAAGTTCAATTACACCAAGATTTCTCTATGTTGCCGAGAGCCTTCAGTTACAACTCCGCTACCAGAGTGTAACGATTCAAAAGTTTCGTCGAATGAGCCTATCGGCGTATTCCTGGCTATTGTAGTTTAGGAGATATTGGCAGATTTAGCCATTTTGGGGGTTATGAAAATTTATGAAAAGTTCAATTACACCAAGATTTCCCTATGTTCCCGAGGGCCTACAGTTACAACTCCGCTACCAGAGTGTAGCAATTCAAAAGTTACGTCGAATGAGCCTATCGGCGTATTCCTGGCTATTGTAGTTTAGGAGATATTGGCAGATTTAGCCATTTTGGGGGAATGAAAATTTATGAAAAGTTCAATTAAACCAAGATTTCTCTATGTTCCCGAGGGCCTACAGTTACAATTCCGCTACCAGAGTGTAGCAATTCAAAAGTTACGTCGAATGAGCCTATCGGCGTATTCCTGGCTATTGTAGTTTAGGAGATATTGGCAGATTTAGCCATTTTGGGGGGTATGAAAATTTATGAAAAGTTCAATTACACCAAGATTTCTCTATGTTCCCGAGGGCCTACAGTTACAACTCCGCTACCAGAGTGTAGCAATTCAAAAGTTACGTCGTATGAGCCTATCGGCGTATTCCTGGCTATTGTAGTTTAGGAGATATTGGCAGATTTAGCCATTTTGGGGGGTATGAAAATTTATGAAAAGTTCAATTACACCAAGATTTCTCTATGTTCCCGAGGGCCTACAGTTACAACTCCGCTACCAGAGTGTAGCAATTCAAAAGTTACGTCGGATGAGCCTATCGGCGTATTCCTGGCTATTGTAGTTTAGGAGATATTGGCAGATTTAGCCATTTTGGGGGGTATGAAAATTTATGAAAAGTTCAATTAAACCAAGATTTCTCTATGTTCCCGAGGGCCTACAGTTACAACTCCGCTACCAGAGTGTAGCAATTCAAAAGTTACGTCGAATGAGCCTATCGGCGTTTTCCTGGCTATTGTAGTTTAGGAGATATTGGCAGATTTAGCCATTTTGGAGGGTATGAAAATTTATGAAAAGTTCAATTACACCAAGATTTCTCTATGTTCCCGAGGGCCTACAGTTACAACTCCGCTACCAGAGTGTAGCAATTCAAAAGTTACGTCGAATGAGCCTATCGGCGTATACCTGGCTATTGTAGTTTAAGAGATATTGGCAGATTTAGCCATTTTGGGGGGTATGAAAATTTATGAAAAGTTCAATTACACCAAGATTTCTCTATGTTCCCGAGGGCCTACAGTTACAACTCCGCTACCAGAGTGTAGCAATTCAAAAGTTACGTCGAATGAGCCTATCGGCGTATTCCTGGCTATTGTAGTTTAGGAGATATTGGCAGATTTAGCCATTTTGGGGGGTATGAAAATTTATGAAAAGTTCAATTAAACCAAGATTTATCTATGTTCCCGAGGGCCTACAGTTACAACTCCGCTACCAGAGTGTAGCAATTCAAAAGTTACGTCGAATGAGCCTATCGGCGTATTCCTGGCTATTGTAGTTTAGGAGATATTGGCAGATTTAGCCATTTTGGGTGGTATGAAAATTTATGAAAAGTTCAATTACACCAAGATTTCTCTATGTTGCCGAGAGCCTACAGTTACAACTCCGCTACCAGAGTGTAACGATTCAAAAGTTTCGTCGAATGAGCCTATCGGCGTATTCCTGGCTATTGTAGTTTAGGAGATATTGGCAGATTTAGCCATTTTGGGGGGTATGAAAATTTATGAAAAGTTCAATTACACCAAGATTTCCCTATGTTCCCGAGGGCCTACAGTTACAACTCCGCTACCAGAGTGTAGCAATTCAAAAGTTACGTCGAATGAGCCTATCGGCGTATTCCTGGCTGTTGTAGTTTAGGAGATATTGGCAGATTTAGCCATTTTGGGGGGAATGAAAATTTATGAAAAGTTCAATTACACCAAGATTTCTCTATGTTCCCGAGGGCCTGCAGTTACAACTCCGCTACCAGAGTGTAGCAATTCAAAAGTTACGTCGAATGAGCCTATCGGCGTATTCCTGGCTATTGTAGTTTAGGAGATATAGGCAGATTTAGAGATTTTGGGGGGTATGAAAATTTATGAAAAGTTCAATTAAACCAAGATTTCTCTATATTCCCGAGGGCCTACAGTTACAACTCCGCTACCAGAGTGTAGCAATTCAAAAGTTACGTCGAATGAGCCTATCGGCGTATTCCTGGCTATTGTAGTCTAGGAGATATTGGCTGATTTAGCCATTTTGGGGGGTATGAAAATTTATGAAAAGTTCAATTAAACCAAGATTTCTCTATGTTCCCGAGGGCCTACAGTTACAACTCCGCTACCAGAGTGTATTAATTCAAAAGTTACGTCGAATGAGCCTATCGGCGTATTCCTTGCTATTGTAGTTTAGGAGATAATGGCAGATTTAGCCATTTTGGGGGGTATGAAAATTTATGAAAAGTTCAATTAAACCAAGATTTCTCTATGTTCCCGATGGCCTACAGTTACATCTCCGCTTCCAGAGTGTATTAATTCAAAAGTTACGTCGAATGAGCCTATCGGCGTATTCCTGGCTATTGTAGTTTAGGAGATATTGGCAGATTTAGCCATTTTGGGGGGTATGAAAATTTATGAAAAGTTCAATTACACCAAGATTTCTCTATGCTCCCGAGGGCCTACAGTTACAACTCCGCTACCAGAGTGTAGCAATTCAAAAGTTACGTCGAATGAGCCTATCGGCGTATTCCTGGCTATTGTAGTTTAGGAGATATTGGCAGATTTAGCCATTTTGGGTGGTATGAAAATTTATGAAAAGTTCAATTACACCAAGATTTCTCTATGTTGCCGAGAGCCTACAGTTACAACTCCGCTACCAGAGTGTAACGATTCAAAAGTTTCGTCGAATGAGCCTATCGGCGTATTCCTGGCTATTGTAGTTTAGGAGATATTGGCAGATTTAGCCATTTTGGGGGTTATGAAAATTTATGAAAAGTTCAATTACACCAAGATTTCCCTATGTTCCCGAGGGCCTACAGTTACAACTCCGCTACCAGAGTGTAGCAATTCAAAAGTTACGTCGAATGAGCCTATCGGCGTATTCCTGGCTATTGTAGTTTAGGAGATATTGGCAGATTTAGCCATTTTGGGGGGAATGAAAATTTATGAAAAGTTCAATTAAACCAAGATTTCTCTATGTTCCCGAGGGCCTACAGTTACAATTCCGCTACCAG
Source organism: Botryllus schlosseri (assembly GCF_051294905.1). NCBI lineage: Eukaryota > Metazoa > Chordata > Ascidiacea > Stolidobranchia > Styelidae > Botryllus > Botryllus schlosseri. The sequence continues at coordinate 18,341,458 of NC_137243.1, read as the reverse complement.
AGTGTAGCAATTCAAAAGTTACGTCGAATGAGCCTATCGGCGTATTCCTGGCTATTGTAGTTTAGGAGATATTGGCAGATTTAGCCATTTTGGGGGGTATGAAAATTTATGAAAAGTTCAATTACACCAAGATTTCTCTATGTTCCCGAGGGCCTACAGTTACAACTCCGCTACCAGAGTGTAGCAATTCAAAAGTTACGTCGTATGAGCCTATCGGCGTATTCCTGGCTATTGTAGTTTAGGAGATATTGGCAGATTTAGCCATTTTGGGGGGTATGAAAATTTATGAAAAGTTCAATTACACCAAGATTTCCCTATGTTCCCGAGGGCCTACAGTTACAACTCCGCTACCAGAGTGTAGCAATTCAAAAGTTACGTCGAATGAGCCTATCGGCGTATTCCTGGCTATTGTAGTTTAGGAGATATTGGCAGATTTAGCCATTTTGGGGGGAATGAAAATTTATGAAAAGTTCAATTAAACCAAGATTTCTCTATGTTCCCGAGGGCCTACAGTTACAATTCCGCTACCAGAGTGTAGCAATTCAAAAGTTACGTCGAATGAGCCTATCGGCGTATTCCTGGCTATTGTAGTTTAGGAGATATTGGCAGATTTAGCCATTTTGGGGGGTATGAAAATTTATGAAAAGTTCAATTACACCTAGATTTCTCTATGTTCCCGAGGGCCTACAGTTACAACTCCGCTACCAGAGTGTAGCAATTCAAAAGTTACGTCGTATGAGCCTATCGGCGTATTCCTGGCTATTGTAGTTTAGGAGATATTGGCAGATTTAGCCATTTTGGGGGGAATGAAAATTTATGAAAAGTTCAATTACACCAAGATTTCTCTATGTTCCCGAGGGCCTGCAGTTACAACTCCGCTACCAGAGTGTAGCAATTCAAAAGTTACGTCGAATGAGCCTATCGGCGTATTCCTGGCTATTGTAGTTTAGGAGATATAGGCAGATTTAGAGATTTTGGGGGGTATGAAAATTTATGAAAAGTTCAATTAAACCAAGATTTCTCTATATTCCCGAGGGCCTACAGTTACAACTCCGCTACCAGAGTGTAGCAATTCAAAAGTTACGTCGAATGAGCCTATCGGCGTATTCCTGGCTATTGTAGTCTAGGAGATATTGGCTGATTTAGCCATTTTGGGGGGTATGAAAATTTATGAAAAGTTCAATTAAACCAAGATTTCTCTATGTTCCCGAGGGCCTACAGTTACAACTCCGCTACCAGAGTGTATTAATTCAAAAGTTACGTCGAATGAGCCTATCGGCGTATTCCTTGCTATTGTAGTTTAGGAGATAATGGCAGATTTAGCCATTTTGGGGGGTATGAAAATTTATGAAAAGTTCAATTAAACCAAGATTTCTCTATGTTCCCGATGGCCTACAGTTACAACTCCGCTACCAGAGTGTATTAATTCAAAAGTTACGTCGAATGAGCCTATCGGCGTATTCCTGGCTATTGTAGTTTAGGAGATATTGGCAGATTTAGCCATTTTGGGGGGTATGAAAATTTATGAAAAGTTCAATTACACCAAGATTTCTCTATGCTCCCGAGGGCCTACAGTTACAACTCCGCTACCAGAGTGTAGCAATTCAAAAGTTACGTCGAATGAGCCTATCGGCGTATTCCTGGCTATTGTAGTTTAGGAGATATTGGCAGATTTAGCCATTTTGGGTGGTATGAAAATTTATGAAAAGTTCAATTACACCAAGATTTCTCTATGTTGCCGAGAGCCTACAGTTACAACTCCGCTACCAGAGTGTAACGATTCAAAAGTTTCGTCGAATGAGCCTATCGGCGTATTCCTGGCTATTGTAGTTTAGGAGATATTGGCAGATTTAGCCATTTTGGGGGTTATGAAAATTTATGAAAAGTTCAATTACACCAAGATTTCCCTATGTTCCCGAGGGCCTACAGTTACAACTCCGCTACCAGAGTGTAGCAATTCAAAAGTTACGTCGAATGAGCCTATCGGCGTATTCCTGGCTATTGTAGTTTAGGAGATATTGGCAGATTTAGCCATTTTGGGGGGAATGAAAATTTATGAAAAGTTCAATTAAACCAAGATTTCTCTATGTTCCCGAGGGCCTACAGTTACAATTCCGCTACCAGAGTGTAGCAATTCAAAAGTTACGTCGAATGAGCCTATCGGCGTATTCCTGGCTATAGTAGTTTAGGAGATATTGGCAGATTTAGCCATTTTGGGGGGTATGAAAATTTATGAAAAGTTCAATTACACCAAGATTTCTCTATGTTCCCGAGGGCCTACAGTTACAACTCCGCTACCAGAGTGTAGCAATTCAAAAGTTACGTCGTATGAGCCTATCGGCGTATTCCTGGCTATTGTAGTTTAGGAGATATTGGCAGATTTAGCCATTTTGGGGGGTATGAAAATTTATGAAAAGTTCAATTACACCAAGATTTCCCTATGTTCCCGAGGGCCTACAGTTACAACTCCGCTACCAGAGTGTAGCAATTCAAAAGTTACGTCGAATGAGCCTATCGGCGTATTCCTGGCTATTGTAGTTTAGGAGATATTGGCAGATTTAGCCATTTTGGGGGGAATGAAAATTTATGAAAAGTTCAATTAAACCAAGATTTCTCTATGTTCCCGAGGGCCTACAGTTACAATTCCGCTACCAGAGTGTAGCAATTCAAAAGTTACGTCGAATGAGCCTATCGGCGTATTCCTGGCTATTGTAGTTTAGGAGATATTGGCAGATTTAGCCATTTTGGGGGGTATGAAAATTTATGAAAAGTTCAATTACACCTAGATTTCTCTATGTTCCCGAGGGCCTACAGTTACAACTCCGCTACCAGAGTGTAGCAATTCAAAAGTTACGTCGTATGAGCCTATCGGCGTATTCCTGGCTATTGTAGTTTAGGAGATATTGGCAGATTTAGCCATTTTGGGGGGTATGAAAATTTATGAAAAGTTCAATTACACCAAGATTTCTCTATGTTCCCGAGGGCCTACAGTTACAACTCCGCTACCAGAGTGTAGCAATTCAAAAGTTACGTCGGATGAGCCTATCGGCGTATTCCTGGCTATTGTAGTTTAGGAGATATTGGCAGATTTAGCCATTTTGGGGGGTATGAAAATTTATGAAAAGTTCAATTAAACCAAGATTTCTCTATGTTCCCGCGGGCCTACAGTTACAACTCCGCTACCAGAGTGTAGCAATTCAAAAGTTACGTCGAATGAGCCTATCGGCGTTTTCCTGGCTATTGTAGTTTAGGAGATATTGGCAGATTTAGCCATTTTGGAGGGTATGAAAATTTATGAAAAGTTCAATTACACCAAGATTTCTCTATGTTCCCGAGGGCCTACAGTTACAACTCCGCTACCAGAGTGTAGCAATTCAAAAGTTACGTCGAATGAGCCTATCGGCGTATACCTGGCTATTGTAGTTTAAGAGATATTGGCAGATTTAGCCATTTTGGGGGGTATGAAAATTTATGAAAAGTTCAATTACACCAAGATTTCTCTATGTTCCCGAGGGCCTACAGTTACAACTCCGCTACCAGAGTGTAGCAATTCAAAAGTTACGTCGAATGAGCCTATCGGCGTATTCCTGGCTATTGTAGTTTAGGAGATATTGGCAGATTTAGCCATTTTGGGGGGTATGAAAATTTATGAAAAGTTCAATTAAACCAAGATTTATCTATGTTCCCGAGGGCCTACAGTTACAACTCCGCTACCAGAGTGTAGCAATTCAAAAGTTACGTCGAATGAGCCTATCGGCGTATTCCTGGCTATTGTAGTTTAGGAGATATTGGCAGATTTAGCCATTTTGGGTGGTATGAAAATTTATGAAAAGTTCAATTACACCAAGATTTCTCTATGTTGCCGAGAGCCTACAGTTACAACTCCGCTACCAGAGTGTAACGATTCAAAAGTTTCGTCGAATGAGCCTATCGGCGTATTCCTGGCTATTGTAGTTTAGGAGATATTGGCAGATTTAGCCATTTTGGGGGGTATGAAAATTTATGAAAAGTTCAATTACACCAAGATTTCCCTATGTTCCCGAGGGCCTACAGTTACAACTCCGCTACCAGAGTGTAGCAATTCAAAAGTTACGTCGAATGAGCCTATCGGCGTATTCCTGGCTATTGTAGTTTAGGAGATATTGGCAGATTTAGCCATTTTGGGGGGAATGAAAATTTATGAAAAGTTCAATTACACCAAGATTTCTCTATGTTCCCGAGGGCCTACAGTTACAACTCCGCTACCAGAGTGTAGCAATTCAAAAGTTACGTCGAATGAGCCTATCGGCGTATTCCTGGCTATTGTAGTTTAGGAGATATAGGCAGATTTAGAGATTTTGGGGGGTATGAAAATTTATGAAAAGTTCAATTAAACCAAGATTTCTCTATATTCCCGAGGGCCTACAGTTACAACTCCGCTACCAGAGTGTAGCAATTCAAAAGTTACGTCGAATGAGCCTATCGGCGTATTCCTGGCTATTGTAGTCTAGGAGATATTGGCTGATTTAGCCATTTTGGGGGGTATGAAAATTTATGAAAAGTTCAATTAAACCAAGATTTCTCTATGTTCCCGAGGGCCTACAGTTACAACTCCGCTACCAGAGTGTATTAATTCAAAAGTTACGTCGAATGAGCCTATCGGCGTATTCCTTGCTATTGTAGTTTAGGAGATATTGGCAGATTTAGCCATTTTGGGGGGTATGAAAATTTATGAAAAGTTCAATTACACCAAGATTTCTCTATGCTCCCGAGGGCCTACAGTTACAACTCCGCTACCAGAGTGTAGCAATTCAAAAGTTACGTCGAATGAGCCTATCGGCGTATTCCTGGCTATTGTAGTTTAGGAGATATTGGCAGATTTAGCCATTTTGGGTGGTATGAAAATTTATGAAAAGTTCAATTACACCAAGATTTCTCTATGTTGCCGAGAGCCTACAGTTACAACTCCGCTACCAGAGTGTAACGATTCAAAAGTTTCGTCGAATGAGCCTATCGGCGTATTCCTGGCTATTGTAGTTTAGGAGATATTGGCAGATTTAGCCATTTTGGGGGTTATGAAAATTTATGAAAAGTTCAATTACACCAAGATTTCCCTATGTTCCCGAGGGCCTACAGTTACAACTCCGCTACCAGAGTGTAGCAATTCAAAAGTTACGTCGAATGAGCCTATCGGCGTATTCCTGGCTATTGTAGTTTAGGAGATATTGGCAGATTTAGCCATTTTGGGGGGAATGAAAATTTATGAAAAGTTCAATTACACCAAGATTTCTCTATGTTCCCGAGGGCCTACAGTTACAACTCCGCTACCAGAGTGTAGCAATTCAAAAGTTACGTCGAATGAGCCTATCGGCGTATTCCTGGCTATTGTAGTTTAGGAGATATAGGCAGATTTAGAGATTTTGGGGGGTATGAAAATTTATGAAAAGTTCAATTAAACCAAGATTTCTCTATATTCCCGAGGGCCTACAGTTACAACTCCGCTACCAGAGTGTAGCAATTCAAAAGTTACGTCGAATGAGCCTATCGGCGTATTCCTGGCTATTGTAGTCTAGGAGATATTGGCTGATTTAGCCATTTTGGGGGGTATGAAAATTTATGAAAAGTTCAATTAAACCAAGATTTCTCTATGTTCCCGAGGGCCTACAGTTACAACTCCGCTACCAGAGTGTATTAATTCAAAAGTTACGTCGAATGAGCCTATCGGCGTATTCCTTGCTATTGTAGTTTAGGAGATAATGGCAGATTTAGCCATTTTGGGGGGTATGAAAATTTATGAAAAGTTCAATTAAACCAAGATTTCTCTATGTTCCCGATGGCCTACAGTTACAACTCCGCTACCAGAGTGTATTAATTCAAAAGTTACGTCGAATGAGCCTATCGGCGTATTCCTGGCTATTGTAGTTTAGGAGATATTGGCAGATTTAGCCATTTTGGGGGGTATGAAAATTTATGAAAAGTTCAATTACACCAAGATTTCTCTATGCTCCCGAGGGCCTACAGTTACAACTCCGCTACCAGAGTGTAGCAATTCAAAAGTTACGTCGAATGAGCCTATCGGCGTATTCCTGGCTATTGTAGTTTAGGAGATATTGGCAGATTTAGCCATTTGGGGGGGTATGAAAATTTATGAAAAGTTCAAGTAAACCAAGATTTCTCTATGTTCCCGAGGGCCTACAGTTACAACTCCGCTACCAGAGTGTAGCAATTCAAAAGTTACGTCGAATGAACCTATCGGCGTATTCCTGGCTATTGTATTTTAGGAGATATTGGCAGATTTAGCCATTTTGGGAGGTATGAAAATTTATGAAAAGTTCAATTACACCAAGATTTCTCTATGTTCCCGAGGGCCTACAGTTACAACTCCGCTACCAGAGTGTAGCAATTCAAAAGTTACGTCGAATGAGCCTATCGGCGTATTCCTGGCTATTGTAGTTTAAGAGATATTGGCAGATTTAGCCATTTTGGGGGGTATGAAAATTTATGAAAAGTTCAATTACACCAAGATTTCTCTATGTTCCCGAGGGCCTACAGTTACAACTCCGCTACCAGAGTGTAGCAATTCAAAAGTTACGTCGAATCAGCCTATCGGCGTATTCCTGGCTATTGTAGTTTAGGAGATATTGGCAGATTTAGCCATTTTGGGGGGAATGAAAATTTATGAAAAGTTCAATTAAACCAAGATTTCTCTATGTTCCCGAGGGCCTACAGTTACAATTCCGCTACCAGAGTGTAGCAATTCAAAAGTTACGTCGAATGAGCCTATCGGCGTATTCCTGGCTATTGTAGTTTAGGAGATATTGGCAGATTTAGCCATTTTGGGGGGAATGAAAATTTATGAAAAGTTCAATTACACCAAGATTTCTCTATGTTCCCGAGGGCCTACAGTTACAACTCCGCTACCAGAGTGTAGCAATTCAAAAGTTACGTCGAATGAGCCTATCGGCGTATTCCTGGCTATTGTAGTTTAGGAGATATAGGCAGATTTAGAGATTTTGGGGGGTATGAAAATTTATGAAAAGTTCAATTAAACCAAGATTTCTCTATGTTCCCGAGGGCCTACAGTTACAACTCCGCTACCAGAGTGTAGCAATTCAAAAGTTACGTCGAATCAGCCTATCGGCGTATTCCTGGCTATTGTAGTTTAGGAGATATTGGCAGATTTAGCCATTTTGGGGGGAATGAAAATTTATGAAAAGTTCAATTACACCAAGATTTCTCTATGTTCCCGAGGGCCTACAGTTACAACTCCGCTACCAGAGTGTAGCAATTCAAAAGTTACGTCGAATCAGCCTATCGGCGTATTCCTGGCTATTGTAGTTTAGGAGATATTGGCAGATTTAGCCATTTTGGGGGGAATGAAAATTTATGAAAAGTTCAATTACACCAAGATTTCTCTATGTTCCCGAGGGCCTACAGTTACAACTCCGCTACCAGAGTGTAGCAATTCAAAAGTTACGTCGAATGAGCCTATCGGCGTATTCCTGGCTATTGTAGTTTAGGAGATATAGGCAGATTTAGAGATTTTGGGGGGTATGAAAATTTATGAAAAGTTCAATTAAACCAAGATTTCTCTATATTCCCGAGGGCCTACAGTTACAACTCCGCTACCAGAGTGTAGCAATTCAAAAGTTACGTCGAATGAGCCTATCGGCGTATTCCTGGCTATTGTAGTCTAGGAGATATTGGCTGATTTAGCCATTTTGGGGGGTATGAAAATTTATGAAAAGTTCAATTAAACCAAGATTTCTCTATGTTCCCGAGGGCCTACAGTTACAACTCCGCTACCAGAGTGTATTAATTCAAAAGTTACGTCGAATGAGCCTATCGGCGTATTCCTTGCTATTGTAGTTTAGGAGATAATGGCAGATTTAGCCATTTTGGGGGGTATGAAAATTTATGAAAAGTTCAATTAAACCAAGATTTCTCTATGTTCCCGATGGCCTACAGTTACAACTCCGCTACCAGAGTGTATTAATTCAAAAGTTACGTCGAATGAGCCTATCGGCGTATTCCTGGCTATTGTAGTTTAGGAGATATTGGCAGATTTAGCCATTTTGGGGGGTATGAAAATTTATGAAAAGTTCAATTACACCAAGATTTCTCTATGCTCCCGAGGGCCTACAGTTACAACTCCGCTACCAGAGTGTAGCAATTCAAAATTTACGTCGAATGAGCCTATCGGCGTATTCCTGGCTATTGTAGTTTAGGAGATATTGGCAGATTTAGCCATTTTGGGGGGTATGAAAATTTATGAAAAGTTCAAGTAAAGCAAGATTTCTCTATGTTCCCGAGGGCCTACAGTTACAACTCCGCTACCAGAGTGTAGCAATTCAAAAGTTACGTCGAATGAACCTATCGGCGTATTCCTGGCTATTGTATTTTAGGAGATATTGGCAGATTTAGCCATTTTGGGAGGTATGAAAATTTATGAAAAGTTCAATTACACCAAGATTTCTCTATGTTCCCGAGGGCCTACAGTTACAACTCCGCTACCAGAGTGTAGCAATTCAAAAGTTACGTCGAATGAGCCTATCGGCGTATTCCTGGCTATTGTAGTTTAAGAGATATTGGCAGATTTAGCCATTTTGGGGGGTATGAAAATTTATGAAAAGTTCAATTACACCAAGATTTCTCTATGTTCCCGAGGGCCTACAGTTACAACTCCGCTACCAGAGTGTAGCAATTCAAAAGTTACGTCGAATCAGCCTATCGGCGTATTCCTGGCTATTGTAGTTTAGGAGATATTGGCAGATTTAGCCATTTTGGGGGGAATGAAAATTTATGAAAAGTTCAATTAAACCAAGATTTCTCTATGTTCCCGAGGGCCTACAGTTACAATTCCGCTACCAGAGTGTAGCAATTCAAAAGTTACGTCGAATGAGCCTATCGGCGTATTCCTGGCTATTGTAGTTTAGGAGATATTGGCAGATTTAGCCATTTTGGGGGGTATGAAAATTTATGAAAAGTTCAATTACACCAAGATTTCTCTATGTTCCCGAGGGCCTACAGTTACAACTCCGCTACCAGAGTGTAGCAATTCAAAAGTTACGTCGAATGAGCCTATCGGCGTATTCCTGGCTATTGTAGTTTAGGAGATATTGGCAGATTTAGCCATTTTGGGGGGTATGAAAATTTATGAAAAGTTCAATTACACCAAGATTTCTCTATGTTCCCGAGGGCCTACAGTTACAACTCCGCTACCAGAGTGTAGCAATTCAAAAGTTACGTCGAATAAGCCTATCGGCGTATTCCTGGCTATTGTAGTTTAGGAGATATAGGCAGATTTAGAGATTTTGGGGGGTATGAAAATTTATGAAAAGTTCAATTAAACCAAGATTTCTCAATGTTCCCGAGGGCCTACAGTTACAACTCCGCTACCAGAGTGTAGCAATTCAAAAGTTACGTCGAATGAGCCTATCGGCGTATTCCTGGCTATTGTAGTCTAGGAGATATTGGCTGATTTAGCCATTTTGGGGGGTATGAAAATTTATGAAAAGTTCAATTAAACCAAGATTTCTCTATGTTCCCGAGGGCCTACAGTTACAACTCCGCTACCAGAGTGTAGCAATTCAAAAGTTACGTCGAATGAGCCTATCGGCGTATTCCTGGCTATTGTAGTTTAGGAGATATTGGCAGATTTAGCCATTTTGGGGGGTATGAAAATTTATGAAAAGTTCAATTAAACCAAGATTTCTCTATGTTCCCGAGGGCCTACAGTTACAACTCCGCTACCAGAGTGTAGCAATTCAAAAGTTACGTCGAATAAGCCTATCGGTGTATTCCTGGCTATTGTAGTTTAGGAGATATTGGCAGATTTAGCCATTTTGGGGGGTATGAAAATTTATGAAAAGTTCAATTACACCAAGATTTCTCTATGTTCCCGAGGGCCTACAGTTACAAATCCGCTACCAGAGTGTAACAATTCAAAAGTCACGTCGAATGAGCCTATCGGCGTATTCCTGGCTATTGTAGTTTAGGAGATATTGGCAGATTTAGCCATTTTGGGGGGTATGAAAATTTATGAAAAGTTCAATTACACCAAGATTTCTCTATGTTCCCGAGGGCCTACAGTTACAACTCCGCTACCAGAGTGTAGCAATTCAAAAGTTACGTCGAATGAGCCTATCGGCGTATTCCTGGCTATTGTAGTTTAGGAGATATTGGCAGATTTAGCCATTTTGGGGGGTATGAAAATTTATGAAAAGTTCAATTACACCAAGATTTCTCCATGTTCCCGAGGGCCTACAGTTACAACTTCGCTACCAGAGTGTAGCAATTCAAAAGTTACGTCGAATGAGCCTATCGGCGTATTCCTGGCTATTGTAGTTTAGGAGATATTGGCAGATTTAGCCATTTTGGGGGGTATGAAAATTTATGAAAAGTTCAATTGAACCAAGATTTCTCTATGTTCCCGAGGGCCTACAGTTACAACTCCGCTACCAGAGTGTAGCAATTCAAAAGTTACGTCGAATGAGCCTATCGGCGTATTCCTGGCTATTGTAGTTAAGGAGATATTGGCAGATTTAGCCATTTTGGGGGGTATGAAAATTTATGAAAAGTTCAATTAAACCAAGATTTTTCTATGTTCCCGAGGGCCTACAGTTACAACTCCGCTACCAGAGTGTAGCAATTCAAAAGTTACGTCGAATGAGCCTATCGGCGTATTCCTGGCTATTGTAGTTTAGGAGATATTGGCAGATTTAGTCATTTTGGGGGGTATGAAAATTTATGAAAAGTTCAATTAAACCAAGATTTCTCTATGTTTCCGAGGGCCTACAGTTACAACTCCGCTACCAGAGTGTATTAATTCAAAAGTTACGTCGAATGAGCCTATCGGCGTATTCCTGGCTATTGTAGTTTAGGAGATATTGGCAGATTTAGCCATTTTGGGGGGTATGAAAATTTATAAAAAGTTCAATTAAACCAAGATTTCTCTATGTTCCCGAGGGCCTACAGTTACAACTCCGCTACCAGAGTGTGGTAAATCAAAAGTTACGTCGAATGAGCCTATCGGCGTATTCCAGGCTATTGTAGTTTAGGAGATATTGGCAGATTTAGCCATTTTGGGGGGTATGAAAATTAATGAAAAGTTCAATTAAACCAAGATTTCTCTATGTTCCCGAGGGCCTACAGTTACAACTCCGCTACCAGAGTGTAGCAATTCAAAAGTTACGTCGAATGAGCCTATCGGCGTATTCCTGGCTATTGTAGTTTAGGAGATATTGGCAGATTTAGCCATTTTGGGGGGTATGAAAATTTATGAAAAGTTCAATTACACCAAGATTTCTCTATGTTCCCGAGGGCCTACAGTTACAACTCCGCTACCAGAGTGTAGCAATTCAAAAGTTACGTCGAATGAGCCTATCGGCGTATTCCTGGCTATTGTAGTTTAGGAGATATTGGCAGATTTAGCCATTTTGGGGGGTATGAAAATTTATGAAAAGTTCAATTGAACCAAGATTTCTCTATGTTCCCGAGGGCCTACAGTTACAACTCCGCTACCAGAATGTAGCAATTCAAAAGTTACGTCGAATGAACCTATCGGCGTATTCCTGGCTATTGTAGTTTAGGAGATATTGGCAGATTTAGCCATTTTGGGGGGTATGAAAATTTATGAAAAGTTCAATTACACCAAGATTTCTCTATGTTCCCGAGGGCCTACAGTTACAACTCCGCTACCAGAGTGTAGCAATTCAAAAGTTACGTCGAATGAGCCCATCGGCGTATTCCTGGCTATTGTAGTTTAGGAGATATTGGCAGATTTAGCCATTTTGGGGGGTATGAAAATTTATGAAAAGTTCAATCAAACCAAGATTTCTCTATGTTCCCGAGGGCCTACAGTTACAACTCCGCTACCAGAGTGTAGCAATTCAAAAGTTACGTCGAATGAGCCTATCGGCGTTTTCCTGGCTATTGTAGTTTAGGAGATATTGGCAGATTTAGCCATTTTGGAGGGTATGAAAATTTATGAAAAGTTCAATTACACCAAGATTTCTCTATGTTCCCGAGGGCCTACAGTTACAACTCCGCTACCAGAGTGTAGCAATTCAAAAGTTACGTCGAATGAGCCTATCGGCGTATTCCTGGCTATTGTAGTTTAAGAGATATTGGCATATTTAGCCATTTTGGGGGTTATGAAAATTTATGAAAACTTCAATTACACCAAGATTTCTCTATGTTCCCGAGGGCCTACAGTTACAACTCCGCTACCAGAGTGTAGCAATTCAAAAGTTACGTCGAATGAGCCTATCGGCGTATTCCTGGCTATTGTAGTTTAGGAGATATTGGCAGATTTAGCCATTTTGGGGGGTATGAAAATTTATGAAAAGTTCAATTAAACCAAGATTTCTCTATGTTCCCGAGGGCCTACAGTTACAACTCCGCTACCAGAGTGTAGCAATTCAAAAGTTGTGTCGAATGAGCCTATCGGTGTATTCCTGGCTATTGTAGTTTAGGAGATATTGGCAGATTTAGCCATTTTGGGGGGTATGAAAATTTATGAAAAGTTCAATTACACCAAGATTTCTCTATGTTCCCGAGGGCCTACAGTTACAACTCCGCTACCAGAGTGTAGCAATTCAAAAGTTACGTCGAAGGAGCCTATCGGCGTATTCCTGGCTATTGTAGTTTAGGAGATATTGGCAGATTTAGCCATTTTGGGGGGTATGAAAATTTATGAAAAGTTCAATTACACCAAGATTTCTCTATGTTCCCGAGGGCCTACAGTTACAACTTCGCTACCAGAGTGTAGCAATTCAAAAGTTACGTCGAATGAGCCTATCGGCGTTATCCTGGCTATTGTAGTTTAGGAGATATTGGCAGATTTAGCCATTTTGGGGGGTATGAAAATTTATGAAAAGTTCAATTGAACCAAGATTTCTCTATGTTCCCGAGGGCCTACAGTTACAACTCCGCTACCAGAGTGTAGCAATTCAAAAGTTACGTCGAATGAGCCTATCGGCGTATTCCTGGCTATTGTAGTTTAGGAGATATTGGCAGATTTAGCCATTTTGGGGGGTATGAAAATTTATGAAAAGTTAAATTAAACCAAGATTTTTCTATGTTCCCGAGGGCCTACAGTTACAACTCCGCTACCAGAGTGTAGCAATTCAAAAGTTACGTCGAATGAGCCTATCGGCGTATTCCTGGCTATTGTAGTTTAGGAGATATTGGCAGATTTAGTCATTTTGGGGGGTATGAAAATTTATGAAAAGTTCAATTAAACCAAGATTTCTCTATGTTTCCGAGGGCCTACAGTTACAACTCCGCTACCAGAGTGTATTAATTCAAAAGTTACGTCGAATGAGCCTATCGGCGTATTCCTGGCTATTGTAGTTTAGGAGATATTGGCAGATTTAGCCATTTTGGGGGGTATGAAAATTTATAAAAAGTTCAATTAAACCAAGATTTCTCGATGTTCCCGAGGGCCTACAGTTACAACTCCGCTACCAGAGTGTGGTAAATCAAAAGTTACGTCGAATGAGCCTATCGGCGTATTCCAGGCTATTGTAGTTTAGGAGATATTGGCAGATTTAGCCATTTTGGGGGGTATGAAAATTTATGAAAAGTTCAATTAAACCAAGATTTCTCTATGTTCCCGAGGGCCTACAGTTACAACTCCGCTACCAGAGTGTAGCAATTCAAAAGTTACGTCGAATGAGCCTATCGGCGTATTCCTGGCTATTGTAGTTTAGGAGATATTGGCAGATTTAGCCATTTTGGGGGGTATGAAAATTTATGAAAAGTTCAATTACACCAAGATTTCTCTATGTTCCCGAGGGCCTACAGTTACAACTCCGCTACCAGAGTGTAGCAATTCAAAAGTTACGTCGAATGAGCCTATCGGCGTTTTCCTGGCTATTGTAGTTTAGGAGATATTGGCAGATTTAGCCATTTTGGAGGGTATGAAAATTTATGAAAAGTTCAATTACACCAAGATTTCTCTATTTTCCCGAGGGCCTACAGTTACAACTCCGCTACCAGAGTGTAGCAATTCAAAAGTTACGTCGAATGAGCCTATCGGCGTATTCCTGGCTATTGTAGTTTAAGAGATATTGGCAGATTTAGCCATTTTGGGGGGTATGAAAATTTATGAAAAGTTCAATTACACCAAGATTTCTCTATGTTCCCGAGGGCCTACAGTTACAACTCCGCTACCAGAGTGTAGCAATTCAAAAGTTACGTCGAATGAGCCTATCGGCGTATTCCTGGCTATTGTAGTTTAGGAGATATTGGCAGATTTAGCCATTTTGGGAGGTATGAAAATTTATGAAAAGTTCAATTAAACCAAGATTTATCTATGTTCCCGAGGGCCTACAGTTACAACTCCGCTACCAGAGTGTAGCAATTCCAAAGTTACGTCGAATGAGCCTATCGGCGTATTCCTGGCTATTGTAGTTTAGGAGATATTGGTAGATTTAGCCATTTTGGGTGGTATGAAAATTTATGAAAAGTTCAATTACACCAAGATTTCTCTATGTTGCCGAGAGCCTACAGTTACAACTCCGCTACCAGTGTGTAACGATTCAAAAGTTTCGTCGAATGAGCCTATCGGCGTATTCCTGGCTATTGTAGTTTAGGAGATATTGGCAGATTTAGCCATTTTGGGGGGTATGAAAATTTATGAAAAGTTCAATTACACCAAGATTTCCCTATGTTCCCGAGGGCCTACAGTTACAACTCCGCTACCAGAGTGTAGCAATTCAAAAGTTACGTCGAATGAGTCTATCGGCGTATTCCTGGCTATTGTAGTTTAGGAGATATTGGCAGATTTAGCCATTTTGGGGGGAATGAAAATTTATGAAAAGTTCAATTAAACCAAGATTTCTCTATGTTCCCGAGGGCCTACAGTTACAATTCCGCTACCAGAGTGTAGCAATTCAAAAGTTACGTCGAATGAGCCTATCGGCGTATTCCTGGCTATTGTAGTTTAGGAGATATTGGCAGATTTAGCCATTTTGGGGGGTATGAAAATTTATGAAAAGTTCAATTACACCAAGATTTCTCTATGTTCCCGAGGGCCTACAGTTACAACTCCGCTACCAGAGTGTAGCAATTCAAAAGTTACGTCGAATGAGCCTATCGGCGTATTCCTGGCTATTGTAGTTTAGGTGATATTGGCAGATTTAGCCATTTTGGGGGGTATGAAAATTTATGAAAAGTTCAATTACACCAAGATTTCTCTATGTTCCCGAGGGCCTACAGTTACAACTCCGCTACCAGAGTGTAGCAATTCAAAAGTTACGTCGAATGAGCCTATCGGCGTATTCCTGGCTATTGTAGTTTAGGAGATATAGGCAGATTTAGAGATTTTGGGGGGTATGAAAATTTATGAAAAGTTCAATTAAACCAAGATTTCTCTATGTTCCCGAGGGCCTACAGTTACAACTCCGCTACCAGAGTGTAGCAATTCAAAAGTTACGTCGAATGAGCCTATCGGCGTATTCCTGGCTATTGTAGTTTAGGAGATAATGGCAGATTTAGCCATTTTGGGGGGTATGAAAATTTATGAAAAGTTCAATTAAACCAAGATTTCTCTATGTTCCCGAGGGCCTACAGTTACAACTCCGCTACCAGAGTGTATTAATTCAAAAGTTACGTCGAATGAGCCTATCGGCGTATTCCTGGCTATTGTAGTTTAGGAGATATTGGCAGATTTAGCCATTTTGGGGGGTATGAAAATTTATGAAAAGTTCAATTACACCAAGATTTCTCTATGCTCCCGAGGGCCTACAGTTACAACTCCGCTACCAGAGTGTAGCAATTCAAAAGTTACGTCGAATGAGCCTATCGGCGTATTCCTGGCTATTGTAGTTTAGGAGATATTGGCAGATTTAGCCATTTTGGGGGGTATGAAAATTTATGAAAAGTTCAAATAAACCAAGATTTCTCTATGTTCCCGAGGGCCTACAGTTACAACTCCGCTACCAGAGTGTAGCAATTCAAAAGTTACGTCGAATGAACCTATCGGCGTATTCCTGGCTATTGTAGTTTAGGAGATATTGGCAGATTTAGCCATTTTGGGGGGTATGAAAATTTATGAAAAGTTCAATTAAACCAAGATTTCTTTATGTTCCCGAGGGCCTACAGTTACAACTCCGCTACCAGAGTGCAGCAATTCAAAAGTTACGTCGAATGAGCCTATCGGCGTATTCCTGGTTATTGTAGTTTAGGAGATATTGGCAGATTTAGCCATTTTGGGGGGTATGAAAATTTATGAAAAGTTCAATTAAACCAAGATTTCTCTATGTTCCCGAGAGCCTACAGTTACAACTCCGCTACCAGAGTGTAGCAATTCATAAGTTACGTCGAATGAGCCTATCGGCGTATTCCTGGCTATTGTAGTTTAGGAGATATTGGCAGATTTAGCCATTTTGGGGGGTATGAAAATTTATGAAAAGTTCAATTAAACCAAGATTTCTCTATGTTCCCGAGGGCCTACAGTTACAACTCCGCTACCAGAGTGTAGCAATTCAAAAGTTACGTCGAATGAGCCTATCGGCGTATTCCTGGCTATTGTAGTTTAGGAGATATTGGCAGATTTAGCCATTTTGGGGGGTATGAAAATTTATGAAAAGTTCAATTACACCAAGATTTCTCTATGTTCCCGAGGGCCTACAGTTACAACTCCGCTACCAGAGTGTAGCAATTCAAAAGTTACGTCGAATGAGCCTATCGGCGTATTCCTGGCTATTGTAGTTTAGGAGATATTGACAGATTTAGCCATTTTGAGGGGTATGAAAATTTATGAAAAGTTCAATTAAACCAAGATTTCTCTATGTTCCCGAGGGCCTACAGTTACAACTCCGCTACCAGAATGTAGCAATTCAAAAGTTACGTCGAATGAACCTATCGGCGTATTCCTGGCTATTGTAGTTTAGGAGATATTGGCAGATTTAGCCATTTTGGGGGGTATGAAAATCTATGAAAAGTTCAATTACACCAAGATTTCTCTATGTTCCCGAGGGCCTACAGTTACAACTCCGCTACCAGAGTGTAGCAATTCAAAAGTTACGTCGAATGAGCCTATCGGCGTATTCCTGGCTATTGTAGTTTAGGAGATATTGGCAGATTTAGCCATTTTGGGGGGTATGAAAATTTATGAAAAGTTCAATTAAACCAAGATTTCTCTATGTTCCCGAGGGCCTACAGTTACAACTTCGCTACCAGAGTGTAGCAATTCAAAAGTTACGTCGAATGAGCCTATCGGTGTATTCCTGGCTATTGTAGTTTAGGAGATATTGGCAGATTTAGCCATTTTGGGGGGTATGAAAATTTATGAGAAGTTCAATTACACCAAGATTTCTCTATGTTCCCGAGGGCCTACAGTTACAAATCCGCTACCAGAGTGTAACAATTCAAAAGTTACGTCGAATGAGCCTATCGGCGTATTCCTGGCTATTGTAGTTTAGGAGATATTGGCAGATTTAGCCATTTTGGGGGGTATGAAAATTTATGAAAAGTTCAATTACACCAAGATTTCTCTATGTTCCCGAGGGCCTACAGTTACAACTCCGCTACCAGAGTGTAGCAATTCAAAAGTTACGTCGAATGAGCCTATCGGCGTATTCCTGGCTATTGTAGTTTAGGAGATATTGGCAGATTTAGCCATTTTGGGGGGTATGAAAATTTATGAAAAGTTCAATTACACCAAGATTTCTCTATGTTCCCGAGGGCCTACAGTTACAACTTCGCTACCAGAGTGTAGCAATTCAAAAGTTACGTCGAATGAGCCTATCGGCGTATTCCTGGCTATTGTAGTTTAGGAGATATTGGCAGATTTAGCCATTTTGGGGGGTATGAAAATTTATGAAAAGTTCAATTGAACCAAGATTTCTCTATGTTCCCGAGCGCCTATAGTTACAACTCCGCTACCAGAGTGTAGCAATTCAAAAGTTACGTCGAATGAGCCTATCGGCGTATTCCTGGCTATTGTAGTTTAGGAGATATTGGCAGATTTAGCCATTTTGGGGGGTATGAAAATTTATGAAAAGTTCAATTAAACCAAGATTTTTCTATGTTCCCGAGGGCCTACAGTTACAACTCCGCTACCAGAGTGTAGCAATTCAAAAGTTACGTCGAATGAGCCTATCGGCGTATTCCTGGCTATTGTAGTTTAGGAGATATTGGCAGATTTAGTCATTTTGGGGGGTATGAAAATTTATGAAAAGTTCAATTAAACCAAGATTTCTCTATGTTTCCGAGGATCCTACAGTTACAACTCCGCTACCTACCAGAGTGTATTAATTCAAAAGTTACGTCGAATGAGCCTATCGGCGTATTCCTGGCTATTGTAGTTTAGGAGATATTGGCAGATTTAGCCATTTTGGGGGGTATGAAAATTTATGAAAAGTTCAATTAAACCAAGATTTCTCTATGTTCCCGAGGGCCTACAGTTACAACTCCGCTACCAGAGTGTGGTAAATCAAAAGTTACGTCGAATGAGCCTATCGGCGTATTCCAGGCTATTGTAGTTTAGGAGATATTGGCAGATTTAGCCATTTTGGGGGGTATGAAAATTTATGAAAAGTTCAAATAAACCAAGATTTCTCTATGTTCCCGAGGGCCTACAGTTACAACTCCGCTACCAGAGTGTAGCAATTCAAAAGTTACGTCGAATGAGCCTATCGGCGTATTCCTGGCTATTGTAGTTTAGGAGATATTGGCAGATTTAGCCATTTTGGGGGGTATGAAAATTTATGAAAAGTTCAATTACACCAAGATTTCTCTATGTTCCCGAGGGCCTACGGTTACAACTCCGCTACCAGAGTGTAGCAATTCAAAAGTTACGTCGAATGAGCCTATCGGCGTATTCCTGGCTATTGTAGTTTAGGAGATATTGGCAGATTAAGCCATTTTGGGGGGTATGAAAATTTATGAAAAGTTCAATTGAACCAAGATTTCTCTATGTTCCCGAGGGCCTACAGTTACAACTCCGCTACCAGAATGTAGCAATTCAAAAGTTACGTCGAATGAACCTATCGGCGTATTCCTGGCTATTGTAGTTTAGGAGATATTGGCAGATTTAGCCATTTTGGGGGGTATGAAAATTTATGAAAAGTTCAATTACACCAAGATTTCTCTATGTTCCCGAGGGCTTACAGTTACAACTACGCTACCAGAGTGTAGCAATTCAAAAGTTACGTCGAATGAGCCCATCGGCGTATTCCTGGCTATTGTAGTTTAGGAGATATTGGCAGATTTAGCTATTTTGGGGGGTATGAAAATTTATGAAAAGTTCAATTAAACCAAGATTTCTCTATGTTCCCGAGGGCCTACAGTTACAACTCCGCTACCAGAGTGTAGCAATTCAAAATTTACGTCGAATGAGCCTATCGGCGTATTCCTGGCTATTGTAGTTTAGGAGATATTGGCAGATTTAGCCATTTTGGGGGGTATGAAAATTTATGAAAATTTCAATTACACCAAGATTTCTCTATGTTCCCGAGGGCCTACAGTTACAACTCCGCTACCAGAGTGTAACAATTCAAAAGTTACGTCGAATGAGCCTATCGGCGTATTCCTGGCTATTGTAGTTTAGGAGATATTGGCAGATTTAGCCATTTTGGGGGGTATGAAAATTTATGAAAAGTTCAGTTACACCAAGATTTCTCTATGTTCCCGAGGGCCTACAGTTACAACTCCGCTACCAGAGTGTAGCAATTCAAAAGTTACGTCGAATGAGCCTATCGGCGTATTCCTGGCTATTGTAGTTTAGGAGACATTGGCAGATTTAGCCATTTGGGGGGGGGTATGAAAATTTATGAAAAGTTCAATTACACCAAGATTTCTCTATGTTCCCGAGGGCCTACAGTTACAACTCCGCTACCAGAGTGTAGCAATTCAAAAGTTACGTCGAATGAGCCTATCGGCGTATTCCTGGCTATTGTAGTTTAGGAGATATTGGCAGATTTAGCCATTTTGGGGGGTATGAAAATTTATGAAAAGTTCAATTGAACCAAGATTTCTCTATGTTCCCGAGGGCCTACAGTTACAACTCCGCTACCAGAGTGTAGCAATTCAAAAGTTACGTCGAAAGAGCCTATCGGCGTATTCCTGGCTATTGTAGTTTAGGAGATATTGGCAGATTTAGCCATTTTGGGGGGTATGAAAATTTATGAAAAATTCAATTAAACCAAGATTTCTCTGTGTTCCCGAGGGCCTACAGTTACAACTCCGCTACCAGAGTGTAGCAATTCAAAAGTTACGTCGAATGAGCCTATCGGCGTGTTCCTGGCTATTGTAGTTTAGGAGATATTGGCAGATTTAGCCATTTTGGGGGGTATGAAAATTTATGAAAAGTTCAATTAAACCAAGATTTCTCTATGTTACCGAGGGCCTACAGTTACAACTCCGCTACCAGAGTGTAGCAATTCAAAAGTTACGTCGAATGAGCCTATCGGCGTATTCCTGGCTATTGTAGTTTAGGAGATATTGGCAGATTTAGCCATTTTGGGTGTATGAAAATTTATGAAAAGTTCAATTACACCAAGATTTCTCTATGTTCCCGACGGCCTACAGTTACAACTCCGCTACCGGAGTGTAGCAATTCAAAAGTTACGTCGAATGAGCCTATCGGCGTTTTCCTGGCTATTGTAGTTTAGGAGTTATTGGCAGATTTAGCCATTTTGGGGGGTATGAAAATTTATGAAAAGTTCAATTACACCAAGATTTCTCTATGTTCCCGAGGGCCTACAGTTACAACTCCGCTACCAGAGTGTAGCAATTCAAAAGTTACGTCGAATGAGCCTATCGGCGTATTCCTGGCTATTGTAGTTTAGGAGATATTGGCAGATTTAGCCATTTTGGGGGGTATGAAAATTTATGAAAAGTTCAATTAAACCAAGATTTCTCTATGTTCCCGAGGGCCTACAGTTACAACTCCGCTACCAGAGTGTAGCAATTCAAAAGTTAAGTCGAATGAGCCTATCGGCGTATTCCTGGCTATTGTAGTTTAGGAGATATTGGCAGATTTAGCCATTTTGGGGGGTATGAAAATTTATGAAAAGTTTAATTACACCAAGATTTCTCTATGTTCCCGAGGGCCTACAGTTACAACTCCGCTACCAGAGTGTAGCAATTCAAAAGTTACGTCGGATGAGCCTATCGGCGTATTCCTGGCTATTGTAGTTTAGGAGATATTGGTAGATTTAGCCATTTTGGGGGGTATGAAAATTTATGAAAAGTTAATTAAACCAAGATTTCTCTATGTTCCCGAGGGCCTACAGTTACAACTCCGCTACCAGAGTGTAGCAATTCAAAAGTTACGTCGGATGAGCCTATCGGCGTTTTCCTGGCTATTGTAGTTTAGGAGATATTGGCAGATTTAGCCATTTTGGAGGGTATGAAAATTTATGAAAAGTTCAATTACACCAAGATTTCTCTATGTTCCCGAGGGCCTACAGTTACAACTCCGCTACCAGAGTGTAGCAATTCAAAAGTTACGTCGAATGAGCCTATCGGCGTATTCCTGGCTATTGTAGTTTAGGAGATATTGGCAGATTTAGCCATTTTGGGGGGTATGAAAATTTATGAAAAGTTCAATTACACCAAGATTTCTCTATGTTCCCGAGGGCCTACAGTTACAACTCCGCTACCAGAGTGTAGCAATTCAAAAGTTACGTCGAATGAGCCTATCGGCGTATTCCTGGCTATTGTAGTTTAGGAGATATTGGCAGATTTAGCCATTTTGGGGGGTATGAAAATTTATGAAAAGTTCAATTGAACCAAGATTTCTCTATGTTCCCGAGGGCCTACAGTTACAACTCCGCTACCAGAGTGTAGCAATTCAAAAGTTACGTCGAAAGAGCCTATCGGCGTATTCCTGGCTATTGTAGTTTAGGAGATATTGGCAGATTTAGCCATTTTGGGGGGTATGAAAATTTATGAAAAATTCAATTAAACCAAGATTTCTTTATGTTCCCGAGGGCCTACAGTTACAACTCCGCTACCAGAGTGTAGCAATTCAAAAGTTACGTCGAATGAGCCTATCGGCGTGTTCCTGGCTATTGTAGTTTAGGAGATATTGGCAGATTTAGCCATTTTGGGGGGTATGAAAATTTATGAAAAGTTCAATTAAACCAAGATTTCTCTATGTTACCGAGGGCCTACAGTTACAACTCCGCTACCAGAGTGTGGCAATTCAAAAGTTACGTCGAATGAGCCTATCGGCGTATTCCTGGCTATTGTAGTTTAGGAGACATTGGCAGATTTAGCCATTTGGGGGGGGGGTATGAAAATTTATGAAAAGTTCAATTACACCAAGATTTCTCTATGTTCCCGAGGGCCTACAGTTACAACTCCGCTACCAGAGTGTAGCAATTCAAAAGTTACGTCGAATGAGCCTATCGGCGTATTCCTGGCTATTGTAGTTTAGGAGATATTGGCAGATTTAGCCATTTTGGGGGGTATGAAAATTTATGAAAAGTTCAATTACACCAAGATTTCTCTATGTTCCCGAGGGCCTACAGTTACAACTCCGCTACCAGAGTGTAGCAATTCAAAAGTTACGTCGAAAGAGCCTATCGGCGTATTCCTGGCTATTGTAGTTTAGGAGATATTGGCAGATTTAGCCATTTTGGGGGGTATGAAAATTTATGAAAAATTCAATTAAACCAAGATTTCTCTATGTTCCCGAGGGCCTACAGTTACAACTCCGCTACCAGAGTGTAGCAATTCAAAAGTTACGTCGAATGAGCCTATCGGCGTGTTCCTGGCTATTGTAGTTTAGGAGATATTGGCAGATTTAGCCATTTTGGGGGGTATGAAAATTTATGAAAAGTTCAATTAAACCAAGATTTCTCTATGTTACCGAGGGCCTACAGTTACAACTCCGCTACCAGAGTGTAGCAATTCAAAAGTTACGTCGAATGAGCCTATCGGCGTATTCCTGGCTATTGTAGTTTAGGAGATATTGGCAGATTTAGCCATTTTGGGTGTATGAAAATTTATGAAAAGTTCAATTACACCAAGATTTCTCTATGTTCCCGACGGCCTACAGTTACAACTCCGCTACCGGAGTGTAGCAATTCAAAAGTTACGTCGAATGAGCCTATCGGCGTTTTCCTGGCTATTGTAGTTTAGGAGTTATTGGCAGATTTAGCCATTTTGGGGGGTATGAAAATTTATGAAAAGTTCAATTACACCAAGATTTCTCTATGTTCCCGAGGGCCTACAGTTACAACTCCGCTACCAGAGTGTAGCAATTCAAAAGTTACGTCGAATGAGCCTATCGGCGTATTCCTGGCTATTGTAGTTTAGGAGATATTGGCAGATTTAGCCATTTTGGGGGGTATGAAAATTTATGAAAAGTTCAATTAAACCAAGATTTCTCTATGTTCCCGAGGGCCTACAGTTACAACTCCGCTACCAGAGTGTAGCAATTCAAAAGTTAAGTCGAATGAGCCTATCGGCGTATTCCTGGCTATTGTAGTTTAGGAGATATTGGCAGATTTAGCCATTTTGGGGGGTATGAAAATTTATGAAAAGTTTAATTACACCAAGATTTCTCTATGTTCCCGAGGGCCTACAGTTACAACTCCGCTACCAGAGTGTAGCAATTCAAAAGTTACGTCGGATGAGCCTATCGGCGTATTCCTGGCTATTGTAGTTTAGGAGATATTGGTAGATTTAGCCATTTTGGGGGGTATGAAAATTTATGAAAAGTTAATTAAACCAAGATTTCTCTATGTTCCCGAGGGCCTACAGTTACAACTCCGCTACCAGAGTGTAGCAATTCAAAAGTTACGTCGGATGAGCCTATCGGCGTTTTCCTGGCTATTGTAGTTTAGGAGATATTGGCAGATTTAGCCATTTTGGAGGGTATGAAAATTTATGAAAAGTTCAATTACACCAAGATTTCTCTATGTTCCCGAGGGCCTACAGTTACAACTCCGCTACCAGAGTGTAGCAATTCAAAAGTTACGTCGAATGAGCCTATCGGCGTATTCCTGGCTATTGTAGTTTAGGAGATATTGGCAGATTTAGCCATTTTGGGGGGTATGAAAATTTATGAAAAGTTCAATTACACCAAGATTTCTCTATGTTCCCGAGGGCCTACAGTTACAACTCCGCTACCAGAGTGTAGCAATTCAAAAGTTACGTCGAATGAGCCTATCGGCGTATTCCTGGCTATTGTAGTTTAGGAGATATTGGCAGATTTAGCCATTTTGGGGGGTATGAAAATTTATGAAAAGTTCAATTGAACCAAGATTTCTCTATGTTCCCGAGGGCCTACAGTTACAACTCCGCTACCAGAGTGTAGCAATTCAAAAGTTACGTCGAAAGAGCCTATCGGCGTATTCCTGGCTATTGTAGTTTAGGAGATATTGGCAGATTTAGCCATTTTGGGGGGTATGAAAATTTATGAAAAATTCAATTAAACCAAGATTTCTTTATGTTCCCGAGGGCCTACAGTTACAACTCCGCTACCAGAGTGTAGCAATTCAAAAGTTACGTCGAATGAGCCTATCGGCGTGTTCCTGGCTATTGTAGTTTAGGAGATATTGGCAGATTTAGCCATTTTGGGGGGTATGAAAATTTATGAAAAGTTCAATTAAACCAAGATTTCTCTATGTTACCGAGGGCCTACAGTTACAACTCCGCTACCAGAGTGTGGCAATTCAAAAGTTACGTCGAATGAGCCTATCGGCGTATTCCTGGCTATTGTAGTTTAGGAGATATTGGCAGATTTAGCCATTTTGGGTGTATGAAAATTTATGAAAAGTTCAATTACACCAAGATTTCTCTATGTTCCCGACGGCCTACAGTTACAACTCCGCTACCGGAGTGTAGCAATTCAAAAGTTACGTCGAATGAGCCTATCGGCGTTTTCCTGGCTATTGTAGTTTAGGAGTTATTGGCAGATTTAGCCATTTTGGGGGGTATGAAAATTTATGAAAAGTTCAATTACACCAAGATTTCTCTATGTTCCCGAGGGCCTACAGTTACAACTCCGCTACCAGAGTGTAGCAATTCAAAAGTTACGTCGAATGAGCCTATCGGCGTATTCCTGGCTATTGTAGTTTAGGAGATATTGGCAGATTTAGCCATTTTGGGGGGTATGAAAATTTATGAAAAGTTCAATTAAACCAAGATTTCTCTATGTTCCCGAGGGCCTACAGTTACAACTCCGCTACCAGAGTGTAGCAATTCAAAAGTTAAGTCGAATGAGCCTATCGGCGTATTCCTGGCTATTGTAGTTTAGGAGATATTGGCAGATTTAGCCATTTTGGGGGGTATGAAAATTTATGAAAAGTTTAATTACACCAAGATTTCTCTATGTTCCCGAGGGCCTACAGTTACAACTCCGCTACCAGAGTGTAGCAATTCAAAAGTTACGTCGGATGAGCCTATCGGCGTATTCCTGGCTATTGTAGTTTAGGAGATATTGGCAGATTTAGCCATTTTGGGGGGTATGAAAATTTATGAAAAGTTAATTAAACCAAGATTTCTCTATGTTCCCGAGGGCCTACAGTTACAACTCCGCTACCAGAGTGTAGCAATTCAAAAGTTACGTCGAATGAGCCTATCGGCGTTTTCCTGGCTATTGTAGTTTAGGAGATATTGGCAGATTTAGCCATTTTGGAGGGTATGAAAATTTATGAAAAGTTCAATTACACCAAGATTTCTCTATGTTCCCGAGGGCCTACAGTTTCAACTCCGCTACCAGAGTGTAGCAATTCAAAAGTTACGTCGAATGAGCCTATCGGCGTATTCCTGGCTATTGTAGTTTAGGAGATATTGGCAGATTTAGCCATTTTGGGGGTATGAAAATTTATGAAAAGTTCAATTACACCAAGATTTCTCTATGTTCCCGAGGGCCTACAGTTACAACTCCGCTACCAGAGTGTAGCAATTCAAAAGTTACGTCGAATGAGCCTATCGGCGTATTCCTGGCTATTGTAGTTTATGAGATATTGGCAGATTTAGCCATTTTGGGGGGTATGAAAATTTATGAAAAGTTCAATTAAACCAAGATTTATCTATGTTTCCGAGGGCCTACAGTTACAACTTCGCTACCAGAGTGTAGCAATTCAAAAGTTACGTCGAATGAGCCTATCGGCGTATTCCTGGCTTTTGTAGTTTAGGAGATATTGGCAGATTTAGCCATTTTGGGGGGTATGAAAATTTATGAAAAGTTCGAATACACCAAGATTTCTCTATGTTCCCGAGGGCCTACCGTTATAACTCCGCTACCAGAGTGTAGCAATTCAAAAGTTACGTCGAATGAGCCTATCGGCGTATTCCTGGATATTGTAGTTTAGGAGATATTGGCAGATTTAGCCATTTTGGGGGGTATGAAAATTTATGAAAAGTTCAATTACACCAAGATTTCCCTATGTTCCCGAGGGCCTACAGTTACAACTCCGCTACCAGAGTGTAGCAATTCAAAAGTTACGTCGAATGAGCCTATCGGCGTATTCCTGGCTATTGTAGTTTAGGAGATATTGGCAGATTTAGCCATTTTGGGGGGAATGAAAATTTATGAAAAGTTCAATTAAACCAAGATTTATCTATGTTTCCGAGGGCCTACAGTTACAACTCCGCTACCAGAGTGTAGCAATTCAAAAGTTACGTCGAATGAGCCTATCGGCGTATTCCTGGCTATTGTAGTTTAGGAGATATTGGCAGATTTAGCCATTTTGGGGGGTATGAAAATTTACGAAAAGTTAATTAAACCAAGATTTCTCTATGTTCCCGAGGGCCTACAGTTACAACTCCGCTACCAGAGTGTAGCAATTCAAAAGTTACGTCGAATGAGCCTATCGGCGTTTTCCTGGCTATTGTAGTTTAGGAGATATTGGCAGATTTAGCCATTTTGGAGGGTATGAAAATTTATGAAAAGTTCAATTACACCAAGATTTATCTATGTTCCCGAGGGCCTACAGTTACAACTCCGCTACCAGAGTGTAGCAATTCAAAAGTTACGTCGAATGAGCCTATCGGCGTATTCCTGGCTATTGTAGTTTAGGAGATATTGGCAGATTTAGCCATTTTGGGGGTATGAAAATTTATGAAAAGTTCAATTACACCAAGATTTCTCTATGTTCCCGAGGGCCTACAGTTACAACTCCGCTACCAGAGTGTAGCAATTCAAAAGTTACGTCGAATGAGCCTATCGGCGTATTCCTGGCTATTGTAGTTTATGAGATATTGGCAGATTTAGCCATTTTGGGGGGTATGAAAATTTATGAAAAGTTCAATTAAACCAAGATTTATCTATGTTTCCGAGGGCCTACAGTTACAACTTCGCTACCAGAGTGTAGCAATTCAAAAGTTACGTCGAATGAGCCTATCGGCGTATTCCTGGCTTTTGTAGTTTAGGAGATATTGGCAGATTTAGCCATTTTGGGGGGTATGAAAATTTATGAAAAGTTCGAATACACCAAGATTTCTCTATGTTCCCGAGGGCCTACAGTTATAAATCCGCTACCAGAGTGTAGCAATTCAAAAGTTACGTCGAATGAGCCTATCGGCGTATTCCTGGATATTGTAGTTTAGGAGATATTGGCAGATTTAGCCATTTTGGGGGGTATGAAAATTTATGAAAAGTTCAATTACACCAAGATTTCCCTATGTTCCCGAGGGCCTACAGTTACAACTCCGCTACCAGAGTGTAGCAATTCAAAAGTTACGTCGAATGAGCCTATCGGCGTATTCCTGGCTATTGTAGTTTAGGAGATATTGGCAGATTTAGCCATTTTGGGGGGAATGAAAATTCATGAAAAGTTCAATTACACCAAGATTTCTCTATGTTCCCGAGGGCCTACAGTTACAACTCCGCTACCAGAGTGTAGCAATTCAAAAGTTACGTCGAATGAGCCTATCGGCGTATTCCTGGCTATTGTAGTTTAGGAGATATTGGCAGATTTAGCCATTTTGGGGGGTATGAAAATTTATGAAAAGTTCAATTACACCAAGATTTCTCTATGTTCCCGAGGGCCTACAGTTACAACTCCGCTACCAGAGTGTAGCAATTCAAAAGTTACGTCGAATGAGCCTATCGGCGTATTCCTGGCTATTGTAGTTTAGGAGATATTGGCAGATTTAGCCATTTTGGGGGGTATGAAAATTTATGAAAAGTTCAATAACACCAAGATTTCTCTATGTTCCCGAGGGCCTACAGTTACAACTCCGCTACCAGAGTGTAGCAATTCAAAAGTTACGTCGAATGAGCCTATCGGCGTATTCCTGGCTATTGTAGTTTAGGAGATATTGGCAGATTTAGCCATTTTGGGGGGTATGAAAATTTATGAAAAGTTCAATTACACCAAGATTTCTCTATGTTCCCGAGGGCCTACGGTTACAACTCCGCTACCAGAGTGTAGCAATTCAAAAGTTACGTCGAATGAGCCTATCGGCGTATTCCTGGCTATTGTAGTTTAGGAGATATTGGCAGATTTAGCCATTTTGGGGGGTATGAAAATTTATGAAAAGTTCAATTAAACCAAGATTTCTCTATGTTCCCGAGGGCCTACAGTTACAACTCCGCTACCAGAGTGTAGCAATTCAAAAGTTACGTCGAATGAGCCTATCGGCGTATTCCTGGCTATTGTAGTTTAGGAGATATTGGCAGATTTAGCCATTTTGGGGGGTATGAAAATTTATGAAAAGTTCAATTAAACCAAGATTTCTTTTTGTTCCCGAGGGCCTATAGTTACAACTCCGCTACCAGAGTGTAGCAATTCAAAAGTTACGTCGAATGAGCCTATCGGCGTATTCCTGGCTATTGTAGTTTAGGAGATATTGGCAGATTTAGCCATTTTGGGTGGTATGAAAATTTATGAAAAGTTCAATTATACCAAGATTTCTCTATGTTGCCGAGGGCCTACAGTTACAACTCCGCTACCAGAGTGTAGCGATTCAAAAGTTACGTCGAATGAGCCTATCGGCGTATTCCTGACTATTGTAGTTTAGGAGATATTGGCAGATTTAGCCATTTTGGGGGGTATGAAAACTTATGAAAAGTTCAATTACACCAAGATTTCCCTATGTTCCCGAGGGCCTACAGTTACAACTCCGCTACCAGAGTGTAGCAATTCAAAAGTTACGTCGAATGAGCCTATCGGCGTATTCCTGGCTATTGTAGTTTAGGAGATATTGGCACATTTAGCCATTTTGGGGGGTATGAAAATTTATGAAAAGTTCAATTACACCAAGATTTCTCTATGTTCCCGAGGGCCTACGGTTACAACTCCGCTACCAGAGTGTAGCAATTCAAAAGTTACGTCGAATGAGCCTATCGGCGTATTCCTGGCTATTGTAGTTTAGGAGATATTGGCAGATTGAGCCATTTTGGGTGGTATGAAAATTTATGAAAAGTTCAATTATACCAAGATTTCTCTATGTTGCCGAGGGCCTACAGTTACAACTCCGCTACCAGAGTGTAGCGATTCAAAAGTTACGTCGAATGAGCCTATCGGCGTATTCCTGACTATTGTAGTTTAGGAGATATTGGCAGATTTAGCCATTTTGGGGGGTATGAAAATTTATGAAAAGTTCAATTACACCAAGATTTCCCTATGTTCCCGAGGGCCTACAGTTACAACTCCGCTACCAGAGTGTAGCAATTCAAAAGTTACGTCGAATGAGCCTATCGGCGTATTCCTGGCTATTGTAGTTTAGGAGATATTGGCAGATTTAGCCATTTTGGGGGGTATGAAAATTTATGAAAAGTTCAATTACACCAAGATTTCTCTATGTTCCCGAGGGCCTACATTTACAAATCCGCTACCAGAGTGTAACAATTCAAAAGTTACGTCGAATGAGCCTATCGGCGTATTCCTGGCTATTGTAGTTTAGGAGATATTGGCAGATTTAGCCATTTTGGGGGGTATGAAAATTTATGAAAAGTTCAATTAAACCAAGATTTCTCTATGTTCCCGAGGGCCTACAGTTACAACTCCGCTACCAGAGTGTAGCAATTCAAAAGTTACGTCGAATGAGCCTATCGGCGTATTCCTGGCTATTGTAGTTTAGGAGATATTGGCAGATTGAGCCATTTTGGGTGGTATGAAAATTTATGAAAAGTTCAATTATACCAAGATTTCTCTATGTTGCCGAGGGCCTACAGTTACAACTCCGCTACCAGAGTGTAGCGATTCAAAAGTTACGTCGAATGAGCCTATCGGCGTATTCCTGACTATTGTAGTTTAGGAGATATTGGCAGATTTAGCCATTTTGGGGGGTATGAAAATTTATGAAAAGTTCAATTACACCAAGATTTCCCTATGTTCCCGAGGGCCTACAGTTACAACTCCGCTACCAGAGTGTAGCAATTCAAAAGTTACGTCGAATGAGCCTATCGGCGTATTCCTGGCTATTGTAGTTTAGGAGATATTGGCAGATTTAGCCATTTTGGGGGGTATGAAAATTTATGAAAAGTTCAATTACACCAAGATTTCTCTATGTTCCCGAGGGCCTACATTTACAAATCCGCTACCAGAGTGTAACAATTCAAAAGTTACGTCGAATGAGCCTATCGGCGTATTCCTGGCTATTGTAGTTTAGGAGATATTGGCAGATTTAGCCATTTTGGGGGGTATGAAAATTTATGAAAAGTTCAATTACACCAAGATTTCTCTATGTTCCCGAGGGCCTACAGTTACAACTCCGCTACCAGAGTGTAGCAATTCAAAAGTTACGTCGAATGAGCCTATCGGCGTATTCCTGGCTATTGTAGTTTAGGAGATATTGGCAGATTTAGCCATTTTGGGGGGTATGAAAATTTATGAAAAGTTCAATTACACCAAGATTTCTCTATGTTCCCGAGGGCCTACAGTTATAACTTCGCTACCAGAGTGTAGCAATTCAAAAGTTACGTCGAATGAGCCTATCGGCGTATTCCTGGCTATTGTAGTTTAGGAGATATTGGCAGATTTAGCCATTTTGGGGGGTATGAAAATTTATGAAAAGTTCAATTGAACCAAGATTTCTCTATGTTCCCGAGGGCCTGCAGTTACAACTCCGCTACCAGAGTGTAGCAATTCAAAAGTTACGTCGAATGAGCCTATCGGCGTATTCCTGGCTATTGTAGTTTAGGAGATATTGGCAGATTTAGCCATTTTGGGGGGTATGAAAATTTATGAAAAGTTCAATTAAACCAAGATTTTTCTATGTTCCCGAGGGCCTACAGTTACAACTCCGCTACCAGAGTGTAGCAATTCAAAAGTTACGTCGAATGAGCCTATCGGCGTATTCCTGGCTATTGTAGTTTAGGAGATATTGGCAGATTTAGTCATTTTGGGGGGTATGAAAATTTATGAAAAGTTCAATTAAACCAAGATTTCTCTATGTTTCCGAGGGCCTACAGTTACAACTCCGCTACCAGAGTGTATTAATTCAAAAGTTACGTCGAATGAGCCTATCGGCGTATTCCTGGCTATTGTAGTTTAGGAGATATTGGCAGATTTAGCCATTTTGGGGGGTATGAAAATTTATGAAAAGTTCAATTAAACCAAGATTTCTCTATGTTCCCGAGGGCCTACAGTTACAACTCCGCTACCAGAGTGTAGTAAATCAAAAGTTACGTCGAATGAGCCTATCGGCGTATTCCAGGCTATTGTAGTTTAGGAGATATTGGCAGATTTAGCCATTTTGGGGGGTATGAAAATTTATGAAAAGTTCAATTAAACCAAGATTTCTCTATGTTCCCGAGGGCCTACAGTTACAACTCCGCTACCAGAGTGTAGCAATTCAAAAGTTACGTCGAATGAGCCTATCGGCGTATTCCTGGCTATTGTAGTTTAGGAGATATTGGCAGATTTAGCCATTTTGGGGGGTATGAAAATTTATGAAAAGTTCAATTACACCATGATTTCTTTATGTTCCCGAGGGCCTACAGTTACAACTCCGCTACCAGAGTGTAGCAATTCAAAAGTTACGTCGAATGAGCCTATCGGCGTATTCTTGGCTATTGTAGTTTAGGAGATATTGGCAGATTTAGCCATTTTGGGGGGTATGAAAATTTATGAAAAGTTCAATTGAACCAAGATTTCTCTATGTTCCCGAGGGCCTACAGTTACAACTCCGCTACCAGAATGTAGCAATTCAAAAGTTACGTCGAATGAACCTATCGGCGTATTCCTGGCTATTGTAGTTTAGGAGATATTGGCAGATTTAGCCATTTTGGGGGGTATGAAAATTTATGAAAAGTTCAATTACACCAAGATTTCTCTATGTTCCCGAGGGCCTACAGTTACAACTTCGCTACCAGAGTGTAGCAATTCAAAAGTTACGTCGAATGAGCATATCGGCGTATTCCTGGCTATTGTAGTTTAGGAGATATTGGCAGATTTAGCCATTTTGGGGGGTATGAAAATTTATGAAAAGTTCAATTGAACCAAGATTTCTCTATGTTCCCGAGGGCCTACAGTTACAACTCCGCTACCAGAGTGTAGCAATTCAAAAGTTACGTCGAATGAGCCTATCGGCGTATTCCTGGCTATTGTAGTTTAGGAGATATTGGCAGATTTAGCCATTTTGGGGGGTATGAAAATTTATGAAAAGTTCAATTAAACCAAGATTTTTCTATGTTCCCGAGGGCCTACAGTTACAACTCCGCTACCAGAGTGTAGCAATTCAAAAGTTACGTCGAATGAGCCTATCGGCGTATTCCTGGCTATTGTAGTTTAGGAGATATTGGCAGATTTAGTCATTTTGGGGGGTATGAAAATTTATGAAAAGTTCAATTAAACCAAGATTTCTCTATGTTTCCGAGGGCCTACAGTTACAACTCCGCTACCAGAGTGTATTAATTCAAAAGTTACGTCGAATGAGCCTATCGGCGTATTCCTGGCTATTGTAGTTTAGGAGATATTGGCAGATTTAGCCATTTTGGGGGGTATGAAAATTTATGAAAAGTTCAATTAAACCAAGATTTTTTTATGTTCCCGAGGGCCTAAAGTTACAACTCCGCTACCAGAGTGTAGCAATTCAAAAGTTACGTCGAATGAGCCTATCGGCGTATTCCTGGCTATTGTAGTTTAGGAGATATTGGCAGATTTAGTCATTTTGGGGGGTATGAAAATTTATGAAAAGTTCAATTAAACCAAGATTTCTCTATGTTTCCGAGGGCCTACAGTTACAACTCCGCTACCAGAGTGTATTAATTCAAAAGTTACGTCGAATGAGGCTATCGGCGTATTCCTGGCTATTGTAGTTTAGGAGATATTGGCAGATTTAGCCATTTTGGGGGTATGAAAATTTATGAAAAGTTCAATTAAACCAAGATTTCTCTATGTTCCCGAGGGCCTACACAGTTACAACTCCGCTACCAGAGTGTAGTAAATCAAAAGTTACGTCGAATGAGCCTATCGGCGTATTCCAGGCTATTGTAGTTTAGGAGATATTGGCAGATTTAGCCATTTTGGGGGGTATGAAAATTTATGAAAAGTTCAATTAAACCAAGATTTCTCTATGTTCCCGAGGGCCTACAGTTACAACTCCGCTACCAGAGTGTAGCAATTCAAAAGTTACGTCGAATGAGCCTATCGGCGTATTCCTGGCTATTGTAGTTTAGGAGATATTGGCAGATTTAGCCATTTTGGGGGGTATGAAAATTTATGAAAAGTTCAATTACACCAAGATTTCTCTATGTTCCCGAGGGCCTACAGTTACAACTCCGCTACCAGAGTGTAGCAATTCAAAAGTTACGTCGAATGAGCCTATCGGCGTATTCCTGGCTATTGTAGTTTAGGAGACATTGGCAGATTTAGCCATTTTGGGGGGGGGGGGTATGAAAATTTATGAAAAGTTCAATTACACCAAGATTTCTCTATGTTCCCGAGGGCCTACAGTAACAACTCCGCTACCAGAGTGTAGCAATTCAAAAGTTACGTCGAATGAGCCTATCGGCGTATTCCTGGCTATTGTAGTTTAGGAGATATTGGCAGATTTAGCCATTTTGGGGGGTTTGAAAATTTATGAAAAGTTCAATTGAACCAAGATTTCTCTATGTTCCCGAGGGCCTACAGTTACAACTCCGCTACCAGAGTGTAGCAATTCAAAAGTTACGTCGAAAGAGCCTATCGGCGTATTCCTGGCTATTGTAGTTTAGGAGATATTGGCAGATTTAGCAATTTTGGGGGGTATGAAAATTTATGAAAAGTTCAATTACACCAAGATTTCTCTATGTTCCCGAGGGCCTACAGTTACAACTCCGCTACCAGAGTGTAACAATTCAAAAGTTACGTCGAATGAGCCTATCGGCGTATTCCTGGCTATTGTAGTTTAGGAGATATTGGCAGATTTAGCCATTTTGGGGGGTATGAAAATTTATGAAAAGTTCAGTTACACCAAGATTTCTCTATGTTCCCGAGGGCCTACAGTTACAACTCCGCTACCAGAGTGTAGCAATTCAAAAGTTACGTCGAATGAGCCTATCGGCGTATTCCTGGCTATTGTAGTTTAGGAGACATTGGCAGATTTAGCCATTTGGGGGGGGGGGGTATGAAAATTTATGAAAAGTTCAATTACACCAAGATTTCTCTATGTTCCCGAGGGCCTACAGTAACAACTCCGCTACCAGAGTGTAGCAATTCAAAAGTTACGTCGAATGAGCCTATCGGCGTATTCCTGGCTATTGTAGTTTAGGAGATATTGGCAGATTTAGCCATTTTGGGGGGTTTGAAAATTTATGAAAAGTTCAATTGAACCAAGATTTCTCTATGTTCCCGAGGGCCTACAGTTACAACTCCGCTACCAGAGTGTAGCAATTCAAAAGTTACGTCGAAAGAGCCTATCGGCGTATTCCTGGCTATTGTAGTTTAGGAGATATTGGCAGATTTAGCAATTTTGGGGGGTATGAAAATTTATGAAAAATTCAATTAAACCAAGATTTCTCTATGTTCCCGAGGGCCTACATTTACAACTCCGCTACCAGAGTGTAGCAATTCAAAAGTTACGTCGAATGAGCCTATCGGCGTATTCCTGGCTATTGTAGTTTAGGAGATATTGGCAGATTTAGCCATTTTGGGGGGTATGAAAATTTATGAAAAGTTCAATTAAACCAAGATTTCTCTATGTTACCGAGGGCCTACAGTTACAACTCCGCTACCAGAGTGTAGCAATTCAAAAGTTACGTCGAATGAGCCTATCGGCGTATTCCTGGCTATTGTAGTTTAGGAGATATTGGCAGATTTAGCCATTTTGGGTGTATGAAAATTTATGAAAAGTTCAATTACACCAAGATTTCTCTATGTTCCCGACGGCCTACAGTTACAACTCCGCTACCAGAGTGTAGCAATTCAAAAGTTACGTCGAATGAGCCTATCGGCGTTTTCCTGGCTATTGTAGTTTAGGAGTTATTGGCAGATTTAGCCATTTTGGGGGGTATGAAAATTTATGAAAAGTTCAATTACACCAAGATTTC
Organism: Botryllus schlosseri; assembly: GCF_051294905.1. NCBI lineage: Eukaryota > Metazoa > Chordata > Ascidiacea > Stolidobranchia > Styelidae > Botryllus > Botryllus schlosseri. The sequence continues at coordinate 18,306,087 of NC_137243.1, read as the reverse complement.
TCTATGTTCCCGAGGGCCTACAGTTACAACTCCGCTACCAGAGTGTAGCAATTCAAAAGTTACGTCGAATGAGCCTATCGGCGTATTCCTGGCTATTGTAGTTTAGGAGATATTGGCAGATTTAGCCATTTTGGGGGGTATGAAAATTTATGAAAAGTTCAATTAAACCAAGATTTCTCTATGTTCCCGAGGGCCTACAGTTACAACTCCGCTACCAGAGTGTAGCAATTCAAAAGTTACGTCGAATGAGCCTATCGGCGTATTCCTGGCTATTGTAGTTTAGGAGATATTGGCAGATTTAGCCATTTTGGGGGGTATGAAAATTTATGAAAAGTTTAATTACACCAAGATTTCTCTATGTTCCCGAGGGCCTACAGTTACAACTCCGCTACCAGAGTGTAGCAATTCAAAAGTTACGTCGGATGAGCCTATCGGCGTATTCCTGGCTATTGTAGTTTAGGAGATATTGGTAGATTTAGCCATTTTGGGGGGTATGAAAATTTATGAAAAGTTAATTAAACCAAGATTTCTCTATGTTCCCGAGGGCCTACAGTTACAACTCCGCTACCAGAGTGTAGCAATTCAAAAGTTACGTCGAATGAGCCTATCGGCGTTTTCCTGGCTATTGTAGTTTAGGAGATATTGGCAGATTTAGCCATTTTGGAGGGTATGAAAATTTATGAAAAGTTCAATTACACCAAGATTTCTCTATGTTCCCGAGGGCCTACAGTTACAACTCCGCTACCAGAGTGTAGCAATTCAAAAGTTACGTCGAATGAGCCTATCGGCGTATTCCTGGCTATTGTAGTTTAGGAGATATTGGCAGATTTAGCCATTTTGGGGGGTATGAAAATTTATGAAAAGTTCAATTACACCAAGATTTCTCTATGTTCCCGAGGGCCTACAGTTACAACTCCGCTACCAGAGTGTAGCAATTCAAAAGTTACGTCGAATGAGCCTATCGGCGTATTCCTGGCTATTGTAGTTTAGGAGATATTGGCAGATTTAGCCATTTTGGGGGGTATGAAAATTTATGAAAAGTTCAATTAAACCAAGATTTATCTATGTTTCCGAGGGCCTACAGTTACAACTTCGCTACCAGAGTGTAGCAATTCAAAAGTTACGTCGAATGAGCCTATCGGCGTATTCCTGGCTATTGTAGTTTAGGAGATATTGGCAGATTTAGCCATTTTGGGGGGTATGAAAATTTATGAAAAGTTCGAATACACCAAGATTTCTCTATGTTCCCGAGGGCCTACAGTTACAACTCCGCTACCAGAGTGTAGCAATTCAAAAGTTACGTCGAATGAGCCTATCGGCGTATTCCTGGCTATTGTAGTTTAGGAGATATTGGCAGATTTAGCCATTTTGGGGGGTATGAAAATTTATGAAAAGTTCAATTACACCAAGATTTCCCTATGTTCCCGAGGGCCGACAGTTACAATTCCGCTACCAGAGTGTAGCAATTCAAAAGTTACGTCGAATGAGCCTATCGGCGTATTCCTGGCTATTGTAGTTTAGGAGATATTGGCAGATTTAGCCATTTTGGGGGGAATGAAAATTTATGAAAAGTTCAATTACACCAAGATTTCTCTATGTTCCCGAGGGCCTACAGTTACAACTCCGCTACCAGAGTGTAGCAATTCAAAAGTTACGTCGAATGAGCCTATCGGCGTATTCCTGGCTATTGTAGTTTAGGAGATATTGGCAGATTTAGCCATTTTGGGGGGTATGAAAATTTATGAAAAGTTCAATTACACCAAGATTTCTCTATGTTCCCGAGGGCCTACAGTTACAACTCCGCTACCAGAGTGTAGCAATTCAAAAGTTACGTCGAATGAGCCTATCGGCGTATTCCTGGCTATTGTAGTTTAGGAGATATTGGCAGATTTAGCCATTTTGGGGGGTATGAAAATTTATGAAAAGTTCAATTAAACCAAGATTTCTCTATGTTCCCGAGGGCCTACAGTTACAACTCCGCTACCAGAGTGTAGCAATTCAAAAGTTACGTCGAATGAGCCTATCGGCGTATTCCTGGCTATTGTAGTTTAGGAGATATTGGCAGATTTAGCCATTTTGGGGGGTATGAAAATTTATGAAAAGTTCAATTAAACCAAGATTTCTCTATGTTCCCGAGGGCCTACAGTTACAACTCCGCTACCAGAGTGTAGCAATTCAAAAGTTACGTCGAATGAGCCTATCGGCGTATTCCTGGCTATTGTAGTTTAGGAGATATTGGCAGATTTAGCCATTTTGGGTGGTATGAAAATTTATAAAAAGTTCAATTATACCAAGATTTCTCTATGTTGCCGAGGGCCTACAGTTACAACTCCGCTACCAGAGTGTAGCGATTCAAAAGTTACGTCGAATGAGCCTATCGGCGTATTCCTGGCTATTGTAGTTTAGGAGATATTGGCAGATTTAGCCATTTTGGGGGGTATGAAAATTTATGAAAAGTTCAATTAAACCAAGATTTCCCTATGTTCCCGAGGGCCTACAGTTACAACTCCGCTACCAGAGTGTAGCAATTCAAAAGTTACGTCGAATGAGCCTATCGGCGTATTCCTGGCTATTGTAGTTTAGGAGATATTGGCAGATTTAGCCATTTTGGGGGGAATGAAAATTTATGAAAAGTTCAATTACACCAAGATTTCTCTATGTTCCCGAGGGCCTACAGTTACAACTCCGCTACCAGAGTGTAGCAATTCAAAAGTTACGTCGAATGAGCCTATCGGCGTATTCCTGGCTATTGTAGTTTAGGAGATATTGGCAGATTTAGCCATTTTGGGGGGTATGAAAATTTATGAAAAGTTCAATTAAACCAAGATTTCTCTATGTTCCCGAGGGCCTACAGTTACAACTCCGCTACCAGAGTGTAGCAATTCAAAAGTTACGTCGAATGAGCCTATCGGCGTATTCCTGGCTATTGTAGTGTAGGAGATATTGGCAGATTTAGCCATTTTGGGTGGTATGAAAATTTATGAAAAGTTCAATTATACCAAGATTTCTCTATGTTGCCGAGGGCCTACAGTTACAACTCCGCTACCAGAGTGTAGCGATTCAAAAGTTACGTCGAATGAGCCTATCGGCATATTCCTGGCTATTGTAGTTTAGGAGATATTGGCAGATTTAGCCATTTTGGGGGGTATGAAAATTTATGAAAAGTTCAATTACACCAAGATTTCCCTATGTTCCCGAGGGCCTACAGTTACAACTCCGCTACCAGAGTGTAGCAATTCAAAAGTTACGTCGAATGAGCCTATCGGCGTATTCCTGGCTATTGTAGTTTAGGAGATATTGGCAGATTTAGCCATTTTGGGGGGAATGAAAGTTTATGAAAAGTTCAATTAAACCAAGATTTCTCTATGTTCCCGAGGGCCTACAGTTACAACTCCGCTACCAGAGTGTAGCAATTCAAAAGTTACGTCGAATGAGCCTATCGGCGTATTCCTGGCTATTGTAGTTTAGGAGATATTGGCAGATTTAGCCATTTTGGGGGGTATGAAAATTTATGAAAAGTTCAATTACACCAAGATTTCTCTATGTTCCCGAGGGCCTACAGTTACAACTCCGCTACCAGAGTGTAGCAATTCAAAAGTTACGTCGAATGAGCCTATCGGCGTATTCCTGGCTATTGTAGTTTAGGAGATATTGGCAGATTTAGCCATTTTGGGGGGTATGAAAATTTATGAAAAGTTCAATTACATCAAGATTTCTCTATGTTCCCGAAGGCCTACAGTTACAACTCCGCTACCAGAGTGTAGCAATTCAAAAGTTACGTCGAATGAGCCTATCGGCGTATTCCTGGCTATTGTAGTTTAGGAGATATTGGCAGATTTAGCCATTTTGGGGGGTATGAAAATTTATGAAAAGTTCAATTACACCAAGATTTCTCTATGTTCCCGAGGGCCTACAGTTACAACTCCGCTACCAGAGTGTAGCAATTCAAAAGTTACGTCGAATGAGCCTATCGGCGTATTCCTGGCTATTGTAGTTTAGGAGATATTGGTAGATTCAGCCATTTTGGGGGGCATCAAAATTTAAGAAAAGTTCAATTAAACCAAGATTTCTCTATGTTCCCGAGGGCCTACAGTTATAACTCCGCTACCAGAGTGTAGCAATTCAAAAGTTATGTCGAATGAGCCTATCGGCGTATTCCTGGCCATTGTAGTTTAGGAGATATTGGCAGATTTAGCCATTTTGGGGGGGTATGAAAATTTATGAAAAGTTCAATTACACCAAGATTTCTCTATGTTCCCGAGGGCCTACAGTTACAACTCCGCTACCAGAGTGTAGCAATTCAAAAGTTACGTCGAATGAGCCTATCGGCGTATTCCTGGCTATTGTAGTTTAGGAGATATTGGCAGATTTAGCCATTTTGGGGGGTATGAAAATTTATGAAAAGTTCAATTAAACCAAGATTTCTCTATGTTCCCGAGGGCCTACAGTTACAACTCCGCTACCAGAGTGTAGCAATTCAAAAGTTACGTCGAATGAGCCTATCGGCGTATTCCTGGCTATTGTAGTTTAGGAGATATTGGCTGATTTAGCCATTTTAGAGGGGGTATGAAAATTTATGAAAAGTTCAATTAAACCAAGATTTCTCTATGTTCCCGAGGGCCTACAGTTACAACTCCGCTACCAGAGTGTATTAATTCAAAAGTTACGTCGAATGAGCCTATCGGCGTATTCCTGGCTATTGTAGTTTAGGAGATATTGGCAGATTTAGCCATTTTGGGGGGTATGAAAATTTATGAAAAGTTCAATTACACCAAGATTTCTCTATGTTCCCGAGGGCCTACAGTTACAACTCCGCTACCAGAGTGTAGCAATTCAAAAGTTACGTCGAATGAGCCTATCGGCGTATTCCTGGCTAATGTAGTTTAGGAGATATTGGCAGATTTAGCCATTTTGGGGGAGTATGAAAATTTATGAAAAGTTCAATTACACCAAGATTTCTCTATGTTCCCGAGGGCCTACAGTTACAACTCCACTACCAGAGTGTAGCAATTCAAAAGTTACGTCGAATGAGCCTATCGGCGTATTCCTGGCTATTGTAGTTTAGGAGATATTGGCAGATTTAGCCATTTTGGGGGGTATGAAAATTTATGAAAAGTTCAAATACACCATGATTTCTCTATGTTCCCGAGGGCCTACAGTTACAACTCCGCTACCAGAGTGTAGCAATTCAAAAGTTACGTCGAATGAGCCTATCGGCGTATTCCTGGCTATTGTAGTTTAGGAGATATTGGTAGATTCAGCCATTTTGGGGGGCATCAAAATTTAGGAAAAGTTCAATTAAAAAAAGATTTCTCTATGTTCCCGAGGGCCTACAGTTACAACTCCGCTACCAGAGTGTAGCAATTCAAAAGTTACGTCGAATGAGCCTATCGGCGTATTCCTGGCCATTGTAGTTTAGGAGATATTGGCAGATTTAGCCATTTTGGGGGGGTATGAAAATTTATGAAAAGTTCAATTACACCAAGATTTCTCTATGTTCCCGAGGGCCTACAGTTACAACTCCGCTACCATGGTGTAGCAATTCAAAAGTTACGTCGAATGAGCCTATCGGCGTATTCCTGGCTATTGTAGTTTAGGAGATATTGGCAGATTTAGCCATTTTGGGGGGTATGAAAATTTATGAAAAGTTCAATTAAACCAAGATTTCTCTATGTTCCCGAGGGCCTACAGTTACAACTCCGCTACCAGAGTGTAGCAATTCAAAAGTTACGTCGAATGAGCCTAACGGCGTATTCCTGGCTATTGTAGTTTAGGAGATATTGGCAGATTTAGCCATTTTGGGGGGTATGAAAATTTATGAAAAGTTCAATTACACCAAGATTTCTCTATGTTCCCGAGGGCCTACAGTTACAACTCCGCTACCAGAGTGTAGCAATTCAAAAGTTACGTCGAATGAGCCTATCGGCGTATTCCTGGCTATTGTAGTTTAGGAGATATTGGCAGATTTAGCCATTTTGGGGGGTATGAAAATTTATGAAAAGTTCAATTACACCAAGATTTCTCTATGTTCCCGAGGGCCTACAGTTACAACTCCGCTACCAGAGTGTAGCAATTCAAAAGTTACGTCGAATGAGCCTATCGGCGTATTCCTGGCTATTGTAGTTTAGGAGATATTGGCAGATTTAGCCATTTTGGGGGGTATGAAAATTTATGAAAAGTTCAATTACACCAAGATTTCTCTATGTTCCCGAGGGCCTACAGTTACAACTCCGCTACCAGAGTGTAGCAATTCAAAAGTTACGTCGAATGAGCCTATCGGCGTATTCCTGGCTATTGTAGTTTAGGAGATATTGGTAGATTCAGCCATTTTGGGGGGCATCAAAATTTAAGAAAATTTCAATTCAACCAAGATTTCTCTATGTTCCCGAGGGCCTACAGTTACAACTCCGCTACCAGAGTGTAGCAATTCAAAAGTTACGTCGAATGAGCCTATCGGCGTATTCCTGGCCATTGTAGTTTAGGAGATATTGGCAGATTTAGCCATTTTGGGGGGGTATGAAAATTTATGAAAAGTTCAATTACACCAAGATTTCTCTATGTTCCCGAGGGCCTACAGTTACAACTCCGCTACCAGAGTGTAGCAATTCAAAAGTTACGTCGAATGAGCCTATCGGCGTATTCCTGGCTATTGTAGTTTAGGAGATATTGGCAGATTTAGCCATTTTGGGGGGTATGAAAATTTATGAAAAGTTCAATTAAACCAAGATTTCTCTATGTTCCCGAGGGCCTACAGTTACAACTCCGCTACCAGAGTGTAGCAATTCAAAAGTTACGTCGAATGAGCCTATCGGCGTATTCCTGGCTATTGTAGTTTAGGAGATATTGGCTGATTTAGCCATTTTAAAGGGGGTATGAAAATTTATGAAAAGTTCAATTAAACCAAGATTTCTCTATGTTCCCGAGGGCCTACAGTTACAACTCCGCTACCAGAGTGTATTAATTCAAAAGTTACGTCGAATGAGCCTATCGGCGTATTCCTGGCTATTGTAGTTTAGGAGATATTGGCAGATTTAGCCATTTTGGGGGATATGAAAATTTATGAAAAGTTCAATTACACCAAGATTTCTCTATGTTCCCGAGGGCCTACAGTTACAACTCCACTACCAGAGTGTAGCAATTCAAAAGTTACGTCGAATGAGCCTATCGGCGTATTCCTGGCTATTGTAGTTCAGGAGATATTGGCAGATTTAGCCATTTTGGGGGGTATGAAAATTTATGAAAAGTTCAAATACACCAAGATTTCTCTATGTTCCCGAGGGCCTACAGTTACAACTCCGCTACCAGAGTGTAGCAATTCAAAAGTTACGTCGAATGAGCCTATCGGCGTATTCCTGGCTATTGTAGTTTAGGAGATATTGGTAGATTCAGCCATTTTGGGGGGCATCAAAATTTAGGAAAAGTTCAATTAAAAAAATATTTCTCTATGTTCCCGAGGGCCTACAGTTACAACTCCGCTACCAGAGTGTAGCAATTCAAAAGTTACGTCGAATGAGCCTATCGGCGTATTCCTGGCCATTGTAGTTTAGGAGATATTGGCAGATTTCGCCATTTTGGGGGGGTATGAAAATTTATGAAAAGTTCAATTACACCAAGATTTCTCTATGTTCCCGAGGGCCTACAGTTACAACTCCGCTACCAGAGTGTAGCAATTCAAAAGTTACGTCGAATGAGCCTATCGGCGTATTCCTGGCTATTGTAGTTTAGGAGATATTGGCAGATTTAGCCATTTTGGGGGGTATGAAAATTTATGAAAAGTTCAAATACACCATGATTTCTCTATGTTCCCGAGGGCCTACAGTTACAACTCCGCTACCAGAGTGTAGCAATTCAAAAGTTACGTCGAATGAGCCTATCGGCGTATTCCTGGCTATTGTAGTTTAGGAGATATTGGTAGATTCAGCCATTTTGGGGGGCATCAAAATTTAGGAAAAGTTCAATTAAAAAAAGATTTCTCTATGTTCCCGAGGGCCTACAGTTACAACTCCGCTACCAGAGTGTAGCAATTCAAAAGTTACGTCGAATGAGCCTATCGGCGTATTCCTGGCCATTGTAGTTTAGGAGATATTGGCAGATTTAGCCATTTTGGGGGGGTATGAAAATTTATGAAAAGTTCAATTACACCAAGATTTCTCTATGTTCCCGAGGGCCTACAGTTACAACTCCGCTACCATGGTGTAGCAATTCAAAAGTTACGTCGAATGAGCCTATCGGCGTATTCCTGGCTATTGTAGTTTAGGAGATATTGGCAGATTTAGCCATTTTGGGGGGTATGAAAATTTATGAAAAGTTCAATTAAACCAAGATTTCTCTATGTTCCCGAGGGCCTACAGTTACAACTCCGCTACCAGAGTGTAGCAATTCAAAAGTTACGTCGAATGAGCCTAACGGCGTATTCCTGGCTATTGTAGTTTAGGAGATATTGGCAGATTTAGCCATTTTGGGGGGTATGAAAATTTATGAAAAGTTCAATTACACCAAGATTTCTCTATGTTCCCGAGGGCCTACAGTTACAACTCCGCTACCAGAGTGTAGCAATTCAAAAGTTACGTCGAATGAGCCTATCGGCGTATTCCTGGCTATTGTAGTTTAGGAGATATTGGCAGATTTAGCCATTTTGGGGGGTATGAAAATTTATGAAAAGTTCAATTACACCAAGATTTCTCTATGTTCCCGAGGGCCTACAGTTACAACTCCGCTACCAGAGTGTAGCAATTCAAAAGTTACGTCGAATGAGCCTATCGGCGTATTCCTGGCTATTGTAGTTTAGGAGATATTGGCAGATTTAGCCATTTTGGGGGGTATGAAAATTTATGAAAAGTTCAATTACACCAAGATTTCTCTATGTTCCCGAGGGCCTACAGTTACAACTCCGCTACCAGAGTGTAGCAATTCAAAAGTTACGTCGAATGAGCCTATCGGCGTATTCCTGGCCATTGTAGTTTAGGAGATATTGGCAGATTTAGCCATTTTGGGGGGGTATGAAAATTTATGAAAAGTTCAATTACACCAAGATTTCTCTATGTTCCCGAGGGCCTACAGTTACAACTCCGCTACCAGAGTGTAGCAATTCAAAAGTTACGTCGAATGAGCCTATCGGCGTATTCCTGGCCATTGTAGTTTAGGAGATATTGGCAGATTTAGCCATTTTGGGGGGGTATGAAAATTTATGAAAAGTTCAATTACACCAAGATTTCTCTATGTTCCCGAGGGCCTACAGTTACAACTCCGCTACCAGAGTGTAGCAATTCAAAAGTTACGTCGAATGAGCCTATCGGCGTATTCCTGGCTATTGTAGTTTAGGAGATATTGGCAGATTTAGCCATTTTGGGGGGTATGAAAATTTATGAAAAGTTCAATTAAACCAAGATTTCTCTATGTTCCCGAGGGCCTACAGTTACAACTCCGCTACCAGAGTGTAGCAATTCAAAAGTTACGTCGAATGAGCCTATCGGCGTATTCCTGGCTATTGTAGTTTAGGAGATATTGGCTGATTTAGCCATTTTAAAGGGGGTATGAAAATTTATGAAAAGTTCAATTAAACCAAGATTTCTCTATGTTCCCGAGGGCCTACAGTTACAACTCCGCTACCAGAGTGTATTAATTCAAAAGTTACGTCGAATGAGCCTATCGGCGTATTCCTGGCTATTGTAGTTTAGGAGATATTGGCAGATTTAGCCATTTTGGGGGATATGAAAATTTATGAAAAGTTCAATTACACCAAGATTTCTCTATGTTCCCGAGGGCCTACAGTTACAACTCCGCTACCAGAGTGTAGCAATTCAAAATTTACGTGGAATGAGCCTATCGGCGTATTCCTGGCTATTGTAGTTTAGGAGATATTGGCAGATTTAGCCATTTTGGGGGAGTATGAAAATTTATGAAAAGTTCAATTACACCAAGATTTCTCTATGTTCCCGAGGGCCTACAGTTACAACTCCACTACCAGAGTGTAGCAATTCAAAAGTTACGTCGAATGAGCCTATCGGCGTATTCCTGGCTATTGTAGTTCAGGAGATATTGGCAGATTTAGCCATTTTGGGGGGTATGAAAATTTATGAAAAGTTCAAATACACCAAGATTTCTCTATGTTCCCGAGGGCCTACAGTTACAACTCCGCTACCAGAGTGTAGCAATTCAAAAGTTACGTCGAATGAGCCTATCGGCGTATTCCTGGCTATTGTAGTTTAGGAGATATTGGTAGATTCAGCCATTTTGGGGGGCATCAAAATTTAGGAAAAGTTCAATTAAAAAAATATTTCTCTATGTTCCCGAGGGCCTACAGTTACAACTCCGCTACCAGAGTGTAGCAATTCAAAAGTTACGTCGAATGAGCCTATCGGCGTATTCCTGGCCATTGTAGTTTAGGAGATATTGGCAGATTTCGCCATTTTGGGGGGGTATGAAAATTTATGAAAAGTTCAATTACACCAAGATTTCTCTATGTTCCCGAGGGCCTACAGTTACAACTCCGCTACCAGAGTGTAGCAATTCAAAAGTTACGTCGAATGAGCCTATCGGCGTATTCCTGGCTATTGTAGTTTAGGAGATATTGGCAGATTTAGCCATTTTGGGGGGTATGAAAATTTATGAAAAGTTCAATTAAACCAAGATTTCTCTATGTTCCCGAGGGCCTACAGTTACAACTCCGCTACCAGAGTGTAGCAATTCAAAAGTTACGTCGAATGAGCCTATCGGCGTATTCCTGGCTATTGTAGTTTAGGAGATATTGGCTGATTTAGCCATTTTAAAGGGGGTATGAAAATTTAAGAAAAGTTCAATTAAACCAAGATTTCTCTATGTTCCCGAGGGCCTACAGTTACAACTCCGCTACCAGAGTGTATTAATTCAAAAGTTACGTCGAATGAGCCTATCGGCGTATTCCTGGCTATTGTAGTTTAGGAGATATTGGCAGATTTAGCCATTTTGGGGGGTATGAAAATTTATGAAAAGTTCAATTACACCAAGATTTCTCCATGTTCCGGAGGGCCTACAGTTACAACTCCGCTACCAGAGTGTAGCAATTCAAAAGTTACGTCGAATGAGCCTATCGGCGTATTCCTGGCTATTGTTGTTTAGGAGATATTGGCAGTTGTAGCCATTTTGGGGGAGTATGAAAATTTATGAAAAGTTCAATTACACCAAGATTTCTTTATGTTCCCGAGGGCCTACAGTTACAACTCCGCTACCAGAGTGTAGCAATTCAAAAGTTACGTCGGATGAGCCTATCGGCGTATTCCTGGCTATTGTAGTTTAGGAGATATTGGCAGATTTAGCCATTTTGGGGGGTATGAAAACTTATGAAAAGTTCAATTAAACCAAGATTTCTCTATGTTCCCGAGGGCCTACAGTTACAACTCCGCTACCAGAGTGTAGCAATTCAAAAGTTACGTCGAATGAGCCTATCGGCGTTTTCCTGGCTATTGTAGTTTAGGAGATATTGGCAGATTTAGCCATTTTGGGGGGTATGAAAATTTATGAAAAGTTCAATTACACCAAGATTTCTCTATGTTCCCGAGGGCCTACAGTTACAACTCCGCTACCAGAGTGTATTAATTCAAAAGTTACGTCGAATGAGCCTATCGGCGTATTCCTGGCTATTGTAGTTTAGGAGATATTGGCAGATTTAGCCATTTTGGGGGGTATGAAAATTTATGAAAAGTTCAATTACACCAAGATTTCTCCATGTTCCCGAGGGCCTACAGTTACAACTCCGCTACCAGAGTGTAGCAATTCAAAATTTACGTCGAATGAGCCTATCGGCGTATTCCTGGCTATTGTAGTTTAGGAGATATTGGCAGATTTAGCCATTTTGGGGGGTATGAAAATTTATGAAAATTTCAATTACACCAAGATTTCTCTATGTTCCCGAGGGCCTACAGTTACAACTCCGCTACCAGAGTGTAACAATTCAAAAGTTACGTCGAATGAGCCTATCGGCGTATTCCTGGCTATTGTAGTTTAGGAGATATTGGCAGATTTAGCCATTTTGGGGGGTATGAAAATTTATGAAAAGTTCAGTTACACCAAGATTTCTCTATGTTCCCGAGGGCCTACAGTTACAACTCCGCTACCAGAGTGTAGCAATTCAAAAGTTACGTCGAATGAGCCTATCGGCGTATTCCTGGCTATTGTAGTTTAGGAGATATTGGCTGATTTGGCCATTTTAAAGGGGGTATGAAAATTTATGAAAAGTTCAATTAAACCAAGATTTCTCTATATTCCCGAGGGCCTACAGTTACAACTCCGCTACCAGAGTGTATTATTTCAAAAGTTACGTCGAATGAGCCTATCGGCGTATTCCTGGCTATTGTAGTTTAGGAGATATTGGCAGATTTAGCCATTTTGGGGGGTATGAAAATTTATGAAAAGTTCAATTACACCAAGATTTCTCTATGTTCCCGAGGGCCTACAGTTACAACTCCGCTACCAGAGTGTAGCAATTCAAAAGTTACGTCGAATGAGCCTATCGGCGTATTCCTGGCTATTGTCGTTTAGGAGATATTGGCAGATTTAGCCATTTTGGGGGAGTATGAAAATTTATGAAAAGTTCAATTACACCAAGATTTCTCTATGTTCCCGAGGGCCTACAGTTACAACTCCGCTACCAGAGTGTAGCAATTCAAAAGTTACGTCGGATGAGCCTATCGGCGTATTCCTGGCTATTGTAGTTTAGGAGATATTGGCAGATTTAGCCATTTTGGGGGGTATGAAAATTTATGAAAAGCTCAATTAAACCAAGATTTCTCTATGTTCCCGAGGGCCTACAGTTACAACTCCGCTACCAGAGTGTAGCAATTCAAAAGTTACGTCGAATGAGCCTATCGGCGTTTTCCTGGCTATTGTAGTTTAGGAGATATTGGCAGATTTAGCCATTTTGGAGGGTATGAAAATTTATGAAAAGTTCAATTACACCAAGATTTCTCTATGTTCCCGAGGGCCTACAGTTACAACTCCGCTACCAGAGTGTAGCAATTCAAAAGTTACGTCGAATGAGCCTATCGGCGTATTCCTGGCTATTGTAGTTTAGGAGATATTGGCAGATTTAGCCATTTTGGGGGTATGAAAATTTATGAAAAGTTCAATTACACCAAGATTTCTCTATGTTCCCGAGGGCCTACAGTTACAACTTCGCTACCAGAGTGTAGCAATTCAAAAGTTACGTCGAATGAGCCTATCGGCGTATTCCTGGCTATTGTAGTTTAGGAGATATTGGCAGATTTAGCCATTTTGGGGGGTATGAAAATTTATGAAAAGTTCAATAACACCAAGATTTCTCTATGTTCCCGAGGGCATACAGTTACAACTCCGCTACCAGAGTGTAGCAATTCAAAAGTTACGTCGAATGAGCCTATCGGAATATTCCTGGCTATTGTAGTTTAGGAGATATTGGCAGATTTAGCCATTTTGGGGGGTATGAAAATTTATGAAAAGTTCAATTACACCAAGATTTCTCTATGTTCCCGAGGGCCTACAGTTACAACTCCGCTACCAGAGTGTAGCAATTCAAAAGTTACGTCGAATGAGCTTATCGGCGTATTCCTGGCTATTGTTGTTTAGGAGATATTGGCAGATTTAGCCATTTTGGGGGGTATGAAAATTTATGAAAAGTTCAATTAAACCAAGATTTCTCTATGTTCCCGAGGGCCTACAGTTACAACTCCGCTACCAGAGTGTAGCAATTCAAAAGTTACGACGAATGAGCCTATCGGCGTTTTCCTGGCTATTGTAGTTTAGGAGATATTGGCAGATTTAGCCATTTTGGAGGGTATGAAAATTTATGAAAAGTTCAATTACACCAAGATTTCTCTATGTTTCCGAGGGCCTACAGTTACAACTCCGCTACCAGAGTGTAGCAATTCAAAAGTTACGTCGGATGAGCCTATCGGCGTATTCCTGGCTATTGTAGTTTAGGAGATATTGGCAGATTTAGCCATTTTGGGGGGTATGAAAATTTATGAAAAGTTCAATTAAACCAAGATTTCTCTATGTTCCCGAGGGCCTACAGTTACAACTCCGCTACCAGAGTGTAGCAATTCAAAAGTTACGTCGAATGAGCCTATCGGCGTATTCCTGGCTATTGTAGTTTAGGAGATATTGGCAGATTTAGCCATTTTGGGGGGTATGAAAATTTATGAAAAGTTCAATTGAACCAAGATTTCTCTATGTTCCCGAGGGCCTACAGTTACAACTCCGCTACCAGAGTGTAGCAATTCAAAAGTTACGTCGAATGAGCCTATCGGCGTATTCCTGGCTATTGTAGTTTAGGAGATATTGGCTGATTTAGCCATTTTAAAGGGGGTATGAAAATTTATGAAAAGTTCAATTAAACCAAGATTTCTCTATGTTCCCGAGGGCCTACAGTTACAACTCCGCTACCAGAGTGTATTAATTCAAAAGTTACGTCGAATGAGCCTATCGGCGTATTCCTGGCTATTGTAGTTTAGGAGATATTGGCAGATTTAGCCATTTTGGGGGGTATGAAAATTTATGAAAAGTTCAATTAAACCAAGATTTCTCTATGTTCCCGAGGGCCTACAGTTACAACTCCGCTACCAGAGTGTAGCAATTCAAAAGTTACGTGGAATGAGCCTATCGGCGTATTCCTGGCTATTGTAGTTTAGGAGATATTGGCAGATTTAGCCATTTTGGGGGAGTATGAAAATTTATGAAAAGTTCAATTACACCAAGATTTCTCTATGTTCCCGAGGGCCTACAGTTACAACTCCGCTACCAGAGTGTAGCAATTCAAAAGTTACGTCGAATGAGCCTATCGGCGTATTCCTGGCTATTGTAGTTTAGGAGATATTGGCAGATTTAGCCATTTTGGGGGGTATGAAAATTTATGAAAAGTTCAATTAAACCAAGATTTCTCTATGTTCCCGAGGGCCTACAGTTACAACTCCGCTACCAGAGTGTAGCAATTCAAAAGTTACGTCGAATGAGCCTATCGGCGTATTCCTGGCTATTGTAGTTTAGGAGATATTGGCAGATTTAGCCATTTTGGGGGGTATGAAAATTTATGAAAAGTTCAATTAAACCAAGATTTCTCTATGTTCCCGAGGGCCTACAGTTACAACTCCGCTACCAGAGTGTAGCAATTCAAAAGTTACGTCGAATGAGCCTATCGGCGTATTCCTGGCTATTGTAGTTTAGGAGATATTGGCTGATTTAGCCATTTTAAAGGGGGTATGAAAATTTATGAAAAGTTCAATTAAACCAAGATTTGTCTATGTTCCCGAGGGCCTACAGTTACAACTCCGCTACCAGAGTGTATTAATTCAAAAGTTACGTCGAATGAGCCTATCGGCGTATTCCTGGCTATTGTAGTTTAGGAGATATTGGCAGATTTAGCCATTTTGGGGGGTATGAAAATTTATGAAAAGTTCAATTACACCAAGATTTCTCTATGTTCCCGAGGGCCTACAGTTACAACTCCGCTACCAGAGTGTAGCAATTCAAAAGTTACGTGGAATGAGCCTATCGGCGTATTCCTGGCTATTGTAGTTTAGGAGATATTGGCAGATTTAGCCATTTTGGGGGAGTATGAAAATTTATGAAAAGTTCAATTACACCAAGATTTCTCTATGTTCCCGAGGGCCTACAGTTACAACTCCGCTACCAGAGTGTAGCAATTCAAAAGTTACGTCGAATGAGCCTATCGGCGTATTCCTGGCTATTGTAGTTTAGGAGATATTGGCAGATTTAGCCATTTTGGATGGCATCAAAATTTAAGAAAAGTTCAATTAAACCAAGATTTCTCTATGTTCCCGAGGGCCTACAGTTACAACTCCGCTACCAGAGTGTAGCAATTCAAAAGTTACGTCGAATGAGCCTATCGGCGTTTTCCTGGCTATTGTAGTTTAGGAGATATTGGCAGATTTAGCCATTTTGGAGGGTATGAAAATTTATGAAAAGTTCAATTACACCAAGATTTCTCTATGTTCCCGAGGGCCTACAGTTACAACTCCGCTACCAGAGTGTAGCAATTCAAGAGTTACGTCGAATGAGCCTATCGGCGTATTCCTGGCTATCGTAGTTTAGGAGATATTGGTAGATTTAGCCATTTTGGGGGGTATGAAAATTTATGAAAAGTTCAATTACACCAAGATTTCTCTATGTTCCCGAGGGCCTACAGTTACAACTCCGCTACCAGAGTGTAGCAATTCAAAAGTTACGTCGAATGAGCCTATCGGCGTATTCCTGGCTATTGTAGTTTAGGAGATATTGGCAGATTTAGCCATTTTGGGGGGTATGAAAATTTATGAAAAGTTCAATTAAACCAAGATTTATCTATGTTTCCGAGGGCCTACAGTTACAACTTCGCTACCAGAGTGTAGCAATTCAAAAGTTACGTCGAATGAGCCTATCGGCGTATTCGTGGCTTTTGTAGTTTAGGAGATATTGGCAGATTTAGCCATTTTGGGGGGTATGAAAATTTATGAAAAGTTCAATTACACCAAGATTTCTCTATGTTCCCGAGGGCCTACAGTTACAACTCCGCTACCAGAGTGTATTATTTCAAAAGTTACGTCGAATGAGCCTATCGGCGTATTCCTGGCTATTGTAGTTTAGGAGATATTGGCTGATTTGGCCATTTTAAAGGGGGTATGAAAATTTATGAAAAGTTCAATTAAACCAAGATTTCTCTATGTTCCCGAGGGCCTACAGTTACAACTCCGCTACCACAGTGTATTATTTCAAAAGTTACGTCGAATGAGCCTATCGGCGTATTCCTGGCTATTGTAGTTTAGGAGATATTGGCAGATTTAGCCATTTTGGGGGGTATGAAAATTTATGAAAAGTTCAATTACACCAAGATTTCTCTATGTTCCCGAGGGCCTACAGTTACAACTCCGCTACCAGAGTGTAGCAATTCAAAAGTTACGTCGAATGAGCCTATCGGCGTATTCCTGGCTATTGTCGTTTAGGAGATATTGGCAGATTTAGCCATTTTGGGGGAGTATGAAAATTTATGAAAAGTTCAATTACACCAAGATTTCTCTATGTTCCCGAGGGCCTACAGTTACAACTCCGCTACCAGAGTGTAGCAATTCAAAAGTTACGTCGGATGAGCCTATCGGCGTATTCCTGGCTATTGTAGTTTAGGAGATATTGGCAGATTTAGCCATTTTGGGGGGTATGAAAATTTATGAAAAGTTCAATTAAACCAAGATTTCTCTATGTTCCCGAGGGCCTACAGTTACAACTCCGCTACCAGAGTGTAGCAATTCAAAAGTTACGTCGAATGAGCCTATCGGCGTTTTCCTGGCTATTGTAGTTTAGGAGATATTGGCAGATTTAGCCATTTTGGAGGGTATGAAAATTTATGAAAAGTTCAATTACACCAAGATTTCTCTATGTTCCCGAGGGCCTACAGTTACAACTCCGCTACCAGAGTGTAGCAATTCAAAAGTTACGTCGAATGAGCCTATCGGCGTATTCCTGGCTATTGTAGTTTGGGAGATATTGGCAGATTTAGCCATTTTGGGGGTATGAAAATTTATGAAAAGTTCAATTACACCAAGATTTCTCTATGTTCCCGAGGGCCTACAGTTACAACTTCGCTACCAGAGTGTAGCAATTCAAAAGTTACGTCGAATGAGCCTATCGGCGTATTCCTGGCTATTGTAGTTTAGGAGATATTGGCAGATTTAGCCATTTTCGGGGGTATGAAAATTTATGAAAAGTTCAATAACACCAAGATTTCTCTATGTTCCCGAGGGCCTACAGTTACAACTCCGCTACCAGAGTGTAGCAATTCAAAAGTTACGTCGAATGAGCCTATCGGAATATTGCTGGCTATTGTAGTTTAGGAGATATTGGCAGATTTAGCCATTTTGGGGGGTATGAAAATTTATGAAAAGTTCAATTACACCAAGATTTCTCTATGTTCCCGAGGGCCTACAGTTACAACTCCGCTACCAGAGTGTAGCAATTCAAAAGTTACGTCGAATGAGCCTATCGGCGTATTCCTGGCTATTGTTGTTTAGGAGATATTGGCAGATTTAGCCATTTTGGGGGGTATGAAAATTTATGAAAAGTTCAATTAAACCAAGATTTCTCTATGTTCCCGAGGGCCTACAGTTACAACTCCGCTACCAGAGTGTAGCAATTCAAAAGTTACGTCGAATGAGCCTATCGGCGTATTCCTGGCTATTGTAGTTTAGGAGATATTGGCAGATTTAGCCATTTTGGGGGGTATGAAAATTTATGAAAAGTTCAATTAAACCAAGATTTCTCTATGTTCCCGAGGGCCTACAGTTACAACTCCGCTACCAGAGTGTAGCAATTCAAAAGTTACGTCGAATGAGCCTATCGGCGTATTCCTGGCTATTGTAGTTTAGGAGATATTGGCTGATTTAGCCATTTTAAAGGGGGTATGAAAATTTATGAAAAGTTCAATTAAACCAAGATTTCTCTATGTTCCCGAGGGCCTACAGTTACAACTCCGCTACCAGAGTGTATTAATTCAAAAGTTACGTCGAATGAGCCTATCGGCGTATTCCTGGCTATTGTAGTTTAGGAGATATTGGCAGATTTAGCCATTTTGGGGGGTATGAAAATTTATGAAAAGTTCAATTACACCAAGATTTCTCTATGTTCCCGAGGGCCTACAGTTACAACTCCGCTACCAGAGTGTAGCAATTCAAAAGTTACGTGGAATGAGCCTATCGGCGTATTCCTGGCTATTGTAGTTTAGGAGATATTGGCAGATTTAGCCATTTTGGGGGAGTATGAAAATTTATGAAAAGTTCAATTACACCAAGATTTCTCTATGTTCCCGAGGGCCTACAGTTACAACTCCGCTACCAGAGTGTAGCAATTCAAAAGTTACGTCGAATGAGCCTATCGGCGTATTCCTGGCTATTGTCGTTTAGGAGATATTGGCAGATTTAGCCATTTTGGGGGAGTATGAAAATTTATGAAAAGTTCAATTACACCAAGATTTCTCTATGTTCCCGAGGGCCTACAGTTACAACTCCGCTACCAGAGTGTAGCAATTGAAAAGTTACGTCGAATGAGCCTATCGGCGTATTCCTGGCTATTGTAGTTTAGGAGATATTGGCAGATTTAGCCATTTTGGGGGGTATGAAAATTTATGAAAAGTTCAATTAAACCAAGATTTATCTATGTTTCCGAGGGCCTACAGTTACAACTTCGCTACCAGAGTGTAGCAATTCAAAAGTTACGTCGAATGAGCCTATCGGCGTATTCGTGGCTTTTGTAGTTTAGGAGATATTGGCAGATTTAGCCATTTTGGGGGGTATGAAAATTTATGAAAAGTTCAATTACACCAAGATTTCTCTATGTTCCCGAGGGCCTACAGTTACAACTCCGCTACCAGAGTGTATTATTTCAAAAGTTACGTCGAATGAGCCTATCGGCGTATTCCTGGCTATTGTAGTTTAGGAGATATTGGCTGATTTGGCCATTTTAAAGGGGGTATGAAAATTTATGAAAAGTTCAATTAAACCAAGATTTCTCTATGTTCCCGAGGGCCTACAGTTACAACTCCGCTACCACAGTGTATTATTTCAAAAGTTACGTCGAATGAGCCTATCGGCGTATTCCTGGCTATTGTAGTTTAGGAGATATTGGCAGATTTAGCCATTTTGGGGGGTATGAAAATTTATGAAAAGTTCAATTACACCAAGATTTCTCTATGTTCCCGAGGGCCTACAGTTACAACTCCGCTACCAGAGTGTAGCAATTCAAAAGTTACGTCGAATGAGCCTATCGGCGTATTCCTGGCTATTGTCGTTTAGGAGATATTGGCAGATTTAGCCATTTTGGGGGAGTATGAAAATTTATGAAAAGTTCAATTACACCAAGATTTCTCTATGTTCCCGAGGGCCTACAGTTACAACTCCGCTACCAGAGTGTAGCAATTCAAAAGTTACGTCGGATGAGCCTATCGGCGTATTCCTGGCTATTGTAGTTTAGGAGATATTGGCAGATTTAGCCATTTTGGGGGGTATGAAAATTTATGAAAAGTTCAATTAAACCAAGATTTCTCTATGTTCCCGAGGGCCTACAGTTACAACTCCGCTACCAGAGTGTAGCAATTCAAAAGTTACGTCGAATGAGCCTATCGGCGTTTTCCTGGCTATTGTAGTTTAGGAGATATTGGCAGATTTAGCCATTTTGGAGGGTATGAAAATTTATGAAAAGTTCAATTACACCAAGATTTCTCTATGTTCCCGAGGGCCTACAGTTACAACTCCGCTACCAGAGTGTAGCAATTCAAAAGTTACGTCGAATGAGCCTATCGGCGTATTCCT
Source organism: Botryllus schlosseri (assembly GCF_051294905.1). Classification (NCBI taxonomy): domain Eukaryota; kingdom Metazoa; phylum Chordata; class Ascidiacea; order Stolidobranchia; family Styelidae; genus Botryllus; species Botryllus schlosseri. Next base: position 18,285,784 of record NC_137243.1, on the reverse strand, counting down.
GGCTATTGTAGTTTGGGAGATATTGGCAGATTTAGCCATTTTGGGGGTATGAAAATTTATGAAAAGTTCAATTACACCAAGATTTCTCTATGTTCCCGAGGGCCTACAGTTACAACTTCGCTACCAGAGTGTAGCAATTCAAAAGTTACGTCGAATGAGCCTATCGGCGTATTCCTGGCTATTGTAGTTTAGGAGATATTGGCAGATTTAGCCATTTTGGGGGGTATGAAAATTTATGAAAAGTTCAATAACACCAAGATTTCTCTATGTTCCCGAGGGCCTACAGTTACAACTCCGCTACCAGAGTGTAGCAATTCAAAAGTTACGTCGAATGAGCCTATCGGAATATTGCTGGCTATTGTAGTTTAGGAGATATTGGCAGATTTAGCCATTTTGGGGGGTATGAAAATTTATGAAAAGTTCAATTACACCAAGATTTCTCTATGTTCCCGAGGGCCTACAGTTACAACTCCGCTACCAGAGTGTAGCAATTCAAAAGTTACGTCGAATGAGCCTATCGGCGTATTCCTGGCTATTGTTGTTTAGGAGATATTGGCAGATTTAGCCATTTTGGGGGGTATGAAAATTTATGAAAAGTTCAATTAAACCAAGATTTCTCTATGTTCCCGAGGGCCTACAGTTACAACTCCGCTACCAGAGTGTAGCAATTCAAAAGTTACGTCGAATGAGCCTATCGGCGTATTCCTGGCTATTGTAGTTTAGGAGATATTGGCAGATTTAGCCATTTTGGGGGGTATGAAAATTTATGAAAAGTTCAATTAAACCAAGATTTCTCTATGTTCCCGAGGGCCTACAGTTACAACTCCGCTACCAGAGTGTAGCAATTCAAAAGTTACGTCGAATGAGCCTATCGGCGTATTCCTGGCTATTGTAGTTTAGGAGATATTGGCTGATTTAGCCATTTTAAAGGGGGTATGAAAATTTATGAAAAGTTCAATTAAACCAAGATTTCTCTATGTTCCCGAGGGCCTACAGTTACAACTCCGCTACCAGAGTGTATTAATTCAAAAGTTACGTCGAATGAGCCTATCGGCGTATTCCTGGCTATTGTAGTTTAGGAGATATTGGCAGATTTAGCCATTTTGGGGGGTATGAAAATTTATGAAAAGTTCAATTACACCAAGATTTCTCTATGTTCCCGAGGGCCTACAGTTACAACTCCGCTACCAGAGTGTAGCAATTCAAAAGTTACGTGGAATGAGCCTATCGGCGTATTCCTGGCTATTGTAGTTTAGGAGATATTGGCAGATTTAGCCATTTTGGGGGAGTATGAAAATTTATGAAAAGTTCAATTACACCAAGATTTCTCTATGTTCCCGAGGGCCTACAGTTACAACTCCGCTACCAGAGTGTAGCAATTCAAAAGTTACGTCGAATGAGCCTATCGGCGTATTCCTGGCTATTGTCGTTTAGGAGATATTGGCAGATTTAGCCATTTTGGGGGAGTATGAAAATTTATGAAAAGTTCAATTACACCAAGATTTCTCTATGTTCCCGAGGGCCTACAGTTACAACTCCGCTACCAGAGTGTAGCAATTCAAAAGTTACGTCGGATGAGCCTATCGGCGTATTCCTGGCTATTGTAGTTTAGGAGATATTGGCAGATTTAGCCATTTTGGGGGGTATGAAAATTTATGAAAAGTTCAATTAAACCAAGATTTCTCTATGTTCCCGAGGGCCTACAGTTACAACTCCGCTACCAGAGTGTAGCAATTCAAAAGTTACGTCGAATGAGCCTATCGGCGTTTTCCTGGCTATTGTAGTTTAGGAGATATTGGCAGATTTAGCCATTTTGGAGGGTATGAAAATTTATGAAAAGTTCAATTACACCAAGATTTCTCTATGTTCCCGAGGGCCTACAGTTACAACTCCGCTACCAGAGTGTAGCAATTCAAAAGTTACGTCGAATGAGCCTATCGGCGTATTCCTGGCTATTGTAGTTTGGGAGATATTGGCAGATTTAGCCATTTTGGGGGTATGAAAATTTATGAAAAGTTCAATTACACCAAGATTTCTCTATGTTCCCGAGGGCCTACAGTTACAACTTCGCTACCAGAGTGTAGCAATTCAAAAGTTACGTCGAATGAGCCTATCGGCGTATTCCTGGCTATTGTAGTTTAGGAGATATTGGCAGATTTAGCCATTTTGGGGGGTATGAAAATTTATGAAAAGTTCAATAACACCAAGATTTCTCTATGTTCCGGAGGGCCTACAGTTACAACTCCGCTACCAGAGTGTAGCAATTCAAAAGTTACGTCGAATGAGCCTATCGGAATATTGCTGGCTATTGTAGTTTAGGAGATATTGGCAGATTTAGCCATTTTGGGGGGTATGAAAATTTATGAAAAGTTCAATTACACCAAGATTTCTCTATGTTCCCGAGGGCCTACAGTTACAACTCCGCTACCAGAGTGTAGCAATTCAAAAGTTACGTCGAATGAGCCTATCGGCGTATTCCTGGCTATTGTTGTTTAGGAGATATTGGCAGATTTAGCCATTTTGGGGGGTATGAAAATTTATGAAAAGTTCAATTAAACCAAGATTTCTCTATGTTCCCGAGGGCCTACAGTTACAACTCCGCTACCAGAGTGTAGCAATTCAAAAGTTACGTCGAATGAGCCTATCGGCGTTTTCCTGGCTATTGTAGTTTAGGAGATATTGGCAGATTTAGCCATTTTGGAGGGTATGAAAATTTATGAAAAGTTCAATTACACCAAGATTTCTCTATGTTTCCGAGGGCCTACAGTTACAACTCCGCTACCAGAGTGTAGCAATTCAAAAGTTACGTCGGATGAGCCTATCGGCGTATTCCTGGCTATTGTAGTTTAGGAGATATTGGCAGATTTAGCCATTTTGGGGGGTATGAAAATTTATGAAAAGTTCAATTAAACCAAGATTTCTCTATGTTCCCGAGGGCCTACAGTTACAACTCCGCTACCAGAGTGTAGCAATTCAAAAGTTACGTCGAATGAGCCTATCGGCGTATTCCTGGCTATTGTAGTTTAGGAGATATTGGCAGATTTAGCCATTTTGGGGGGTATGAAAATTTATGAAAAGTTCAATTAAACCAAGATTTCTCTATGTTCCCGAGGGCCTACAGTTACAACTCCGCTACCAGAGTGTAGCAATTCAAAAGTTACGTCGAATGAGCCTATCGGCGTATTCCTGGCTATTGTAGTTTAGGAGATATTGGCTGATTTAGCCATTTTAAAGGGGGTATGAAAATTTATGAAAAGTTCAATTAAACCAAGATTTCTCTATGTTCCCGAGGGCCTACAGTTACAACTCCGCTACCAGAGTGTATTAATTCAAAAGTTACGTCGAATGAGCCTATCGGCGTATTCCTGGCTATTGTAGTTTAGGAGATATTGGCAGATTTAGCCATTTTGGGGGAGTATGAAAATTTATGAAAAGTTCAATTACACCAAGATTTCTCTATGTTCCCGAGGGCCTACAGTTACAACTCCGCTACCAGAGTGTAGCAATTCAAAAGTTACGTCGAATGAGCCTATCGGCGTATTCCTGGCTATTGTAGTTTAGGACATATTGGCAGATTTAGCCATTTTGGGGGGTATGAAAATTTATGAAAAGTTCAATTAAACCAAGATTTCTCTATGTTCCCGAGGGCCTACAGTTACAACTCCGCTACCAGAGTGTAGCAATTCAAAAGTTACGTCGAATGAGCCTATCGGCGTTTTCCTGGCTATTGTAGTTTAACGCGAAACAATAACTTCATATTGTTAATTTATTCGCTAAAAGCTTTTCGACTAACTCTCATCAATTAATAATTAATATGAAGTTATTGTTTCGCGTTATTCTGAAGTTCTGTACCACAAATCACTTGTTCAAATTATTGTAGTTTAGGAGATATTGGCAGATTTAGCCATTTTGGAGGGTATGAAAATTTATGAAAAGTTCAATTACACCAAGATTTCTCTATGTTCCCGAGCGCCTACAGTTACAACTCCGCTACCAGAGTGTAGCAATTCAAAAGTTACGTCGGATGAGCCTATCGGCGTATTCCTGGCTATTGTAGTTTAGGAGATATTGGCAGATTTAGCCATTTTGGGGGGTATGAAAATTTATGAAAAGTTCAATTAAACCAAGATTTCTCTATGTTCCCGAGGGCCTACAGTTACAACTCCGCTACCAGAGTGTAGCAATTCAAAAGTTACGTCGAATGAGCCTATCGGCGTATTCCTGGCTATTGTAGTTTAGGAGATATTGGCAGATTTAGCCATTTTGGGGGGTATGAAAATTTATGAAAAGTTCAATTAAACCAAGATTTCTCTATGTTCCCGAGGGCCTACAGTTACAACTCCGCTACCAGAGTGTAGCAATTCAAAAGTTACGTCGAATGAGCCTATCGGCGTATTCCTGGCTATTGTAGTTTAGGAGATATTGGCTGATTTAGCCATTTTAAAGGGGGTATGAAAATTTATGAAAAGTTCAATTAAACCAAGATTTGTCTATGTTCCCGAGGGCCTACAGTTACAACTCCGCTACCAGAGTGTATTAATTCAAAAGTTACGTCGAATGAGCCTATCGGCGTATTCCTGGCTATTGTAGTTTAGGAGATATTGGCAGATTTAGCCATTTTGGGGGGTATGAAAATTTATGAAAAGTTCAATTACACCAAGATTTCTCTATGTTCCCGAGGGCCTACAGTTACAACTCCGCTACCCGAGTGTAGCAATTCAAAAGTTACGTGGAATGAGCCTATCGGCGTATTCCTGGCTATTGTAGTTTAGGAGATATTGGCAGATTTAGCCATTTTGGGGGAGTATGAAAATTTATGAAAAGTTCAATTACACCAAGATTTCTCTATGTTCCCGAGGGCCTACAGTTACAACTCCGCTACCAGAGTGTAGCAATTCAAAAGTTACGTCGAATGAGCCTATCGGCGTATTCCTGGCTATTGTAGTTTAGGAGATATTGGCAGATTTAGCCATTTTGGGGGGTATGAAAATTTATGAAAAGTTCAAATACACCAAGATTTCTCTATGTTCCCGAGGGCCTACAGTTACAACTCCGCTACCAGAGTGTAGCAATTCAAAAGTTACGTCGAATGAGCCTATCGGCGTATTCCTGGCTATTGTAGTTTAGGAGATATTGGTAGATTCAGCCATTTTGGGGGGCATCAAAATTTAAGAAAAGTTCAATTAAACCAAGATTTCTCTATGTTCCCGAGGGCCTACAGTTACAACTCCGCTACCAGAGTGTAGCAATTCAAAAGTTACGTCGAATGAGCCTATCGGCGTTTTCCTGGCTATTGTAGTTTAGGAGATATTGGCAGATTTAGCCATTTTGGAGGGTATGAAAATTTATGAAAAGTTCAATTACACCAAGATTTCTCTATGTTCCCGAGGGCCTACAGTTACAACTCCGCTACCAGAGTGTAGCAATTCAAAAGTTACGTCGAATGAGCCTATCGGCGTATTCCTGGCTATCGTAGTTTAGGAGATATTGGCAGATTTAGCCATTTTGGGGGGTATGAAAATTTATGAAAAGTTCAATTACACCAAGATTTCTCTATGTTCCCGAGGGCCTACAGTTACAACTCCGCTACCAGAGTGTAGCAATTCAAAAGTTACGTCGAATGAGCCTATCGGCGTATTCCTGGCTATTGTAGTTTAGGAGATATTGGCAGATTTAGCCATTTTGGGGGGTATGAAAATTTATGAAAAGTTCAATTAAACCAAGATTTATCTATGTTTCCGAGGGCCTACAGTTACAACTTCGCTACCAGAGTGTAGCAATTCAAAAGTTACGTCGAATGAGCCTATCGGCGTATTCCTGGCTTTTGTAGTTTAGGAGATATTGGCAGATTTAGCCATTTTGGGGGGTATGAAAATTTATGAAAAGTTCAATTACACCAAGATTTCTCTATGTTCCCGAGGGCCTACAGTTACAACTCCGCTACCAGAGTGTAGCAATTCAAATGTTACGTCGAATGAGCCTATCGGCGTATTCCTGGCTATTGTAGTTTAGGAGATATTGGCAGATTTAGCCATTTTGGGGGGTATGAAAATTTATGAAAAGTTCAATTACACCAAGATTTCCCTATGTTCCCGAGGGCCTACAGTTACAACTCCGCTACCAGAGTGTAGCAATTCAAAAGTTACGTCGAATGAGCCTATCGGCGTATTCCTGGCTATTGTCGTTTAGGAGATATTGGCAGATTTAGCCATTTTGGGGGGAATGAAAATTTATGAAAAGTTCAATTAAACCAAGATTTCTCTATGTTCCCGAGGGCCTACAGTTACAACTCCGCTACCTTAGTGTAGCAATTCAAAAGTTACGTCGAATGAGCCTATCGGCGTATTCCTGGCTATTGTAGTTTAGGAGATATTGGCAGATTTAGCCATTTTGGGGGTATGAAAATTTATGAAAAGTTCAATTACACCAAGATTTCTCTATGTTCCCGAGGGCCTACAGTTACAACTTCGCTACCAGAGTGTAGCAATTCAAAAGTTACGTCGAATGAGCCTATCGGCGTATTCCTGGCTATTGTAGTTTAGGAGATATTGGCAGATTTAGCCATTTTGGGGGGTATGAAAATTTATGAAAAGTTCAATTAAACCAAGATTTATCTATGTTTCCGAGGGCCTACAGTTACAACTTCGCTACCAGAGTGTAGCAATTCAAAAGTTACGTCGAATGAGCCTATCGGCGTATTCCTGACTATTGTAGTTTAGGAGATATTGGCTGATTTAGCCATTTTAAAGGGGGTATGAAAATTCATGAAAAGTTCAATTAAACCAAGATTTCTCTATGTTCCCGAGGGCCTACAGTTACAACTCCGCTACCAGAGTGTATTAATTCAAAAGTTACGTCGAATGAGCCTATCGGCGTATTCCTGGCTATTGTAGTTTAGGAGATATTGGCAGATTTAGCCATTTTGGGGGGTATGAAAATTTATGAAAAGCTCAATTACACCAAGATTTCTCTATGTTCCCGAGGGCCTACAGTTACAACTCCGCTACCAGAGTGTAGCAATTCAAAAGTAACGTCGAATGAGCCTATCGGCGTATTCCTGGCTATTGTAGTTTAGGAGATATTGGCAGATTTAGCCATTTTGGGGGGTATGAAAATTTATGAAAAGTTCAATTAAACCAAGATTTCTCTATGTTCCCGAGGGCCTACAGTTACAACTCCGCTACCAGAGTGTAGCAATTCAAAAGTTACGTCGAATGAGCCTATCGGCGTTTTCCTGGCTATTGTAGTTTAGGAGATATTGGCAGATTTAGCCATTTTGGAGGGTATGAAAATTTATGAAAAGTTCAATTACACCAAGATTTCTCTATGTTCCCGAGGGCCTACAGTTACAACTCCGCTACCAGAGTGTGGCAATTCAAAAGTTACGTCGGATGAGCCTATCGGCGTATTCCTGGCTATTGTAGTTTAGGAGATATTGGCAGATTTAGCCATTTTGGGGGGTATGAAAATTTATGAAAAGTTCAATTAAACCAAGATTTCTCTATGTTCCCGAGGGCCTACAGTTACAACTCCGCTACCAGAGTGTAGCAATTCAAAAGTTACGTCGAATGAGCCTATCGGCGTATTCCTGACTATTGTAGTTTAGGAGATATTGGCTGATTTAGCCATTTTAAAGGGGGTATGAAAATTCATGAAAAGTTCAATTAAACCAAGATTTCTCTATGTTCCCGAGGGCCTACAGTTACAACTCCGCTACCAGAGTGTATTAATTCAAAAGTTACGTCGAATGAGCCTATCGGCGTATTCCTGGCTATTGTAGTTTAGGAGATATTGGCAGATTTAGCCATTTTGGAGGGTATGAAAATTTATGAAAAGTTCAATTACACCAAGATTTCTCTATGTTCCCGAGGGCCTACAGTTACAACTCCGCTACCAGAGTGTAGCAATTCAAAAGTTACGTCGAATGAGCCTATCGGCGTATTCCTTGCTATTGTAATTTAGGAGATATTGGCAGATTTAGCCATTTTGGGGGGTATGAAAATTTATGAAAAGTTCAATTAAACCAAGATTTCTCTATGTTCCCGAGGGCCTACAGTTACAACTCCGCTACCAGAGTGTAGCAATTCAAAAGTTACGTCGAATGAGCCTATCGGCGTATTCCTGGCTATTGTAGTTTAGGAGATATTGGCTGATTTAGCCATTTTAAAGGGGGTATGAAAATTTATGAAAAGTTCAATTAAACCAAGATTTCTCTATGTTCCCGAGGGCCTACAGTTACAACTCCGCTACCAGAGTGTATTAATTCAAAAGTTACGTCGAATGAGCCTATCGGCGTATTCCTGGCTATTGTAGTTTGGGAGATATTGGCAGATTTAGCCATTTTGGGGGGTATGAAAATTTATGAAAAGTTCAATTACACCAAGATTTCTCTATGTTCCCGAGGGCCTACAGTTACAACTCCGCTACCAGAGTGTAGCTATTCAAAAGTTACGTGGAATGAGCCTATCGGCGTATTCCTGGCTATTGTAGTTTAGGAGATATTGGCAGATTTAGCCATTTTGGGGGGTATGAAAATTTATGAAAAGTTCAATTAAACCAAGATTTCTCTATGTTCCCGAGGGCCTACAATTACAACTCCGCTACCAGAGTGTAGCAATTCAAAAGTTACGTCGAATGAGCCTATCGGCGTATTCCTGGCTATTGTAGTTTAGGAGATATTGGCAGATTTAGCCATTTTGGGGGGGTATGAAAATTTATGAAAAGTTCAATTACACCAAGATTTCTCTATGTTCCCGAGGGCCTACAGTTACAACTCCGCTACCAGAGTGTAGCAATTCAAAAGTTACGTCGAATGAGCCTATCGGCGTATTCCTGGCTATTGTAGTTTAGGAGATATTGGCAGATTTAGCCATTTTGGGGGGTATGAAAATTTATGAAAAGTTCAATTAAACCAAGATTTCTCTATGTTTCCGAGGGCCTACAGTTACAACTCCGCTACCAGAGTGTAGCAATTCAAAAGTTACGTCGAATGAGCCTATCGGCGTATTCCTGGCTATTGTAGTTTAGGAGATATTGGCTGATTTAGCCATTTTGGGGGGTATGAAAATTTATGAAAAGTTCAATTACACCAAGATTTCTCTATGTTCCCGAGGGCCTACAGTTACAACTCCGCTACCAGAGTGTAGCAATTCAAAAGTTACGTCGAATGAGCCTATCGGCGTATTCCTGGCTATTGTAGTTTAGGAGATATTGGTAGATTCAGCCATTTTGGGGGGCATCAAAATTTAAGAAAAGTTCAATTAAAAAAAGATTTCTCTATGTTCCCGAGGGCCTACAGTTACAACTCCGCTACCAGAGTGTAGCGATTCAAAAGTTACGTCGAATGAGCCTATCGGCGTATTCCTGGCTATTGTAGTTTAGGAGATATTGGCAGATTTAGCCATTTTGGGGGGTATGAAAATTTATGAAAAGTTCAATTACACCAAGATTTCTCTATGTTCCCGAGGGCCTACAGTTACAACTCCGCTACCAGGGTGTAGCAATTCAAAAGTTACGTCGAATGAGCCTATCGGCGTATTCCTGGCTATTGTAGTTTAGGAGATATTGGTAGATTCAGCCATTTTGGGGGGCATGAAAATTTAAGAAAAGTTCAATTAAACCAAGATTTCTCTATGTTCCCGAGGGCCTACAGTTACAACTCCGCTACCAGACTGTAGCAATTCAAAAGTTACGTCGAATGAGCCTATCGGCGTATTCCTGGCTATTGTAGTTTAGGAGATATTGGTAGATTCAGCCATTTTGGGGGGCATCAAAATTTAAGAAAAGTTCAATTAAAAAAAGATTTCTCTATGTTCCCGAGGGCCTACAATTACAACTCCGCTACCAGAGTGTAGCAATTCAAAAGTTACGTCGAATGAGCCTATCGGCGTATTCCTGGCTATTGTAGTTTAGGAGATATTGGTAGATTCAGCCATTTTGGGGGGCATCAAAATTTAAGAAAAGTTCAATTAAAAAAAGATTTCTCTATGTTCCCGAGGGCCTACAGTTACAACTCCGCTACCAGAGTGTAGCGATTCAAAAGTTACGTCGAATGAGCCTATCGGCGTATTCCTGGCTATTGTAGTTTAGGAGATATTGGCAGATTTAGCCATTTTGGGGGGTATGAAAATTTATGAAAAGTTCAATTACACCAAGATTTCACTATGTTCCCGAGGGCCTACAGTTACAAATCCGCTACCAGAGTGTAGCAATTCAAAAGTTACGTCGAATGAGCCTATCGGCGTATTCCTGGCTATTGTAGTTTAGGAGATATTGGCAGATTTAGCCATTTTGGGGGGTATGAAAATTTATGAAAAGTTCAATTAAACCAAGATTTCTCTATGTTCCCGAGGGCCTACAGTTACAACTCCGCTACCAGAGTGTAGCAATTCAAAAGTTACGTCGAATGAGCCTATCGGCGTATTCCTGGCTATTGTAGTTTAGGAGATATTGGCAGATTTAGCCATTTTGGGGGGTATGAAAATTTATGAAAAGTTCAATTAAACCAAGATTTCTCTATGTTCCCGAGGGCCTACAGTTACAACTCCGCTACCAGAGTGTAGCAATTCAAAAGTTACGTCGAATGAGCCTATCGGCGTATTCCTGGCTATTGTAGTTTAGGAGATATTGGCAGATTTAGCCATTTTGGGGGGTATGAAAATTTATGAAAAGTTCAATTACACCAAGATTTCTCTATGTTCCCGAGGGCCTACAGTTACAACTCCGCTACCAGGGTGTAGCAATTCAAAAGTTACGTCGAATGAGCCTATCGGCGTATTCCTGGCTATTGTAGTTTAGGAGATATTGGTAGATTCAGCCATTTTGGGGGGCATGAAAATTTAAGAAAAGTTCAATTAAACCAAGATTTCTCTATGTTCCCGAGGGCCTACAGTTACAACTCCGCTACCAGACTGTAGCAATTCAAAAGTTACGTCGAATGAGCCTATCGGCGTATTCCTGGCTATTGTAGTTTAGGAGATATTGGCAGATTTAGCCATTTTGGGGGGGTATGAAAATTTATGAAAAGTTCAATTACACCAAGATTTCTCTATGTTCCCGAGGGCCTACAGTTACAACTCCGCTACCAGAGTGTAGCAATTCAAAAGTTACGTCGAATGAGCCTATCGGCGTATTCCTGGCTATTGTAGTTTAGGAGATATTGGCAGATTTAGCCATTTTGGGGGGTATGAAAATTTATGAAAAGTTCAATTAAACCAAGATTTCTCTATGTTTCCGAGGGCCTACAGTTACAACTCCGCTACCAGAGTGTAGCAATTCAAAAGTTACGTCGAATGAGCCTATCGGCGTATTCCTGGCTATTGTAGTTTAGGAGATATTGGCTGATTTAGCCATTTTGGGGGGTATGAAAATTTATGAAAAGTTCAATTACACCAAGATTTCTCTATGTTCCCGAGGGCCTACAGTTACAACTCCGCTACCAGAGTGTAGCAATTCAAAAGTTACGTCGAATGAGCCTATCGGCGTATTCCTGGCTATTGTAGTTTAGGAGATATTGGTAGATTCAGCCATTTTGGGGGGCATCAAAATTTAAGAAAAGTTCAATTAAAAAAAGATTTCTCTATGTTCCCGAGGGCCTACAGTTACAACTCCGCTACCAGAGTGTAGCGATTCAAAAGTTACGTCGAATGAGCCTATCGGCGTATTCCTGGCTATTGTAGTTTAGGAGATATTGGCAGATTTAGCCATTTTGGGGGGTATGAAAATCTATGAAAAGTTCAATTACACCAAGATTTCCCTATGTTCCCGAGGGCCTACAGTTACAACTCCGCTACCAGAGTGTAGCAATTCAAAAGTTACGTCGAATGAGCCTATCGATGTATTCCTGGCTATTGTAGTTTAGGAGATATTGGCAGATTTAGCCATTTTTGGGGGAATGAAAATTTATGAAAAGTTCAATTAAACCAAGATTTCTCTATGTTCCCGAGGGCCTACAGTTACAACTCCGCTACCAGAGTGTAGCAATTCAAAAGTTACGTCGAATGAGCCTATCGGCGTATTCCTGGCTATTGTAGTTTAGGAGATATTGGCAGATTTAGCCATTTTGGGGGGTATGAAAATTTATGAAAAGTTCAATTACACCAAGATTTCACTATGTTCCCGAGGGCCTACAGTTACAAATCCGCTACCAGAGTGTAGCAATTCAAAAGTTACGTCGAATGAGCCTATCGGCGTATTCCTGGCTATTGTAGTTTAGGAGATATTGGCAGATTTAGCCATTTTGGGGGGTATGAAAATTTATGAAAAGTTCAATTAAACCAAGATTTCTCTATGTTCCCGAGGGCCTACAGTTACAACTCCGCTACCAGAGTGTAGCAATTCAAAAGTTACGTCGAATGAGCCTATCGGCGTATTCCTGGCTATTGTAGTTTAGGAGATATTGGCAGATTTAGCCATTTTGGGGGGTATGAAAATTTATGAAAAGTTCAATTACACCAAGATTTCTCTATGTTCCCGAGGGCCTACAGTTACAACTCCGCTACCAGGGTGTAGCAATTCAAAAGTTACGTCGAATGAGCCTATCGGCGTATTCCTGGCTATTGTAGTTTAGGAGATATTGGTAGATTCAGCCATTTTGGGGGCATGAAAATTTAAGAAAAGTTCAATTAAACCAAGATTTCTCTATGTTCCCGAGGGCCTACAGTTACAACTCCGCTACCAGACTGTAGCAATTCAAAAGTTACGTCGAATGAGCCTATCGGCGTATTCCTGGCTATTGTAGTTTAGGAGATATTGGCAGATTTAGCCATTTTGGGGGGGTATGAAAATTTATGAAAAGTTCAATTACACCAAGATTTCTCTATGTTCCCGAGGGCCTACAGTTACAACTCCGCTACCAGAGTGTAGCAATTCAAAAGTTACGTCGAATGAGCCTATCGGCGTATTCCTGGCTATTGTAGTTTAGGAGATATTGGCAGATTTAGCCATTTTGGGGGGTATGAAAATTTATGAAAAGTTCAATTAAACCAAGATTTCTCTATGTTTCCGAGGGCCTACAGTTACAACTCCGCTACCAGAGTGTAGCAATTCAAAAGTTACGTCGAATGAGCCTATCGGCGTATTCCTGGCTATTGTAGTTTAGGAGATATTGGCTGATTTAGCCATTTTGGGGGGTATGAAAATTTATGAAAAGTTCAATTACACCAAGATTTCTCTATGTTCCCGAGGGCCTACAGTTACAACTCCGCTACCAGAGTGTATTAATTCAAAAGTTACGTCGAATGAGCCTATCGGCGTATTCCTGGCTATTGTAGTTTAGGAGATATTGGCAGATTTAGCCATTTTGGGGGGTATGAAAATTTATGAAAAGTTCAATTACACCAAGATTTCTCTATGTTCCCGAGGGCCTACAGTTACAACTCCGCTACCAGAGTGTAGCAATTCAAAAGTTACGTCGAATGAGCCTATCGGCGTATTCCTGGCTATTGTAGTTTAGGAGATATTGGCAGATTTAGCCATTTTGGGGGGTATGAAAATTTATGAAAAGTTCAATTAAACCAAGATTTCTCTATGTTCCCGAGGGCCTACAGCAGGGCCGGCCAACCCGTGGCCCGCGGGCCACATGTGGCCCGCGAAAAGGTTTTGAGTGGCCCGCGAGGTAATTTCCGAGATTTCGAATATCATCAAAAATGGATTGCACAGATTTTGAGCTTGCATGGCCAACCAAAAATTTGATTAGTCTGGCCGCAATACTTGAGATGTGATGTCTAAAATATCAGTTCCGACGCATTGACAGATCCATCAGCCATTCACATATTGGTACATCATCGTACACTACAATAAAGCAGAATAATTTGCGATAGATTTATCAAAGGTCAAAATTTTCTACAAGCTTAGCGCAATATGTTGTCACTCGATTTCTTGTATTTAATATTGTTGCTCTTTTGTGAAAATCGAAGAACACTTAATGTATCAGATTGAGTCTAACTATATTCGCGATTACGAGACAAAGTGTCGTTCAACATATGCGACCTTGCGTTTGCGCTCGCAGTAAGACCGTCCACCGTGAAACCTAGGCACGAAATGATTGATGCATGTTGGTCACAGCTTTCGATATCGATATGTCCATGCGCCGAATAGCCCAGTCCTCGCAAACTTAGCCTAGCGATATACAGCAGGCCCGTAATATAGCCAAGTGACAATATTATTGACCTATGAACTTCAAAAACTTTTCGCGCTTCGCGCGGATAATGGCCCGCGTAAAAGTTCATCAATTGAATGTGGCCCTTTGGCCGAAAAGGTTGGCCAGCCCTGGCCTACAGTTACAACTCCGCTACCAGAGTGTAGCAATTCAAACGTTACGTCGAATGAGCCTATCGGCGTATTCCTGGCTATTGTAGTTTAGGAGATATTGGCTGATTTAGCCATTTTGGGGGGTATGAAAATTTATGAAAAATTCAATTAAACCAAGATTTCTCTATGTTCCCGAGGGCCTACAGTTACAACTCCGCTACCAGAGTGTATTAATTCAAAAGTTACGTCGAATGAGCCTATCGGCGTATTCCTGGCTATTGTAGTTTAGGAGATATTGGCAGATTTAGCCATTTTGGGGGGTATGAAAATTTATGAAAAGTTCAATTACACCAAGATTTCTCTATGTTCCCGAGGGCCTACAGTTACAACTCCGCTACCAGAGTGTAGCAATTCAAAAGTTACACCGAATGAGCCTATCGGCGTATTCCTGGCTATTGTAGTTTAGGAGATATTGGCAGATTTAGCCATTTAGGGGGGTATGAAAATTTATGAAAAGTTCAATTAAACCAAGATTTCTCTATGTTCCCGAGGGCCTACAGTTACAACTCCGCTACCAGAGTGTAGCAATTCAAAAGTTACGTCGAATGAGCCTATCGGCGTATTCCTGGCTATTGTAGTTTAGGAGATATTGGCAGATTTAGCCATTTTGGGGGGTATGAAAATTTATGAAAAGTTCAATTACACCAAGATTTCTCTATGTTCCCGAGGGCCTACAGTTACAACTCCGCTACCAGAGTGTAGCAATTCAAAAGTTACGTCGAATGAGCCTATCGGCGTATTCCTGGCTATTGTAGTTTAGGAGATATTGGCTGATTTAGCCATTTTAAAGGGGGTATGAAAATTTATAAAAAAGTTCAATTAAACCAAGATTTCTCTATGTTCCCGAGGGCCTACAGTTACAACTCCGCTACCAGAGTGTATTAATTCAAAAGTTACGTCGAATGAGCCTATCGGCGTATTCCTGGCTATTGTAGTTTAGGAGATATTGGCAGATTTAGCCATTTTGGGGGGTATGAAAATTTATGAAAAGTTCAATTACACCAAGATTTCTCTATGTTCCCGAGGGCCTACAGTTACAACTCCGCTACCAGAGTGTAGCAATTCAAATTTTACGTCGAATGAGCCTATCGGCGTAATCCTGGCTATTGTAGTTTAGGAGATATTGGCAGATTTAGCCATTTTGGGGGAGTATGAAAATTTATGAAAAGTTCAATTACACCAAGATTTCTCTATGTTCCCGAGGGCCTACAGTTACAACTCCGCTACCAGAGTGTAGCAATTCAAAAGTTACGTCGGATGAGCCCATCGGCGTATTCCTGGCTATTGTAGTTCAGGAGATATTGGCAGATTTAGCCATTTTGGGGAGTATGAAAATTTATGAAAAGTTCAATTAAACCAAGATTTCTCTATGTTCCCGAGGGCCTACAGTTACAACTCCGCTACCAGAGTGTAGCAATTCAAAAGTTACGTCGAATGAGCCTATCGGCGTTTTCCTGGCTATTGTAGTTTAGGAGATATTGGCAGATTTAGCCATTTTGGAGGGTATGAAAATTTATGAAAAGTTCAATTACACCAAGATTTCTCTATGTTCCCGAGGGCCTACTGTTACAACTCCGCTACCAGAGTGTAGCAATTCAAAAGTTACGACGAATGAGCCTATCGGCGTATTCCTGGCTATTGTAGTTTAGGAGATATTGGCAGATTTAGCCATTTTGGGGGGTATGAAAATTTATGAAAAATTCAAATACACCAAGATTTCTCTATGTTCCCGAGGGCCTACAGTTACAACTCCGCTACCAGAGTGTAGCAATTCAAAAGTTACGTCGAATGAACCTATCGGCGTATTCCTGGCTATTGTAGTTTAGGAGATATTGGTAGATTCAGCCATTTTGGGGGGCATCAAAATTTAAGAAAAGTTCAATTAAACCAAGATTTCTCTATGTTCCCGAGGGCCTACAGTTACAACTCCGCTACCAGAGTGTAGCAATTCAAAAGTTACGTCGAATGAGCCTATCGGCGTATTCCTGGCCATTGTAGTTTAGGAGATATTGGCAGATTTAGCCATTTTGGGGGGGTATGAAAATTTATGAAAAGTTCAATTACACCAAGATTTCTCTATGTTCCCGAGGGCCTACAGTTACAACTCCGCTACCAGAGTGTAGCAATTCAAAAGTTACGTCGAATGAGCCTATCGGCGTATTCCTGGCTTTTGTAGTTTAGGAGATATTGGCAGATTTAGCCATTTTGGGGGGTATGAAAATTTATGAAAAGTTCAATTACACCAAGATTTCCCTATGTTCCCGAGGGCCTACAGTTACAACTTCGCTACCAGAGTGTAGCAATTCAAAAGTTAGGTCGAATGAGCCTATCGGCGTATTCCTGGCTATTGTAGTTTAGGAGATATTGGCAGATTTAGCCATTTTGGGGGGAATGAAAATTTATGAAAAGTTCAATTAAACCAAGATTTCTCTATGTTCCCGAGGGCCTACAGTTACAACTCCGCTACCAGAGTGTAGCAATTCAAAAGTTACGTCGAATGAGCCTATCGGCGTATTCCTGGCTATTGTAGTTTAGGAGATATTGGCAGATTTAGCCATTTTGGGGGGTATGAAAATTTATGAAAAGTTCAATTACACCAAGATTTCTCTATGTTCCCGAGGGCCTACAGTTACAACTCCGCTACCAGAGTGTAGCAATTCAAAAGTTACGTCGAATGAGCCTATCGGCGTATTCCTGGCTATTGTAGTTTAGGAGATATTGGCAGATTTAGCCATTTTGGGGGGTATGAAAATTTATGAAAAGTTCAATAACACCAAGATTTCTCTATGTTCCCGAGGGCCTACAGTTACAACTCCGCTACCAGAGTGTAGCAATTCAAAAGTTACGTCGAATGAGCCTATCGGAATATTCCTGGCTATTGTAGTTTAGGAGATATTGGCAGATTTAGCCATTTTGGGGGGTATGAAAATTTATGAAAAGTTCAATTACACCAAGATTTCTCGATGTTCCCGAGGGCCTACAGTTACAACTCCGCTACCAGAGTGTAGCAATTCAAAAGTTACGTCGAATGAGCCTATCGGCGTATTCCTGGCTATTGTAGTTTAGGAGATATTGGCAGATTTAGCCATTTTGGGGGGTATGAAAATTTATGAAAAGTTCAATTAAACCAAGATTTCTCTATGTTCCCGAGGGCCTACAGATACAACTCCGCTTCCAGAGTGTAGCAATTCAAAAGTTACGTCGAATGAGCCTATCGGCGTATTCCTGGCTATTGTAGTTTAGGAGATATTGGCAGATTTAGCCATTTTGGGGGGTATGAAAATTTATGAAAAGTTCAATTAAACCAAGATTTCTCTATGTTCCCGAGGGCCTACAGTTACAACTCCGCTACCAGAGTGTAGCAATTCAAAAGTTACGTCGAATGAGCCTATCGGCGTATTCCTGGCTATTGTAGTTTAGGAGATATTGGCAGATTTAGCCATTTTGGGGGGTATGAAAATTTATTAAAAGTTCAATTAAACCAAGATTTCTCTATGTTCCCGAGGGCCTACAGTTACAACTCCGCTACCAGAGTGTAGCGATTCAAAAGTTACGTCGAATGAGCCTATCGGCGTATTCCTGGCTATTGTAGTTTAGGAGATATTGGCAGATTTAGCCATTTTGGGGGGTATGAAAATCTATGAAAAGTTTAATTACGACAAGATTTCCCTATGTTCCCGAGGGCCTATAGTTACAACTTCGCTACCAGAGTGTAGCAATTCAAAAGTTACGTCGAATGAGCCTATCGATGTATTCCTGGCTATTGTAGTTTAGGAGATATTGGCAGATTTAGCCATTTTGGGGGGAATGAAAATTTATGAAAAGTTCAATTAAACCAAGATTTCTCTATGTTCCCGAGGGCCTACAGTTACAACTCCGCTACCAGAGTGTAGCAATTCAAAAGTTTCGTCGAATAAGCCTATCGGCGTATTCCTGGCTATTGTAGTTTAGGAGATATTGGCAGATTTAGCCAATTTGGGGGGGTATGAAAATTTATGAAAAGTTCAATTACACCAAGATTTCTCTATGTTCCCGAGGGCCTACAGTTACAACTCCGCTACCAGAGTGTAGCAATTCAAAAGTTACGTCGAATGAGCCTATCGGCGTATTCCTGGCTATTGTAGTTTAGGAGATATTGGTAGATTCAGCCATTTTGGGGGGCATGAAAATTTAAGAAAAGTTCAATTAAACCAAGATTTCTCTATGTTCCTGAGGGCCTACAGTTACAACTCCGCTACCAGAGTGTAGCAATTCAAAAGTTACGTCGAATGAGCCTATCGGCGTATTCCTGGCTATTGTAGTTTAGGAGATATTGGCAGATTTAGCCATTTTGGGGGGGGTATGAAAATTTATGAAAAGTTCAATTACACCAAGATTTCTCTATGTTCCCGAGGGCCTACAGTTACAACTCCGCTACCAGAGTGTAGCAATTCAAAAGTTACGTCGAATGAACCTATCGGCGTATTCCTGGCTATTGTAGTTTAGGAGATATTGGCAGATTTAGCCATTTTGGGGGGTATGAAAATTTATGAAAAGTTCAATTAAACCAAGATTTCTCTATGTTCCCGAGGGCCTACAGTTACAACTCCGCTACCAGAGTGTAGCAATTCAAAAGTTACGTCGAATGAGTCTATCGGCGTATTCCTGGCTATTGTAGTTTAGGAGATATTGGCTGATTTAGCCATTTTGGGGGGTATGAAAATTTATGAAAAGTTCAATTAAACCAAGATTTCTCTATGTTCCCGAGGGCCTACAGTTACAACTCCGCTACCAGAGTGTATTAATTCAAAAGTTACGTCGAAAGAGCCTATCGGCGTATTCCTGGCTATTGTAGTTTAGGAGATATTGGCAGATTTAGCCATTTTGGGGGGTATGAAAATTTATGAAAAGTTCAATTACACCAAGATTTCTCTATGTTCCCGAGGGCCTACAGTTACAACTCCGCTACCAGAGTGTAGCAATTCAAAAGTTACGTCGGATGAGCCTATCGGCGTATTCCTGGCTATTGTAGTTCAGGAGATATTGGCAGATTTAGCCATTTTGGGGGGTATGAAAATTTATGAAAAGTTCAATTAAACCAAGATTTCTCTATGTTCCCGAGGGCCTACAGTTACAACTCCACTACCAGAGTGTAGCAATTCAAAAGTTACGTCGAATGAGCCTATCGGCGTTTTCCTGGCTATTGTAGTTTAGGAGATATTGGCAGATTTAGCCATTTTGGAGGGTATGAAAATTTATGAAAAGTTCAATTACACCAAGATTTCTCTATGTTCCCGAGGGCCTACTGTTACAACTCCGCTACCAGAGTGTAGCAATTCAAAAGTTACGTCGAATGAGCCTATCGGCGTATTCCTGGCTATTGTAGTTTAGGAGATATTGGCAGATTTAGCCATTTTGGGGGGTATGAAAATTTATGAAAAGTTCAAATACACCAAGATTTCTCTATGTTCCCGAGGGCCTACAGTTACAACTCCGCTACCAGAGTGTAGCAATTCAAAAGTTACGTCGAATGAGCCTATCGGCGTATTCCTGGCTATTGTAGTTTAGGAGATATTGGTAGATTCAGCCATTTTGGGGGGCATCAAAATTTAAGAAAAGTTTAATTAAACCAAGATTTCTCTATGTTCCCGAGGGCCTACAGTTACAACTCCGCTACCAGAGTGTAGCAATTCAAAAGTTACGTCGAATGAGCCTATCGGCGTATTCCTGGCCATTGTAGTTTAGGAGATATTGGCAGATTTAGCCATTTTGGGGGGGTATGAAAATTTATGAAAAGTTCAATTACACCAAGATTTCTCTATGTTCCCGAGGGCCTACAGTTACAACTCCGCTACCAGAGTGTAGCAATTCAAAAGTTACGTCGAATGAGCCTATCGGCGTATTCCTGGCTTTTGTAGTTTAGGAGATATTGGCAGATTTAGCCATTTTGGGGGGTATGAAAATTTATGAAAAGTTCAATTACACCAAGATTTCTCTATGTTCCCGAGGGCCTACAGTTACAACTCCGCTACCAGAGTGTAGCACTTCAAATGTTACGTCTAATGAGCCTATCGGCGTATTCCTGGCTATTGTAGTTTAGGAGATATTGGCAGATTTAGCCATTTTGGGGGGTATGAAAATTTATGAAAAGTTCAATTACACCAAGATTTCCCTATGTTCCCGAGGGCCTACAGTTACAACTTCGCTACCAGAGTGTAGCAATTCAAAAGTTACGTTGAATGAGCCTATCGGCGTATTCCTGGCTATTGTAGTTTAGGAGATATTGGCAGATTTAACCATTTTGGGGGGAATGAAAATTTATGAAAAGTTCAATTAAACCAAGATTTCTCTATGTTCCCGAGGGCCTACAGTTACAACTCCGCTACCAGAGTGTAGCAATTCAAAAGTTACGTCGAATGAGCCTATCGGCGTATTCCTGGCTATCGTAGTTTAGGAGATATTGCCAGATTTAGCCATTTTGGGGGGTATGAAAATTTATGAAAAGTTCAATTAAACCAAGATTTCTCTATGTTCCCGAGGGCCTACAGATACAACTCCGCTTCCAGAGTGTAGCAATTCAAAAGTTACGTCGAATGAGCCTATCGGCGTATTCCTGGCTATTGTAGTTTAGGAGATATTGGCAGATTTAGCCATTTTGGGGGGTATGAAAATTTATGAAAAGTTCAATTAAACCAAGATTTCTCTATGTTCCCGAGGGCCTACAGTTACAAGTCCGCTACCAGAGTGTAGCAATTCAAAAGTTACGTCGAATGAGCCTATCGGCGTATTCCTGGCTTTTGTAGTTTAGGAGATATTGGCAGATTTAGCCATTTTGGGGGGTATGAAAATTTATGAAAAGTTCAATTACACCAAGATTTCTCTATGTTCCCGAGGGCCTACAGTTACAACTCCGCTACCAGAGTGTAGCAATTCAAATGTTACGTCTAATGAGCCTATCGGCGTATTCCTGGCTATTGTAGTTTAGGAGATATTGGCAGATTTAGCCATTTTGGGGGGTATGAAAATTTATGAAAAGTTCAATTACACCAAGATTTCCCTATGTTCCCGAGGGCCTACAGTTACAACTTCGCTACCAGAGTGTAGCAATTCAAAAGTTACGTCGAATGAGCCTATCGGCGTATTCCTGGCTATTGTAGTTTAGGAGATATTGGCAGATTTAACCATTTTGGGGGGAATGAAAATTTATGAAAAGTTCAATTAAACCAAGATTTCTCTATGTTCCCGAGGGCCTACAGTTACAACTCCGCTACCAGAGTGTAGCAATTCAAAAGTTACGTCGAATGAGCCTATCGGCGTATTCCTGGCTATTGTAGTTTAGGAGATATTGGCAGATTTAGCCATTTTGGGGGGTATGAAAATTTATGAAAAGTTCAATTACACCAAGATTTCTCTATGTTCCCGAGGGCCTACAGTTACAACTCCGCTACCAGAGTGTAGCAATTCAAAAGTTATGTCGAATGAGCCTATCGGCGTATTCCTGGCTATTGTAGTTTAGGAGATATTGGCAGATTTAGCCATTTTGGGGGGTATGAAAATTTATGAAAAGTTCAATAACACCAAGATTTCTCTATGTTCCCGAGGGCCTACAGTTACAACTCCGCTACCAGAGTGTAGCAATTCAAAAGTTACGTCGAATGAGCCTATCGGAATATTCCTGGCTATCGTAGTTTAGGAGATATTGGCAGATTTAGCCATTTTGGGGGGAATGAAAATTTATGAAAAGTTCAATTAAACCAAGATTTCTCTATGTTCCCGAGGGCCTACAGTTACAACTCCGCTACCAGAGTGTAGCAATTCAAAAGTTACGTCGAATGAGCCTATCGGCGTATTCCTGGCTATTGTAGTTTAGGAGATATTGGCAGATTTAGCCATTTTGAGGGGTATGAAAATTTATGAAAAGTTCAATTACACCAAGATTTCTCTATGTTCCCGAGGGCCTACAGTTACAACTCCGCTACCAGAGTGTAGCAATTCAAAAGTTACGTCGAATGAGCCTATCGGCGTTTTCCTGGCTATTGTAGTTTAGGAGATATTGGCAGATTTAGCCATTTTGGGGGGTATGAAAATTTATGAAAAGTTCAATAACACCAAGATTTCTCTATGTTCCCGAGGGCCTACAGTTACAACTCCGCTACCAGAGTGTAGCAATTCAAAAGTTACGTCGAATGAGCCTATCGGAATATTCCTGGCTATTGTAGTTTAGGAGATATTGGCAGATTTAGCCATTTTGGGGGGTATGAAAATTTATGAAAAGTTCAATTACACCAAGATTTCCCTATGTTCCCGAGGGCCTACAGTTACAACTCCGCTACCAGAGTGTAGCAATTCAAAAGTTACGTCGAATGAGCCTATCGGCGTATTCCTGGCTATCGTAGTTTAGGAGATATTGGCAGATTCAGCCATTTTGGGGGGTATGAAAATTTATGAAAAGTTCAATTAAACCAAGATTTCTCTATGTTCCCGAGGGCCTACAGATACAACTCCGCTTCCAGAGTGTAGCAATTCAAAAGTTACGTCGAATGAGCCTATCGGCGTATTCCTGGCTATTGTAGTTTAGGAGATATTGGCAGATTTAGCCATTTTGGGGGGTACGAAAATTTATGAAAAGTTCAATTAAACCAAGATTTCTCTATGTTCCCGAGGGCCTACAGTTACAACTCCGCTACCAGAGTGTAGCAATTCAAAAGTTACGTCGAATGAGCCTATCGGCGTATTCCTGGCTATTGTAGTTTAGGAGATATTGGCAGATTTAGCCATTTTGGGGGGTATGAAAATTTATGAAAAGTTCAATTAAACCAAGATTTCTCTATGTTCCCGAGGGCCTACAGTTACAACTCCGCTACCAGAGTGTAGCGATTCAAAAGTTACGTCGAATGAGCCTATCGGCGTATTCCTGGCTATTGTAGTTTAGGAGATATTGGCAGATTTAGCCATTTTGGGGGGTATGAAAATCTATGAAAAGTTCAATTACACCAAGATTTCCCTATGTTCCCGAGGGCCTACAGTTACAACTTCGCTACCAGAGTGTAGCAATTCAAAAGTTACGTCGAATGAGCCTATCGATGTATTCCTGGCTATTGTAGTTTAGGAGATATTGGCAGATTTAGCCATTTTGGGGGAATGAAAATTTATGAAAAGTTCAATTAAACCAAGATTTCTCTATGTTCCCGAGGGCCTACAGTTACAACTCCGCTACCAGAGTGTAGCAATTCAAAAGTTTCGTCGAATAAGCCTATCGGCGTATTCCTGGCTATTGTAGTTTAGGAGATATTGGCAGATTTAGCCATTTTGGGGGGTATGAAAATTTATGAAAAGTTCAATTAAACCAAGATTTCTCTATGTTCCCGAGGGCCTACAGTTACAACTCCGCTACCAGAGTGTAGCAATTCAAAAGTTACGTCGAATGAGTCTATCGGCGTATTCCTGGCTATTGTAGTTTAGGAGATATTGGCTGATTTAGCCATTTTGGGGGGTATGAAAATTTATGAAAAGTTCAATTAAACCAAGATTTCTCTATGTTCCCGAGGGCCTACAGTTACAACTCCGCTACCAGAGTGTATTAATTCAAAAGTTACGTCGAATGAGCCTATCGGCGTATTCCTGGCTATTGTAGTTTAGGAGATATTGGCAGATTTAGCCATTTTGGGGGGTATGAAAATTTATGAAAAGCTCAATTACACCAAGATTTCTCTATGTTCCCGAGGGCCTACAGTTACAACTCCGCTACCAGAGTGTAGCAATTCAAAAGTAACGTCGAATGAGCCTATCGGCGTATTCCTGGCTATTGTAGTTTAGGAGATATTGGCAGATTTAGCCATTTTGGGGGGTATGAAAATTTATGAAAAGTTCAATTAAACCAAGATTTCTCTATGTTCCCGAGGGCCTACAGTTACAACTTCGCTACCAGAGTGTAGCAATTCAAACGTTACGTCGAATGAGCCTATCGGCGTATTCCTGGCTATTGTAGTTTAGGAGATATTGGCTGATTTAGCCATTTTGGGGGGTATGAAAATTTATGAAAAGTTCAATTAAACCAAGATTTCTCTATGTTCCCGAGGGCCTACAGTTACAACTCCGCTACCAGAGTGTATTAATTCAAAAGTTACGTCGAATGAGCCTATCGGCGTATTCCTGGCTATTGTAGTTTAGGAGATATTGGCAGATTTAGCCATTTTGGGGGGTATGAAAATTTATGAAAAGTTCAATTACACCAAGATTTCTCTATGTTCCCGAGGGCCTACAGTTACAACTCCGCTACCAGAGTGTAGCAATTCAAAAGTTACACCGAATGAGCCTATCGGCGTATTCCTGGCTATTGTAGTTTAGGAGATATTGGCAGATTTAGCCATTTTGGGGGGTATGAAAATTTATGAAAAGTTCAATTAAACCAAGATTTCTCTATATTTCCGAGGGCCTACAGTTACAACTCCGCTACCAGAGTGTAGCAATTCAAAAGTTACGTCGAATGAGCCTATCGGCGTATTCCTGGCTATTGTAGTTTAGGAGATATTGGCAGATTTAGCCATTTTGGGGGGTATGAAAATTTATGAAAAGTTCAATTAAACCAAGATTTCTCTATGTTCCTGAGGGCCTACAGTTACAACTCCGCTACCAGAGTGTAGCAATTCAAAAGTTACGTCGAATGAGCCCATCGGCGTATTCCTGGCTATTGTAGTTTAGGAGATATTGGCTGATTTAGCCATTTTAAAGGGGGTATGAAAATTTATGAAAAGTTCAATTAAACCAAGATTTCTCTATGTTCCCGAGGGCCTACAGTTACAACTTCGCTACCAGAGTGTATTAATTCAAAAGTTACGTCGAATGAGCCTATCGGCGTATTCCTGGCTATTGTAGTTTAGGAGATATTGGCAGATTTAGCCATTTTGGGGGGTATGAAAATTTATGAAAAGTTCAATTACACCAAGATTTCTCTATGTTCCCGAGGGCCTACAGTTACAACTCCGCTACCAGAGTGTAGCAATTCAAAAGTTACGTCGAATGAGCCTATCGGCGTATTCCTGGCTATTGTAGTTTAGGAGATATTGGCAGATTTAGCCATTTTGGGGGGGTATGAAAATTTATGAAAAGGTCAATTAAACCAAGATTACTCTATGTTCCCGAGGGCCTACAGTTACAACTCCGCTACCAGAGTGTAGCAATTCAAAAGTTACGTCGAATGAGCCTATCGGCGTATTCCTGGCTATTGTAGTTTAGGAGATATTGGCAGATTTAGCCATTTTGGGGGGGTATGAAAATTTATGAAAAGTTCAATTACACCAAGATTTCTCTATGTTCCCGAGGGCCTACAGTTACAACTCCGGTACTAGAGTGTAGCAATTCAAAAGTTACGTCGAATGAGCCTATCGGCGTATTCCTGGCTATTGTAGTTTAGGAGATATTGGCAGATTTAGCCATTTTGGGGGGTATGAAAATTTATGAAAAGTTCAATTAAACCAAGATTTCTCTATGTTCCCGAGGGCCTACAGTTACAACTCCGCTACCAGAGTGTAGCAATTCAAAAGTTACGTCGAATGAGCCTATCGGCGTATTCCTGGCTATTGTAGTTTAGGAGATATTGGCTGATTTAGCCATTTTGGGGGGTATGAAAATTTATGAAAAGTTCAATTAAACCAAGATTTCTCTATGTTTCCGAGGGCTTACAGTTACAACTCCGCTACCAGAGTGTAGCAATTCAAAAGTTACGTCGAATGAGCCTATCGGCGTATTCCTGGCTATTGTAGTTTAGGAGATATTGGCAGATTTAGCCATTTTGGGGGGTATGAAAATTTATGAAAAGTTCAATTAAACCAAGACTTCTCTATGTTCCCGAGGGCCTACAGTTACAACTCCGCTACCAGAGTGTAGCAATTCAAAAGTTACGTCGAATGAGCCCATCGGCGTATTCCTGGCTATTGTAGTTTAGGAGATATTGGCTGATTTAGCCATTTTAAAGGGGGTATGAAAATTTATGAAAAGTTCAATTAAACCAAGATTTCTATATGTTCCCGAATGCCTACAGTTACAACTCCGCTACCAGAGTGTATTAATTCAAAAGTTACGTCGAATGAGCCTATCGGCGTATTCCTGGCTATTGTAGTTTAGGAGATATTGGCAGATTTAGCCATTTTGGGGGGTATGAAAATTTATGAAAAGTTCAATTACACCAAGATTTCTCTATGTTCCCGAGGGCCTACAGTTACAACTCCGCTACCAGAGTGTAGCAATTCAAAAGTTACGTCGAATGAGCCTATCGGCGTATTCCTGGCTATTGTAGTTTAGGAGATATTGGCAGATTTAGCCATTTTGGGGGGTATGAAAATTTATGAAAAGTTCAATTAAACCAAGATTTCTCTATGTTCCCGAGGGCCTACAGATACAACTCCACTTCCAGAGTGTAGCAATTCAAAAGTTACGTCGAATGAGCCTATCGGCGTATTCCTGGCTATTGTAGTTTAGGAGATATTGGCAGATTTAGCCATTTTGGGGGGTATGAAAATTTATGAAAAGTTCAATTAAACCAAGATTTCTCTATGTTCCCGAGGGCCTACAGTTACAACTCCGCTACCAGAGTGTAGCAATTCAAAAGTTACGTCGAATGAGCCTATCGGCGTATTCCTGGCTATTGTAGTTTAGGAGATATTGGCAGATTTAGCCATTTTGGGTGGTATGAAAATTTATGAAAAGTTCAATTACACCAAGATTTCTTTATGTTGCCGAGGGCCTACAGTTACAACTCCGCTACCAGAGTGTAGCAATTCAAAAGTTACGTCGAATGAGCCTATCGGCGTATTCCTGGCTATTGTAGTTTAGGAGATATTGGCAGATTTAGCCATTTTGGGGGGTATGAAAATCTATGAAAAGTTCAATTACACCAAGATTTCCCCATGTTCCCGAGGGCCTACAGTTACAACTTCGCTACCAGAGTGTAGCAATTCAAAAGTTACGTCGAATGAGCCTATCGATGTATTCCTGGCTATTGTAGTTTAGGAGATATTGGCAGATTTAGCCATTTTGGGGGGAATGAAAATTTATGAAAAGTTCAATTAAACCAAGATTTCTCTATGTTCCCGAGGGCCTACAGTTACAACTCCGCTACCAGAGTGTAGCAATTCAAAAGTTACGTCGAATGAGCCTATCGGCGTATTCCTGGCTATTGTAGTTTAGGAGATATTGGCAGATTTAGCCATTTTGGGGGGTATGAAAATTTATGAAAAGTTCAATTACACCAAGATTTCACTATGTTCCCGAGGGCCTACAGTTACAACTCCGCTACCAGAGTGTAGCAATTCAAAAGTTACGTCAAATGAGCCTATCGGCGTATTCCTGGCTATTGTAGTTTAGGAGATATTGGCAGATTTAGCCATTTTGGGGGGTATGAAAATTTATGAAAAGTTCAATTAAACCAAGATTTCTCTATGTTCCCGAGGGCCTACAGTTACAACTCCGCTACCAGAGTGTAGCAATTCAAAAGTTACGTCGAATAAGCCTATCGGCGTATTCCTGGCTATTGTAGTTTAGGAGATATTGGCAGATTTAGCCATTTTGGGGGGGTATGAAAATTTATGAAAAGTTCAATTACACCAAGATTTCTCTATGTTCCCGAGGGCCTACAGTTACAACTCCGCTACCAGAGTGTAGCAATTCAAAAGTTACGTCGAATGAGCCTATCGGCGTATTCCTGGCTATTGTAGTTTAGGAGATATTGGTAGATTCAGCCATTTTGGGGGGCATGAAAATTTAAGAAAAGTTCAATTAAACCAAGATTTCTCTATGTTCCCGAGGGCCTACAGTTACAACTCCGCTACCAGAGTGTAGCAATTCAAAAGTTACGTCGAATGAGCCTATCGGCGTATTCCTGGCTATTGTAGTTTAGGAGATATTGGCAGATTTAGCCATTTTGGGGGGGTATGAAAATTTATGAAAAGTTCAATTACACCAAGATTTCTCTATGTTCCCGAGGGCCTACAGTTACAACTCCGCTACCAGAGTGTAGCAATTCAAAAGTTACGTCGAATGAGCCTATCGGCGTATTCCTGGCTATTGTAGTTTAGGAGATATTGGCAGATTTAGCCATTTTGGGGGGTATGAAAATTTATGAAAAGTTCAATTAAACCAAGATTTCTCTATGTTTCCGAGGGCCTGCAGTTACAACTCCGCTACCAGAGTGTAGCAATTCAAAAGTTACGTCGAATGAGCCTATCGGCGTATTCCTGGCTATTGTAGTTTAGGAGATATTGGCAGATTTAGCCATTTTGGGTGGTATGAAAATTTATGAAAAGTTCAATTAAACCAAGATTTCTCTATGTTCCCGAGGGCCTACAGTTACAACTCCGCTACCAGAGTGTAGCAATTCAAAAGTTACGTCGAATGAGCCTATCGGCGTATTCCTGGCTATTGTAGTTTAGGAGATATTGGCTGATTTAGCCATTTTAAAGGGGGTATGAAAATTTATGAAAAGTTCAATTAAACCAAGATTTCTCTATGTTCCCGAGGGCCTACAGTTACAACTCCGCTACCAGAGTGTATTAATTCAAAAGTTACGTCGAATGAGCCTATCGGCGTATTCCTGGCTATTGTAGTTTAGGAGATATTGGCAGATTTAGCCATTTTGGGGGGTATGAAAATTTATGAAAAGTTCAATTACACCAAGATTTCTCTATGTTCCCGAGGGCCTACAGTTACAACTCCGCTACCAGAGTGTAGCAATTCAAAAGTTACGTCGAATGAGCCTATCGGCGTATTCCTGGCTATTGTAGTTTAGGAGATATTGGCAGATTTAGCCATTTTGGGGGAGTATGAAAATTTATGAAAAGTTCAATTACACCAAGATTTCTCTATGTTCCCGAGGGCCTACAGTTACAACTCCGCTACCAGAGTGTAGCAATTCAAAAGTTACGTCGGATGAGCCTATCGGCGTATTCCTGGCTATTGTAGTTCAGGACATATTGGCAGATTTAGCCATTTTGGGGGGTATGAAAATTTATGAAAAGTTCAATTAAACCAAGATTTCTCTATGTTCCCGAGGGCCTACAGTTACAACTCCGCTACCAGAGTGTAGCAATTCAAAAGTTACGTCGAATGAGCCTATCGGCGTATTCCTGGCTATTGTAGTTTAGGAGATATTGGCAGATTTAGCCATTTTGGGGGGTATGAAAATTTATGAAAAGTTCAAATACACCAAGATTTCTCTATGTTCCCGAGGGCCTACAGTTACAACTCCGCTACCAGAGTGTAGCAATTCAAAAGTTACGTCGAATGAGCCTATCGGCGTATTCCTCGCTATTGTAGTTTAGGAGATATTGGTAGATTCAGCCATTTTGGGGGGCATCAAAATTTAAGAAAAGTTCAATTAAACCAAGATTTCTCTATGTTCCCGAGGGCCTACAGTTACAACTCCGCTACCAGAGTGTAGCAATTCAAAAGTTACGTCGAATGAGCCTATCGGCGTATTCCTGGCCATTGTAGTTTAGGAGATATTGGCAGATTTAGCCATTTTGGGGGGGTATGAAAACTTATGAAAAGTTCAATTACACCAAGATTTCTCTATGTTCCCGAGGGCCTACAGTTACAACTCCGCTACCAGAGTGTAGCAATTCAAAAGTTACGTCGAATGAGCCTATCGGCGTATTCCTGGCTATTGTAGTTTAGGAGATATTGGCAGATTTAGCCATTTTGGGGGGTATGAAAATTTATGAAAAGTTCAATTAAACCAAGATTTCTCTATGTTCCCGAGGGCCTACAGTTACAACTCCGCTACCAGAGTGTAGCAATTCAAAAGTTACGTCGAATGAGCCTATCGGCGTATTCCTGGCTATTGTAGTTTAGGAGATATTGGCTGATTTAGCCATTTTAAAGGGGGTATGAAAATTTATGAAAAGTTCAATTAAACCAAGATTTCTCTATGTTCCCGAGGGCCTACAGTTACAACTCCGCTACCAGAGTGTATTAATTCAAAAGTTACGTCGAATGAGCCTATCGGCATATTCCTGGCTATTGTAGTTTAGGAGATATTGGCAGATTTAGCCATTTTGGGGGGCATGAAAATCTATGAAAAGTTCAATTACACCAAGATTTCCCTATGTTCCCGAGGGCCTACAGTTACAACTCCGCTACCAGAGTGTAGCAATTCAAAAGTTACGTCGAATGAGCCTATCGGCGTATTCCTGGCTATTGTAGTTTAGGAGATATTGGCAGATTTAGCCATTTTGGGGGGAATGAAAATTTATGAAAAGTTCAATTAAACCAAGATTTCTCTATGTTCCCGAGGGCCTACAGTTACAACTCCGCTACCAGAGTGTAGCAATTCAAAAGTTACGTCGAATGAGCCTATCGGCGTATTCCTGGCTATTGTAGTTTAGGAGATATTGGCAGATTTAGCCATTTTGGGGGGTATGAAAATTTATGAAAAGTTCAATTAAACCAAGATTTCTCTATGTTCCCGAGGGCCTACAGTTATAACTCCGCTACCAGAGTGTAGCAATTCAAAAGTTACGTCGAATGAGCCTATCGGCGTATTCCTGGCTATTGTAGTTTAGGAGATATTGGCAGATTTAGCCATTTTGGGGGGTATGAAAATTTATGAAAAGTTCAATTACACCAAGATTTCTCTATGTTCCCGAGGGCCTACAGTTACAACTCCGCTACCAGAGTGTAGCAATTCAAAAGTTACGTCGAATGAGCCTATCGGCGTATTCCTGGCTATTGTAGTTTAGGAGATATTGGTAGATTCAGCCATTTTGGGGGGCATGAAAATTTAAGAAAAGTTCAATTAAACCAAGATTTCTCTATGTTCCCGAGGGCCTACAGTTACAACTCCGCTACCAGAGTGTAGCAATTCAAAAGTTACGTCGAATGAGCCTATCGGCGTATTCCTGGCTATTGTAGTTTAGGAGATATTGGCAGATTTAGCCATTTTGGGGGGGTATGAAAATTTATGAAAAGTTCAATTACACCAAGATTTCTCTATGTTCCCGAGGGCCTACAGTTACAACTCCGCTACCAGAGTGTAGCAATTCAAAAGTTACGTCGAATGAGCCTATCGGCGTATTCCTGGCTATTGTAGTTTAGGAGATATTGGCAGATTTAGCCATTTTGGGGGGTATGAAAATTTATGAAAAGTTCAATTAAACCAAGATTTCTCTATGTTCCCGAGGGCCTACAGTTACAACTCCGCTACCAGAGTGTAGCACTTCAAAAGTTACGTCGAATGAGCCTATCGGCGTATTCCTGGCTATTGTAGTTTAGGAGATATTGGCTGATTTAGCCATTTTGGGGGGTATGAAAATTTATGAAAAGTTCAATTAAACCAAGATTTCTCTATGTTCCCGAGGGCCTACAGTTACAACTCCGCTACCAGAGTGTATTAATTCAAAAGTTACGTCGAATGAGCCTATCGGCGTATTCCTGGCTATTGTAGTTTAGGAGATATTGGCAGATTTAGCCATTTTGGGGGGTATGAAAATTTATGAAAAGTTCAATTACACCAAGATTTCTCTATGTTCCCGAGGGCCTACAGTTATAACTCCGCTACCAGAGTGTAGCAATTCAAAAGTTACGTCGAATGAGCCTATCGGCGTATTCCTGGCTATTGTAGTTTAGGAGATATTGGCAGATTTAGCCATTTTGGGGGGTATGAAAATTTATGAAAAGTTCAATTACACCAAGATTTCTCTATGTTCCCGAGGGCCTACAGTTACAACTCCGCGACCAGAGTGTAGCAATTCAAAAGTTACGTCGAATGAGCCTATCGGCGTATTCCTGGCTATTGTAGTTTAGGAGATATTGGCAGATTTAGCTATTTTGGGGGGTATGAAAATTTATGAAAAGTTCAATTAAACCAAGATTTCTCTATGTTCCCGAGAGCCTACAGTTACAACTCCGCTACCAGAGTGTAGCAATTCAAACGTTACGTCGAATGAGCCTATCGGCGTATTCCTGGCTATTGTAGTTTAGGAGATATTGGCTGATTTAGCCATTTTGGGGGGTATGAAAATTTATGAAAAGTTCAATTACACCAAGATTTCTCTATGTTCCCGAGGGCCTACAGTTACAACTCCGCTACCAGAGTGTAGCAATTCAAAAGTTACGTCGAATGAGCCTATCGGCGTATTCCTGGCTATTGTAGTTTAGGAGATATTGGCAGATTTAGCCATTTTGGGGGGTATGAAAATTTATGAAAAGTTCAATTAAACCAAGATTTCTCTATGTTCCCGAGGGCCTACAGTTACAACTCCGCTACCAGAGTGTAGCAATTCAAAAGTTACACCGAATGAGCCTATCGGCGTATTCCTCGCTATTGTAGTTTAGGATATATTGGCAGATTTAGCCATTTTGGGGGGTATGAAAATTTATGAAAAGTTCAATTATACCAAGATTTTTCTATGTTCCCGAGGGCCTACAGCCACAACTCCGCTACCAGATTGTAGCAGTCCGAAAGTTACATCGAATGAGCCTATCGGCGTATTCCTCGCTATTGTAGTTTTGGACATATTGGAAGATTTAGCCAATTTGGGGGATGTGAAAATTTATGAAAAGTTCAATTATACTAAGATTTTTCTATGTTCCCGAAGGCCCACAGCTACAACTCCGCTACCAGATTGTAGCACTCCGAAAGTTACATCGAATGAGCCTATCGGCGTATTCCTCGCTATTGTAGTTTAGGATATATTGGCAGATTTAGCCATTTTGGGGGGTATGAAAATTCATGAAAAGTTCAATTAAACCAAGATTTCTCTATGTTCCCGAGGGCCTACAGTTACAACTCCGCTACCAGAGTGTAGCAATTCAAACGTTACGTCGAATGAGCCTATCGGCGTATTCCTGGCTATTGTAGTTTAGGAGATATTGGCTGATTTAGCCATTTTGGGGGGTATGAAAATTTATGAAAAGTTCAATTAAACCAAGATTTCTCTATGTTCCCGAGGGCCTACAGTTACAACTCCGCTACCAGAGTGTATTAATTCAAAAGTTACGTCGAATGAGCCTATCGGCGTATTCCTGGCTATTGTAGTTTAGGAGATATTGGCAGATTTAGCCATTTTGGGGGGTATGAAAATTTATGAAAAGTTCAATTACACCAAGATTTCTCTATGTTCCCGAGGGCCTACAGTCACAACTCCGCTACCAGAGTGTAGCAATTCAAAAGTTACGTCGAATGAGCCTATCGGCGTATTCCTGGCTATTGTAGTTTAGGAGATATTGGCAGATTTAGCCATTTTGGGGGGTATGAAAATTTATGAAAAGTTCAATTAAACCAAGATTTCTCTATGTTCCCGAGGGCCTACAGTTACAACTCCGCTACCAGAGTGTAGCAATTCAAAAGTTACACCGAATGAGCCTATCGGCGTATTCCTCGCTATTGTAGTTTAGGATATATTGGCAGATTTAGCCATTTTGGGGGGTATGAAAATTTATGAAAAGTTCAATTATACCAAGATTTTTCTATGTTCCCGAGGGCCTACAGCCACAACTCCGCTACCAGATTGTAGCAGTCCGAAAGCTACATCGAATGAGCCTATCGTCGTATTCCTCGCAATTGTAGTTTAGGAGATATTGGCAGATTTAGACATTTTGGAGGGTATGAAAATTTATGAAAAGTTCAATTCGACCAAGATTTTTCTATGTTCCCGAAGACCCAAAGCTACAACTCCGCTATTAGATTGTAGCACTCCGAAAGTTACATCGAATGAGCCTATCGGCGTATTCCTCGCTGTTGTAGTTTGGGAGATATTGGCAGATTTAGACATTTTGAGGGGTATGAAAATTTATGAAAAGTTCAATTCGACCAAGATTTTTCTATGTTCCCGAAGACCCACAGCTACAACTTCGCTACCAGACTGTAGCACTCCGAAAGTAACATCGAATGAGCCTATCGGCGTATTCCTCGCTATTGTAGTTTAGGATATATTGGAAGATTTAGCCATTTCAGGGGGTATGAATATTCAAGAAAAGTTCAATTATACCAAGATTTTTCAATGTTGCCGAGAGACTACAGCTACTACTCCGCTACCAGATTGTAGCACTCCGAAAGTTACATCGAATGAGCCTATCGGCGTATTCCTCGCTATTGTAGTTTAGGAGATATTGGCAGATTTCAACATTTTGGGGGGTATGATGAAAAGTTCAATTATACCAAGATTTTTCTATGTTCTCGAAGACCCACAGCTACAACTTCGCTACCAGACTGTAGCACTCCAAAAGTTACATCGAATAAGCCTATCGGCGTATTCCTCGCTATTGTAGTTTAGGAGATATTGGCAGATTTAAACATTTTGGAGGGTATGAAAATTTATGAAAAGTTCAACTCGACCAAGATTTTTCTATGTACCCCAAGGCCCACAGCTACAACTCAGTTACCAGATTGCAGCACTCCGAATGTTACATCGAATGAGCCTATCGGCGTATTCCTCGCTATTGTAGTTTAGGAGATATTGGCAGATTTAGACATTTTGAGGGGTATGAATATTCAAGAAAAGTTCAATTATACCAAGATTTTTCAATGTTGCCGAGAGCCTACAGCTACTACTCCGCTACCAGATTGTAGCACTCCGAAAGATACATCGAATGAGCCTATCGGCGTATTCCTCGCTATCGTAGTTTTGGAGATATTGGCAGATTTAGCCATTTTATCGGGGGTATGAAATTTATAAAAAGTTCAATTATACCAAGATTTTTCTATGTTCCCGAGGGCCTACAGCTAGAACTCCGCTACCAGATTGTAGCAATCCGAAAGTTACACCGAATGAGCCTATCGTCGTATTCCTCGCTACTGTAGTTTAGGATATATTGGCAGATTTAGCCATTTTGGGGGGTATGAAAATTTATGAAAAGTTCAATTATGCCAAGATTTTTCTATGTTCCCGAGGGCCTACAGCCACACTTCCGCTACCAGATTGTAGCATTCCGAAAGTTACATCGAATAAGCCTATCGGCGTATTCCTCGCTATTGTAGTTTAGGACATATTGGAAGATTTAGCCAATTTGGGGGTGTGAAAATTTATGAAAAGTTCAATTATACCAAGATTTTTCTATGTTCCCGAAGGCCCACAGCTACAACTCCGCTACCAGATTGTAGCACTCCGAAAGTTACATCGAATGAGCCTATCGGCGTATTCCTCGCTATTGTAGTTTAGGAGATATTGGCAGATTTAGACATTTTGGGGGGTATAAAAATTTATGAAAAGTTCAATTCGACCAAGATTTTTCTATGTTCCCGAAGGCCCACAGCGACAACTCCGCTATTAGATTGTAGCACTCCGAAAGTTACATCGAATAAGCCTATCGGCGTATTCCTCGCTGTTGTAGTTTGGGAGATATTGGCAGATTTAGACATTTTATCGGGGGTATGATCAAAAGTTCAATTATACCAAGATTTTTCTATGTTCTCGAAGACCCACAGCTACAACTTCGCTACCAGACTGTAGCACTCCGAAAGTAACATCGAATGAGCCTATCGGCGTATTCCTCGCTATTGTAGTTTAGGATATATTGGAAGATTTAGCCATTTTAGGGGGTATGAATATTCAAGAAAAGTTCAATTATACCAAGATTTTTCAATGTTGCCGAGAGACTACAGCTACTACTCCGCTACCAGATTGTAGCACTCCGAAAGTTACATCGAATGAGCCTATCGGCGTATTCCTCGCTATTGTAGTTTAGGAGATATTGGCAGATTTCAATATTTTTGGGGGTATGATGAAAAGTTCAATTATACCAAGATTTTTCTATGTTCTCGAAGACCCACAGCTACAACTTCGCTACCAGACTGTAGCACTCCAAAAGTTACATCGAATAAGCCTATCGGCGTATTCCTCGCTATTGTAGTTTAGGAGATATTGGCAGATTTAAACATTTTGGAGGGTATGAAAATTTATGAAAAGTTCAACTCGACCAAGATTTTTCTATGTACCCCAAGGCCCACAGCTACAACTCCGTTACCAGATTGCAGCACTCCGAATGTTACATCGAATGAGCCTATCGGCGTATTCCTCGCTATTGTAGTTTAGGAGATATTGGCAGATTTAGACATTTTGAGGGGTATGAATATTCAAGAAAAGTTCAATTATACCAAGATTTTTCAATGTTGCCGAGAGCCTACAGCTACTACTCCGCTACCAGATTGTAGCACTCCGAAAGATACATCGAATGAGCCTATCGGCGTATTCCTCGCTATCGTAGTTTTGGAGATATTGGCAGATTTAGCCATTTTATCGGGGGTATGAAAATTTATAAAAAGTTCAATTATACCAAGATTTCACTATGTTCCCGAGGGCCTACAGCTAGAACTCCGCTACCAGATTGTAGCAATCCGAAAGTTACACCGAATGAGCCTATCGTCGTATTCCTCGCTACTGTAGTTTAGGATATATTGGCAGATTTAGCCATTTTGGGGGGTATGAAAATTTATGAAAAGTTCAATTATACCAAGATTTTTCTATGTTCCCGAGGGCCTACAGCCACACTTCCGCTACCAGATTGTAGCAGTCCGAAAGTTACATCGAATAAGCCTATCGGCGTATTCCTCGCTATTGTAGTTTAGGACATATTGGAAGATTTAGCCAATTTGGGGGTGTGAAAATTTATGAAAAGTTCAATTATACCAAGATTTTTCTATGTTCCCGAAGGCCCACAGCTACAACTCCGCTACCAGATTGTAGCACTCCGAAAGTTACATCGAATGAGCCTATCGTCGTATTCCTCGCAATTGTAGTTTAGGAGATATTGGCAGATTTAGACATTTTGGAGGGTATGAAAATTTATGAAAAGTTCAATTCGACCAAGATTTTTCTATGTTCCCGAAGGCCCAAAGCTACAACTCCGCTATTAGATTGTAGCACTCCGAAAGTTACATCGAATGAGCCTATCGGCGTATTCCTCGCTGTTGTAGTTTGGGAGATATTGGCAGATTTAGACATTTTGAGGGGTATGAAAATTTATGAAAAGTTCAATTCGACCAAGATTTTTCTATGTTCCCGAAGACCCACAGCTACAACTTCGCTACCAGACTGTAGCACTCCGAAAGTAACATCGAATGAGCCTATCGGCGTATTCCTCGCTATTGTAGTTTAGGATATATTGGAAGATTTAGCCATTTCAGGGGGTATGAATATTCAAGAAAAGTTCAATTATACCAAGATTTTTCAATGTTGCCGAGAGACTACAGCTACTACTCCGCTACCAGATTGTAGCACTCCGAAAGTTACATCGAATGAGCCTATCGGCGTATTCCTCGCTATTGTAGTGTAGGAGATATTGGCAGATTTCAACATTTTGGGGGGTATGATGAAAAGTTCAATTATACCAAGATTTTTCTATGTTCTCGAAGACCCACAGCTACAACTTCGCTACCAGACTGTAGCACTCCAAAAGTTACATCGAATAAGCCTATCGGCGTATTCCTCGCTATTGTAGTTTAGGAGATATTGGCAGATTTAAACATTTTGGAGGGTATGAACATTTATGAAAAGTTCAACTCGACCAAGATTTTTCTATGTACCCCAAGGCCCACAGCTACAACTCCGTTACCAGATTGCAGCACTCCGAATGTTACATCGAATGAGCCTATCGGCGTATTCCTCGCTATTGTAGTTTAGGAGATATTGGCAGATTTAGACATTTTGAGGGGTATGAATATTCAAGAAAAGTTCAATTATACCAAGATTTTTCAATGTTGCCGAGAGCCTACAGCTACTACTCCGCTACCAGATTGTAGCACTCCGAAAGATACATCGAATGAGCCTATCGGCGTATTCCTCGCTATCGTAGTTTTGGAGATATTGGCAGATTTAGCCATTTTATCGGGGGTATGAAAATTTATAAAAAGTTCAATTATACCAAGATTTTTCTATGTTCCCGAGGGCCTACAGCTAGAACTCCGCTACCAGATTGTAGCAATCCGAAAGTTACACCGAATGAGCCTATCGTCGTATTCCTCGCTACTGTAGTTTAGGATATATTGGCAGATTTAGCCATTTTGGGGGGTATGAAAATTTATGAAAAGTTCAATTATACCAAGATTTTTCTATGTTCCCGAGGGCCTACAGCCACACTTCCGCTACCAGATTGTAGCAGTCCGAAAGTTACATCGAATAAGCCTATCGGCGTATTCCTCGCTATTGTAGTTTAGGACATATTGGAAGATTTAGCCAATTTGGGGGTGTGAAAATTTATGAAAAGTTCAATTATACCAAGATTTTTCTATGTTCCAGAAGGCCCACAGCTACAACTCCGCTACCAGATTGTAGCACTCCGAAAGTTACATCGAATGAGCCTATCGGCGTATTCCTCGCTATTGTAGTTTAGGAGATATTGGCAGATTTAGACATTTTGGGGGGTATGAAAATTTATGAAAAGTTCAATTCGACCACGATTTTTCTATGTTCCCGAAGGCCCACAGCGACAACTCCGCTATTAGATTGTAGCACTCCGAAAGTTACATCGAATAAGCCTATCGGCGTATTCCTCGCTGTTGTAGTTTGGGAGATATTGGCAGATTTAGACATTTTATCGGGAGTATGATCAAAAGTTCAATTATACCAAGATTTTTCTATGTTCTCGAAGACCCACAGCTACAACTTCGCTACCAGACTGTAGCACTCCGAAAGTAACATCGAATGAGCCTATCGGTGTATTCCTCGCTATTGTAGTTTAGGATATATTGGAAGATTTAGCCATTTCAGGGGGTATGAATATTAAAGAAAAGTTCAATTATACCAAGATTTTTCAATGTTGCCGAGAGACTACAGCTACTACTCCGCTACCAGATTGTAGCACTCCGAAAGTTACATCGAATGAGCCTATCGGCGTATTCCTCGCTATTGTAGTTTAGGAGATATTGGCAGATTTCAACATTTTGGGGGGTATGATGAAAAGTTCAATTATACCAAGATTTTTCTATGTTCTCGAAGACCCACAGCTACAACTTCGCTACCAGACTGTAGCACTCCAAAAGTTACATCGAATAAGCCTATCGGCGTATTCCTCGCTATTGTAGTTTAGGAGATATTGGCAGATTTAGACATTTTGGGGGGTATGAAAATTTATGAAAAGTTCAATTCGACCAAGATTTTTCTATGTTCCCGAAGGCCCACAGCGACAACTCCGCTATTAGATTGTAGCACTCCGAAAGTTACATCGAATAAGCCTAACGGCGTATTCCTCGCTGTTGTAGTTTGTGAGATATTGGCAGATTTAGACATTTTGGGGGGTATGAAAATTTATGAAGAGTTCAATTCGACCAAGATTTTTCTATGTTCCCGAAGACCCACAGCTACAACTTCGCTACCAGACTGTAGCACTCCGAAAGTTACATCGAATGAGCCTATCGGCGTATTCCTCGCTATTGTAGTTTAGGATATATTGGAAGATTTAGCCATTTCAGGGGGTATGAATAATCAAGAAAAGTTCAATTATACCAAGATTTTTCAATGTTGCCGAGAGACTACAGCTACTACTCCACTACCAGATTGTAGCACTCCGAAAGTTACATCGAATGAGCCTATCGGCGTATTCCTCGCTATTGTAGTTTAGGAGATATTGGCAGATTTAAACATTTTTGGGGGTATGATGAAAAGTTCTATCATACCAAGATTTTTCTATGTTCCCGAGGGCCCACAGCTACAACTCCGCTACCAGATTGTGGCAGTCCGAAAGTTACATCGAATGAGCCTATCGGCGTATTCTTCGCTATTGTAATTTAGGAGATATTGGCAGATTTAGCCATTTTGGGGGATTTGAATATTAAAGAAAAGTTCAATTATACCAAGATTTTTCAATGTTGCCGAGAGACTACAGCTACTACTCCGCTACCAGATTGTAGCACTCCGAAAGTTACATCGAATGAGCCTATCGGCGTATTCCTCGCTATTGTAGTTTAGGAGATATTGGCAGATTTCAACATTTTGGGGGGTATGATGAAAAGTTCAATTATACCAAGATTTTTCTATGTTCTCGAAGACCCACAGCTACAACTTCGCTACCAGACTGTAGCACTCCAAAAGTTACATCGAATAAGCCTATCGGCGTATTCCTCGCTATTGTAGTTTAGGAGATATTGGCAGATTTAGACATTTTGGGGGGTATGAAAATTTATGAAAAGTTCAATTCGACCAAGATTTTTCTATGTTCCCGAAGGCCCACAGCGACAACTCCGCTATTAGATTGTAGCACTCCGAAAGTTACATCGAATAAGCCTATCGGCGTATTCCTCGCTGTTGTAGTTTGTGAGATATTGGCAGATTTAGACATTTTGGGGGGTATGAAAATTTATGAAGAGTTCAATTCGACCAAGATTTTTCTATGTTCCCGAAGACCCACAGCTACAACTTCGCTACCAGACTGTAGCACTCCGAAAGTTACATCGAATGAGCCTATCGGCGTATTCCTCGCTATTGTAGTTTAGGATATATTGGAAGATTTAGCCATTTCAGGGGGTATGAATAATCAAGAAAAGTTCAATTATACCAAGATTTTTCAATGTTGCCGAGAGACTACAGCTACTACTCCACTACCAGATTGTAGCACTCCGAAAGTTACATCGAATGAGCCTATCGGCGTATTCCTCGCTATTGTAGTTTAGGAGATATTGGCAGATTTAAACATTTTTGGGGGTATGATGAAAAGTTCTATCATACCAAGATTTTTCTATGTTCCCGAGGGCCCACAGCTACAACTCCGCTACCAGATTGTGGCAGTCCGAAAGTTACATCGAATGAGCCTATCGGCGTATTCTTCGCTATTGTAGTTTAGGAGATATTGGCAGATTTAGCCATTTTGGGGGATTTGAAAATTTATGAAAAGTTCAATTATACCTAGATTTTTCTATGTTCCCGAGGGCCTACAGCTACAACTCCGCTACCAGATTGTAGCAGTCCGTAAGTTACATCGAATGAGCCTATCGGCGTATTCCTCGCTGTTGTAGTTAAGGAGATATTGGCAGATTTAGCCATTTTATCGGGGTATGAAAATTTAGGAAAATTTCAATTATACCAAGATGTTTTTATGTTCTCAAGGGCCTACAGCTACAACTCCGCTACCAGATTGTAGCAGTCCGTAAGTTACATCGAATGAACCTATCGGCGTATTCCTCGCTATTGTAGTTTTGGGTATATTGGAAGATTTAGCCATTTTAGGGGGTATGAAAATTTAAGAAAAGTTATATTATACCAAGTTTTTCTATGTTCCCGAGAGCCTACTGCTACTACTCTGCTTTCAGATTGTAGCAGTCCGAAAGTTACATCGAATGAGCCTATCGGCGTATTCCTCGCTATTGTAGTTTAGGAGATAATGGAAGATTTAGCCAATTTGGGAGGTATGAAAATTTATGAAAAGTTCAATTATACCAAGATTTTTATATGTTCCCGAGGGCCTACAGCTACAATTCCGCTACCAGATTGTTGCAGACCGAAAGTTACATCGAAAGAGCCTATCGGCGAATTCCTCGCTATTGTAATTTAGGATATATTGGCAGATTTAGCCATTTTGGGGGTATGAAAATTTATGAAAAGTTCAATTATACCAAGATTTTTCTATGTTCCCGAGGGCCTACAGCTACAACTCCTCTACCAGATTGCATCAGTCCGAAAGTTACATCGAATTAGCCGATCGGCGTACTCCTCGCTATTGTAGTTTAGGAGATATTGGCAGATTTAGCCATTTTGGGGGATTTGAAAATTTATGAAAAGTTCAATTATACCAAGATTTTTCTATGTTCCCGAGGGCCTACAGCTACAACTCCTCTACCAGATTGTATCAGTCCGAAAATTGCATCGAATGAGCCTATCGGCGTATTCCTCGCTATTGTAGTTTAGGAGTTATTGGCAGATTTAGCCAATTTGGGGGGTATGAAAATTTATGAAAAGTTCAATTATACCAAGATTTTTCTATGTTCCCGAGAGCCTACAGCTACAACTCCGCTACCAGATTGTGGCAGTCCGAAAGTTACATCGAATGAGCCTATCGGCGTATTCCTCGCTATTGTAGTTCAGGAGATATTGGCAGATTAAGCCATATTGGGGGGTATGAAAATTTATGAAAAGTTCAATAATACCATGATTTTTCTATTTTCCCGAGGGCCTACAGCTACAACTCCGCTACCAGATTGTAGCAGTCCGAAAGTTACATCGAATGAGCCTATTGGCGTATTAGTCGCTATTGTAGTCTAGGAGATTTTGGCAGATTTAGCCATTTTGGGGGTATGAAAATTTATGAAAAGTTCAATTATACCAAGATTTTTTATGTTCCCGAGGGCCTACAGCTACAACTCCGCTACCAGATTGTAACAGTCCGAAAGTTACATCGAATGAGCCTATCGGCGTATTCCTCGCTATTGTAGTTTAGGACATATTGGAAGATTTAGCCATTTTGGAGGGTGTGAAAATTTATAAAAAGTTCAATTATACAAAGATTTTTCTATGTTCCCGAGGGCCTACAGCTAGAACTCCGCTACCAGATTGTAGCAGTCCGAAAGTTACGCCGAATGAGCCTATCGGCGTATTCCTCGCTACTGTAATTTAG
Organism: Botryllus schlosseri; assembly: GCF_051294905.1. Taxonomy (NCBI): domain Eukaryota; kingdom Metazoa; phylum Chordata; class Ascidiacea; order Stolidobranchia; family Styelidae; genus Botryllus; species Botryllus schlosseri. Next base: position 18,242,962 of record NC_137243.1, on the reverse strand, counting down.
GATATATTGGCAGATTTAGCCATTTTGGGGGGTATGAAAATTTATGAAAAGTTCAATTATACCAAGATTTTTCTATGTTCCCGAGGGCCTACAGCCACAACTCCGCTACCAGATTGTAGCAGTTCGAAAGTTACATCGAATGAGCCTATCGGCGTATTCCTCGCTATTGTGGTTTTGGAGATATTGGAAGATTTAGTCAATTTGGGGGGAGTGAAAATTTATGAAAAGTTCAATTATACCAAGATTTTCCTATGTTCCCGAAGGCCCACAGCTACAACTTCGCTACCAGACTGTATCACTCCGAAAGTTACATCGAATGAGCCTATTGGCGTATTCCTCGCTATTGTAGTTTAGGAGATATTGGCAGATTTAGACATTTTGGGGGGTATGATGAAAAGTTCAATTATACCAAGATTTTTCTATGTTCCCGAGGGCCTACAGCTACAACTCCGCTACCAGATTTTGGCAGATCGATAGTTACATCGAATGAGCCTATCGGCGTATTCCTCGCTATTGTAGTTTAGGAGATATTGGCAGATTTAGCCATTTTGGGGGGTATAATACTTTAAGAAAAGTTTAATTATACCAGGATTTTTCGATGTTCCCGAGGGCTTACAGCTACAACTCCGTTACCAGATTGTGACACTCCGAAAGTTACATCGAATGAGCCTATTGGCGTATTCCTCGCTATTGTAGTTTAGGAAATATTGGCAGATTTAGCCATTTTGGGGGGTATGAAAATTTATGAAAAGTTTAATTATACCTGGATTTTTCTATGTTCCCGACGTGCTACAGCTACAACTCCACCACCAGATTGTAGCAGTCCGAAAGTTACATCGAATGAGCCTATCGGCGAATTCCTCGCTATTGTAATTTAGGATATATTGGCAGATTTAGCCATTTTGAGGGGTATGAAAATTTATGAAAAGTTCAATTATACCAAGATTTTTCTATGTTCCCGAGGGCCTACAGCTACAACTCCGCTACCAGATTGTTGCAGACCGAAAGTTACATCGAATGAGCCTATCGGCGAATTCCTCGCTATTGTAATTTAGGATATATTGGCAGATTTAGCCAATTTGGGGGGTATGAAAATTTATGAAAAGTTCAATTATACCAAGATTTTTCCATGTTCCCGAGGGCCTACAGCTACAACTCCTCTACCAGATTGTATCAGTCCGAAAGTTACATCGAATTAGCCTATCGGCGTACTCCTCACTATTGTAGTTTAGGAGATATTGGCAGATTTAGCCATTTTCGGGGGTTTGAAAATTTATGAAAAGTTCAATTATACCAAGATTTTTCTATGTTACCGAGAGTCTACAGCTACGACTCCGCTACCAGATTGTTGTAGTCCGATAGTTACATCGAATGAGCCTATCGGCGTATTGCTCGCTATTGTAGTTTAGGAGATATTGGAAGATTTAGGCTAATTGGGGGGGTATGAAAATTTATGAAAAGTTCAATTATACCCAGATTTTTCTATGTTCCCGAGGGCCTAGAGCCACAAATCTGCTACCAGATTGTAGCAGTCCGAAAGTTGCATCGACTGAGCCTATCGGCGTATTCCTCGCTATTGTAGTTTAGGAGTTATTGGCAGATTTAGCCAATTTGGAGGGTATGAAAATTTATGAAAAGTTCAATTATACCAAGATTTGTCTATGTTCCCGAGGGCCTACAGCTACAACTCCGCTACCAGATTGTGGCAGTCCGAAAGTTACATCGAATGAGCCTATCGGCGTATTCCTCGCTATTGTAGTTCAGGAGATATTGGCAGATTAAGCTATTTTGGGGGGTATGAAAATTTATGAAAAGTTCAATTATACCAAGATTTTTTTATGTTCCCGAGGTCCTACAGCTACTACTGCGCTACCAGATTGTAGCAGTCCGAAAGTTACATCGAATGAGCCTATTGGCGTATTGCTCGCTATTGTAGTTTAGGAGATTTTGGCAGATTTAGCCATTTTGGGGGTATGAAAATTTATGAAAAGTTCAATTATACCAAGATTTTTTTATGTTCCCGAGGGCCTACAGATACAACTCCGCTACCAGATTGTAACAGTCCAAAAGTTACATCGAATTAGCCTATCGGCGTACTCCTCGCTATTGTAGTTTAGGAGATATTGGCAGATTTAGCCATTTTGGAGGGTTTGAAAATTTATGAAAAGTTCAATTATACCAAGATTTTTCTATGTTACCGAGAGTCTACAGCTACAACTCCACTACCAGATTGTTGTAGTCCGATAGTTACATCGAATGAGCCTATCGGCGTATTGCTCGCTATTGTAGTTTAGGAGATATTGGCCGATTTAGCCAAATTGGGGAGTATGAAAATTTATGAAAAGTTCAATTATACCAAGATTTTTCTATGTTCCCGAGGGCCTAGAGCCACAAATCTGCTACCAGATTATAGCAGTCCGAAAATTGCATCGAATGAGCCTATCGGCGTATTCCTCGCTATTGTAGTTTAAGAGTTATTGGCAGATTTAGCCAATTTGGGGGGTATGAAAATTTATGAAAAGTTCAATTATACCAAGATTTTTCTATGTTCCCGAGAGCCTACAGCTACAACTCCGCTACCAGATTGTGGCAGTCCGAAAGTTACATCGAATGAGCCTATTGGCGTATTCCCGCTATTGTAGTTTAGGAGATTTTTGCAGATTTAGCCATTTTGGGGGTATGAAAATTTATGAAAAGTTCAATTATACCAAGATTTTTTTATGTTCCCGAGGGCCTACAGCTACAACTCCGCTACCAGATTGTAACAGTCCGAAAGTTACATCGAATGAGCCTATCGGCGTATTCCTCGCTATTGTAGTTTAGGACATATTGGAAGATTTAGCCATTTTGGAGGGTGTGAAAATTTATAAAAAGTTCAATTATACAAAGATTTTTCTATGTTCCCGAGGGCCTACAGCTAGAAATCCGCTACCAGATTGTAGCAGTCCGAAAGTTGCATCGACTGAGCCTATCGGCGTATTCCTCGCTATTGTAATTTAGGAGTTATTGGCAGATTTAGCCAATTTGGAGGGTATGAAAATTTATGAAAAGTTCAATTATACCAAGATTTTTCTATGTTCCCGAGGGCCTACAGCTACAACTCCGCTACCAGATTGTGGCAGTCCGAAAGTTACATCGAATGAGCCTATCGGCGTATTCCTCGCTATTGTAGTTCAGGAGATATTGGCAGATTAACCCATTTTGGGGGGTATGAAAATTTATGAAAAGTTCAATTATACCATGATTTTTCTATGTTCCCGAGGGCCTACAGCTACAACTCCGCTACCAGATTGTAGCAGTCCGAAAGGTACATCGAATGAGCCTATTGGCGTATTCCTCGCTTTTGTAGTTTAGGAGATTTTGACAGATTTAGCAATTTTGGGGGTCTGAAAATTTATGAAAAGTTCAATTATACCAAGATTTTTTTATGTTCCCGAGGGCCTACAGCTACAACTCCGCTACCAGATTGTAACAGTCCGAAAGTTACATCGAATTAGCCTATCGGCGTACTCCTCGCTATTGTAGTTTAGGAGATATTGGCAGATTTAGCCATTTTGGGGGGTTTGAAAATTTATGAAAGGTTCAATTATACCAAGATTTTTCTATGTTACCGAGAGTCTACAGCTACAACTCCACTACCAGATTGTTGTAGTCCGATAGTTACATCGAATGAGCCTATTGGCGTATTCCTCGCTATTGTAGTTTAGGATATATTGGCAGATTTAGCCATTTTGGGGGGTATGAAAATTTATGAAAAGTTCAATTATACCAAGATTTTTCTATGTTCCCGAGGGCCTACAGCCACAACTCCGCTACCAGATTGTAGCAGTCCGAAAGCTACATCGAATGAGCCTATCGTCGTTTTCCTCGCAATTGTAGTTTAGGAGATATTGGCAGATTTAGACATTTTGGAGGGTATGAAAATTTATGAAAAGTTCAATTCGACCAAGATTTTTCTATGTTCCCGAAGGCCCAAAGCTACAACTCCGCTATTAGATTGTAGCACTCCGAAAGTTACATCGAATGAGCCTATCGGCGTATTCCTCGCTGTTGTAGTTTGGGAGATATTGGCAGATTTAGACATTTTGAAGGGGGATGAAAATTTATGAAAAGTTCAATTCGACCAAGATTTTTCTATGTTCCCGAAGACCCACAGCTACAACTTCGCTACCAGACTGTAGCACTCCGAAAGTAACATCGAATGAGCCTATCGGCGTATTCCTCGCTATTGTAGTTTAGGATATATTGGAAGATTTAGCCATTTCAGGGGGTATGAATATTCAAGAAAAGTTCAATTATACCAAGATTTTTCAATGTTGCCGAGAGACTACAGCTACTACTCCGCTACCAGATTGTAGCACTCCGAAAGTTACATCGAATGAGCCTATCGGCGTATTCCTCGCTATTGTAGTTTAGGAGATATTGGCAGATTTCAACATTTTGGGGGGTATGATGAAAAGTTCAATTATACCAAGATTTTTCTATGTTCTCGAAGACCCACAGCTACAACTTCGCTACCAGACTGTAGCACTTCAAAAGTTACATCGAATAAGCCTATCGGCGTATTCCTCGCTATTGTAGTTTAGGAGATATTGGCAGATTTAAACATTTTGGAGGGTATGAAAATTTATGAAAAGTTCAACTCGACCAAGATTTTTCTATGTACCCCAAGGCCCACAGCTACAACTCCGTTACCAGATTGCAGCACTCCGAATGTTACATCGAATGAGCCTATCGGCGTATTCCTCGCTATTGTAGTTTAGGAGATATTGGCAGATTTAGACATTTTGAGGGGTATGAAGTTTCAAGAAAAGTTCAATTATACCAAGATTTTTCAATGTTGCCGAGAGCCTACAGCTACTACTCCGCTACCAGATTGTAGCACTCCGAAAGATACATCGAATGAGCCTATCGGCGTATTCCTCGCTATCGTAGTTTTGGAGATATTGGCAGATTTAGCCATTTTATCGGGGGTATGAAAATTTATAAAAAGTTCAATTATACCAAGATTTTTCTATGTTCCCGAGGGCCTACAGCTAGAACTCCGCTACCAGATTGTAGCAATCCGAAAGTTACACCGAATGAGCCTATCGTCGTATTCCTCGCTACTGTAGTTTAGGATATATTGGCAGATTTAGCCATTTTGGGGGGTATGAAAATTTATGAAAAGTTCAATTATACCAAGATTTTTCTATGTTCCCGAGGGCCTACAGCCACACTTCCGCTACCAGATTGTAGCAGTCCGAAAGTTACATCGAATGAGCCTATCGGCGTATTCCTCGCTATTGTAGTTTAGGACATATTGGAAGATTTAGCCAATTTGGGGGTGTGAAAATTTATGAAAAGTTCAATTATACCAAGATTTTTCTATGTTCCCAAAGGCCCACAGCTACAACTCCGCTACCAGATTGTAGCACTCCGAAAGTTACATCGAATGAGCCTATCGGCGTATTCCTCGCTATTGTAGTTTAGGAGATATTGGCAGATTTAGACATTTTGGGGGGTATGAAAATTTATGAAAAGTTCAATTCGACCAATATTTTTCTATGTTCCCGAAGGCCCACAGCGACAACTCCGCTATTAGATTGTAGCACTCCGAAAGTTACATCGAATAAGCCTATCGGCGTATTCCTCGCTGTTGTAGTTTGGGAGATATTGGCAGATTTAGACATTTTATCGGGAGTATGATCAAAAGTTCAATTATACCAAGATTTTTCTATGTTCTCGAAGACCCACAGCTACAACTTCGCTACCAGACTGTAGCACTCCGAAAGTAACATCGAATGAGCCTATCGGCGTATTCCTCGCTATTGTAGTTTAGGAGATATTGGCAGATTTCAACATTTTGGGGGGTATGATGAAAAGTTCAATTATACCAAGATTTTTCTATGTTCTCGAAGACCCACAGCTACAACTTCGCTACCAGACTGTAGCACTCCAAAAGTTACATCGAATAAGCCTATCGGCGTATTCCTCGCTATTGTAGTTTAGGAGATATTGGCAGATTTAGACATTTTGGGGGGTATGAAAATTTATGAAAAGTTCAATTCGACCAAGATTTTTCTATGTTCCCGAAGGCCCACAGCGACAACTTCGCTATTAGATTGTAGCACTCCGAAAGTTACATCGAATAAGCCTATCGGCGTATTCCTCGCTGTTGTAGTTTGTGAGATATTGGCAGATTTAGACATTTTGGGGGGTATGAAAATTTATGAAGAGTTCAATTCGACCAAGATTTTTCTATGTTCCCGAAGACCCACAGCTACAACTTCGCTACCAGACTGTAGCACTCCGAAAGTTACATCGAATGAGCCTATCGGCGTATTCCTCGCTATTGTAGTTTAGGATATATTGGAAGATTTAGCCATTTCAGGGGGTATGAATAATCAAGAAAAGTTCAATTATACCAAGATTTTTCAATGTTGCCGAGAGACTACAGCTACTACTCCACTACCAGATTGTAGCACTCCGAAAGTTACATCGAATGAGCCTGTCGGCGTATTCCTCACTATTGTAGTTTAGGAGATATTGGCAGATTTAAACATTTTTGGGGGTATGAAAATTTATGAAAAGTTCAATTATACCAAGATTTTTCTATGTTCCCGAGGGCCTACAGCTACAACTCCTCTACCAGATTGCATCAGTCCGAAAGTTACATCGAATTAGCCGATCGGCGTACTCCTCGCTATTGTAGTTTAGGAGATATTGGCAGATTTAGCCATTTTGGGGGATTTGAAAATTTATGAAAAGTTCAATTATACCAAGATTTTTCTATGTTCCCGAGGGCCTACAGCTACAACTCCTCTACCAGATTGTATCAGTCCGAAAATTGCATCGAATGAGCCTATCGGCGTATTCCTCGCTATTGTAGTTTAGGAGTTATTGGCAGATTTAGCCAATTTGGGGGGTATGAAAATTTATGAAAAGTTCAATTATACCAAGATTTTTCTATGTTCCCGAGAGCCTACAGCTACAACTCCGCTACCAGATTGTGGCAGTCCGAAAGTTACATCGAATGAGCCTATCGGCGTATTCCTCGCTATTGTAGTTCAGGAGATATTGGCAGATTAAGCCATATTGGGGGGTATGAAAATTTATGAAAAGTTCAATAATACCATGATTTTTCTATTTTCCCGAGGGCCTACAGCTACAACTCCGCTACCAGATTGTAGCAGTCCGAAAGTTACATCGAATGAGCCTATTGGCGTATTAGTCGCTATTGTAGTCTAGGAGATTTTGGCAGATTTAGCCATTTTGGGGGTATGAAAATTTATGAAAAGTTCAATTATACCAAGATTTTTTATGTTCCCGAGGGCCTACAGCTACAACTCCGCTACCAGATTGTAACAGTCCGAAAGTTACATCGAATGAGCCTATCGGCGTATTCCTCGCTATTGTAGTTTAGGACATATTGGAAGATTTAGCCATTTTGGAGGGTGTGAAAATTTATAAAAAGTTCAATTATACAAAGATTTTTCTATGTTCCCGAGGGCCTACAGCTAGAACTCCGCTACCAGATTGTAGCAGTCCGAAAGTTACGCCGAATGAGCCTATCGGCGTATTCCTCGCTACTGTAATTTAGGATATATTGGCAGATTTAGCCATTTTGGGGGGTATGAAAATTTATGAAAAGTTCAATTATACCAAGATTTTTCTATGTTCCCGAGGGCCTACAGCCACAACTCCGCTACCAGATTGTAGCAGTCCGAAAGTTACATCGAATGAGCCTATCGGCGTATTCCTCGCTATTGTGGTTTTGGAGATATTGGAAGATTTAGCCAATTTGGGGGGTGTGAAAATTTATGAAAAGTTCAATTATACCAAGATTTTCCTATGTTCCCGAAGGCCCACAGCTACAACTTCGCTACCAGACTGTAGCACTCCGAAAGTTACATCGAATGAGCCTATTGGCGTATTCCTCGCTATTGTAGTTTAGGAGATATTGGCAGATTTAGACATTTTGGGGGGTATGATGAAAAGTTCAATTATACCAAGATTTTTCTATGTTCCCGAGGGCCTACAGCTACAACTCCGCTACCAGATTTTGGCAGATCGATAGTTACATCGAATGAGCCTATCGGCGTATTCCTCGCTATTGTAGTTTGGGAGATATTGGCAGATTTAGCCATTTTGGGGGGTATAATACTTTAAGAAAAGTTTAATTATACCAGGATTTTTCGATGTTCCCGAGGGCTTACAGCTACAACTCCGCTACCAGATTGTGGCACTCCGAAAGTTACATCGAATGAGCCTATTGGCGTATTCCTCGCTATTGTAGTTTAGGAAATATTGGCAGATTTAGCCATTTTGGGGGGTATGAAAATTTATGAAAAGTTTAATTATACCTGGATTTTTCTATGTTCCCGAGGTGCTACAGCTACAACTCCACCACCAGATTGTAGCAGTCCGAAAGTTACATCGAATGAGCCTATCGGCGAATTCCTCGCTATTGTAATTTAGGATATATTGGCAGATTTAGCCATTTTGAGGGGTATGAAAATTTATGAAAAGTTCAATTATACCAAGATTTTTCTATGTTCCCGAGGGCCTACAGCTACAACTCCGCTACCAGATTGTTGCAGACCGAAAGTTACATCGAATGAGCCTATCGGCGAATTCCTCGCTATTGTAATTTAGGATATATTGGCAGATTTAGCCAATTTGGGGGGTATGAAAATTTATGAAAAGTTCAATTATACCAAGATTTTTCCATGTTCCCGAGGGCCTACAGCTACAACTCCTCTACCAGATTGTATCAGTCCGAAAGTTACATCGAATTAGCCTATCGGCGTACTCCTCACTATTGTAGTTTAGGAGATATTGGCAGATTTAGCCATTTTCGGGGGTTTGAAAATTTATGAAAAGTTCAATTATACCAAGATTTTTCTATGTTACCGAGAGTCTACAGCTACGACTCCGCTACCAGATTGTTGTAGTCCGATAGTTACATCGAATGAGCCTATCGGCGTATTGCTCGCTATTGTAGTTTAGGAGATATTGGAAGATTTAGGCTAATTGGGGGGTATGAAAATTTATGAAAAGTTCAATTATACCCAGATTTTTCTATGTTCCCGAGGGCCTAGAGCCACAAATCTGCTACCAGATTGTAGCAGTCCGAAAGTTGCATCGACTGAGCCTATCGGCGTATTCCTCGCTATTGTAGTTTACGAGTTATTGGCAGATTTAGCCAATTTGGAGGGTATGAAAATTTATGAAAAGTTCAATTATACCAAGATTTGTCTATGTTCCCGAGGGCCTACAGCTACAACTCCGCTACCAGATTGTGGCAATCCGAAAGTTACATCGAATGAGCCTATCGGCGTATTCCTCGCTATTGTAGTTCAGGAGATATTGGCAGATTAAGCTATTTTGGGGGGTATGAAAATTTATGAAAAGTTCAATTATACCAAGATTTTTTTATGTTCCCGAGGTCCTACAGCTACAACTCCGCTACCAGATTGTAGCAGTCCGAAAGTTACATCGAATGAGCCTATTGGCGTATTGCTCGCTATTGTAGTTTAGGAGATTTTGGCAGATTTAGCCATTTTGGGGGTATGAAAATTTATGAAAAGTTCAATTATACCAAGATTTTTTTATGTTCCCGAGGGCCTACAGATACAACTCCGCTACCAGATTGTAACAGTCCAAAAGTTACATCGAATTAGCCTATCGGCGTACTCCTCGCTATTGTAGTTTAGGAGATATTGGCAGATTTAGCCATTTTGGAGGGTTTGAAAATTTATGAAAAGTTCAATTATACCAAGATTTTTCTATGTTACCGAGAGTCTACAGCTACAACTCCACTGCCAGATTGTTGTAGTCCGATAGTTACATCGAATGAGCCTATCGGCGTATTGCTCGCTATTGTAGTTTAGGAGATATTGGCCGATTTAGCCAAATTGGGGGGTATGAAAATTTATGAAAAGTTCAATTATACCAAGATTTTTCTATGTTCCCGAGGGCCTAGAGCCACAAATCTGCTACCAGATTATAGCAGTCCGAAAATTGCATCGACTGAGCCTATCGGCGTATTCCTCGCTATTGTAGTTTAGGAGTTATTGGCAGATTTAGCCAATTTGGGGGGTATGAAAATTTATGAAAAATTCAATTATACCAAGATTTTTCTATGTTCCCGAGAGCCTGCAGCTACAACTCCGCTACCAGATTGTGGCAGTCCGAAAGTTACATCGAATGAGCCTATTGGCGTATTCCCGCTATTGTAGTTTAGGAGATTTTTGCAGATTTAGCCATTTTGGGGGTATGAAAATTTATGAAAAGTTCAATTATACCAAGATTTTTTTATGTTCCCGAGGGCCTACAGCTACAACTCCGCTACCAGATTGTAACAGTCCGAAAGTTACATCGAATGAGCCTATCGGCGTATTCCTCGCTATTGTAGTTTAGGACATATTGGAAGATTTAGCCATTTTGGAGGGTGTGAAAATTTATAAAAAGTTCAATTATACAAAGATTTTTCTATGTTCCCGAGGGCCTACAGCTAGAACTCCGCTACCAGATTGTAGCAGTCCGAAAGTTGCATCGACTGAGCCTATCGGCGTATTCCTCGCTATTGTAATTTAGGAGTTATTGGCAGATTTAGCCAATTTGGAGGGTATGAAAATTTATGAAAAGTTCAATTATACCAAGATTTTTCTATGTTCCCGAGGGCCTACAGCTACAACTCCGCTACCAGATTGTGGCAGTCCGAAAGTTACATCGAATGAGCCTATCGGCGTATTCCTCGCTATTGTAGTTCAGGAGATATTGGCAGATTAAGCCATTTTGGGGGGTATGAAAATTTATGAAAAGTTCAATTATACCATGATTTTTCTATGTTCCCGAGGGCCTACAGCTACAACTCCGCTACCAGATTGTAGCAGTCCGAAAGTTACATCGAATGAGCTTATTGGCGTATTCCTCGCTATTGTAGTTTAGGAGATTTTGGCAGATTTAACCATTTTGGGGGTATGAAAATCTATGAAAAGTTTAATTATACCAAGATTTTTTTATGTTCCCGAGGGCCTAAAGCTACAACTCCGCTACCAGATTGTAACAGTCCGAAAGTTACATCGAATTAGCCTATCGGCGTACTCCTCGCTATTGTAGTTTAGGAGATATTGGCAGATTTAGCCATTTTGGGGGGTTTGAAAATTTATGAAAAGTTCAATTATACCAAGATTTTTCTATGTTACCGAGAGTCTACAGCTACAACTCCACTACCAGATTGTTGTAGTCCGATAGTTACATCGAATGAGCCTATCGGCGTATTGCTCGCTATTGTAGTTTAGGAGATATTGGCCGATTTAGCCAAATTGGGGGGTATGAAAATTTATGAAAAGTTCAATTATACCAAGATTTTTCTATGTTCCCGAGGGCCTAGAGCCACAAATCTGCTACCAGATTGTAGCAGTCCGAAAATTGCATCGAATGAGCCTATCGGCGTATTCCTCGCTATTGTAGTTTAGGAGTTATTGGCAGATTTAGCCAATTTCGGGGGTATGAATTTATGAAAAGTTCAATTATACCAAGATTTTTCTATGTTCCCGAGAGCCTACCGCTACAACTCCGCTACCAGATTGTGGCAGTCCGAAAGTTACATCGAATGAGCCTATTGGCGTATTCCCGCTATTGTAGTTTAGGAGATTTTGGCAGATTTAGCCATTTTGGGGGTATGAAAATTTATGAAAAGTTCAATTATACCAAGATTTTTTTATGTTCCCGAGGGCCTACAGCTACAACTCCGCTACCAGATTGTAACAGTGCGAAAGTTACATCGAATGAGCCTATCGGCGTATTCCTCGCTATTCTAGTTTAGGACATATTGGAAGATTTGGCCATTTTGGAGGGTGTGAAAATTTATAAAAAGTTCAATTATACAAAGATTTTTCTATGTTCCCGAGGGCCTACAGCTAGAACTCCGCTACCATATTGTAGCAGTCCGAAAGTTACACCGAATGAGCCTATCGGCGTATTCCTCGCTACTGTAATTTAGGATATATTGGCAGATTTAGCAATTTTGGGGGGTATGAAAATTTATGAAAAGTTCAATTATACCAAGATTTTTCTATGTTCCCGAGGGCCTACAGCCACAACTCCGCTACCAGATTGTAGCAGTCCGAAAGTTACATCGAATGAGCCTATCGGCGTATTCCTCGCTATTGTGGTTTTGGAGATATTGTCAGATTTAGCCATTTTGGGGGGGGTATGAAAATTTATAAAAAGTTCAATTATACCAAGATTTTTCTATGTTCCCGAGGGCCTACAGCCATAACTCCGCTACCAGATTGTAGCAGTCCGAAAGTTACATCGAATGAGACTATCGGCGTATTCCTCGCTATTGTGGTTTTGGAGATATTGGAAGATTTAGCCAATTTGGGGGGTGTGAAAATTTATGAAAAGTTCAATTATACCAAGATTTTCCTATGTTCCCGAAGGCCCACAGCTACAACTCCGCTTCCAGATTGTAGCAGTCCCAACGTTACATCGAATGAGCCTATCGGCGTATTCCTCGCTATTGTAGTTTAGGATATATTGGCAGATTTAGACATTTTGGGGGGTATAAAAATTTATGGAAAGTTCAATTCGACCAAGATTTTTCTATGTTTCCGAAGGCCCACAGCTACAACTTCGCTACCAGACTGTAGCACTCCGAAAGTTACATCGAATGAGCCTATTGGCGTATTCCTCGCTATTGTAGTTTTGGAGATATTGGCAGATTTAGACATTTTGGGGGGTATGATGAAAAGTTCAATTATACCAAGATTTTTCTATGTTCCCGAGGGCCTACAGCTACAACTCCGCTACCAGATTGTGGCAGTCCGAAAGTTACATCGAATGAGCCTATCGGCGTATTCCTCGCTATTGTAGTTCAGGAGATATTGGCAGATTGAGCTATTTTGGGGGGTATGAAAATTTATGAAAAGTTCAATTATACCATGATTTTTTTATGTTCCCGAGGGCCTACAGCTACAACTCCGCTACCAGATTGTAGCAGTCCGAAAGTTACATCGAATGAGCCTATTGGCGTATTCCTCGCTATTGTAGTTTAGGAGATTTTGGCAGATTTAGCCATTTTGGGGGTATGAAAATTTATGAAAAGTTCAATTATACCAAGATTTTTTTATGTTCCCGAGGGCCTACAGCTACAACTCCGTTACCAGATTGTAGCAGTCCGAAAGTTACATCGAATGATCCTATCAGCGTATTCCTCGCTATTGTAGTTTAGGAGATAATGGCAGATTTGGCCATTTTGTGGGGTATGAAAATTTATGAAAAGTTCAATTATACCAATATTTTTTTATGTTCCCGAGGGCCTACAGCTACAACTCCGATACCAGATTGAAGCAGTCCGAAAGTTACATCGAATGATCCTATCGGCGTATTCCTCGCTATTGTAGTTAAGGAGATATTGGCAGATTTAGCCATTTTGGGGGGTATGAAAATTTATGAAAAGTTCATTTCTGCCAAGATGTTTCTATGTTCCCGAGGGCCTACAGCTACAACACCACTACCAGATTGTAGCAGTCCGAAAGTTACATCGAATGAGCCTATCGGCGTATTCCTTGCTATTGTAGTTTAGAAGATATCGGCAGATTTAGCCATTTTGGGGGGTATGAATATTTATGAAAAGTTCAATTATACCAATATTTTTTTATGTTCCCGAGGGCCTACAGCTGTAACTCCGATACCAGATTGAAGCAGTCCGAAAGTTACATCGAATGATCCTATCGGCGTATTCCTCGCTATTGTAGTTAAGGAGATATTGGCAGATTTAGCCATTTTGTGGGGTATGAATATTTATGAAAATTCAAAATTCAACCAAGATTTTTCTATGTTCCCGAGGGCCTACAGCTACAACTCCGCTACCAGATTGTAGCAGTCCGAAAGTTACGTCCAATGAGCCTATCGGCGTATTCCTCGCTATTGTAGTTTTGGAGATATTGGCAGATTTAGCCATTTTGGGGGGTATGAATATTTATGAAAAGTTCAATTATACCAAGATTTTTTTATGTTCCCGAGGGCCTACAGCTACAACTCCGTTACCAGATTGTAGCAGTCCGTCAGTTACATCGAATGATCCTATCGGTGTATTCCTCGCTATTGTAGTTTAGGAGATATTGGCAGATTTGGCCATTTTGGAGGGGTATGAAAATTTATGAAAAGTTTAATTATACCAGGATTTTTCTATGTTCCCGAGGTCCTACAGCTCCAACTCCACTACCAGATTGAAGCAGTCCGAAAGTTACATCGAATGAGCCTATCGGCGTATTCCTCGCTGTTGTAGTTAAGGAGATATTGGCAGATTAAGCCATTTTGGGGGGTACGAAAATTTATGAAAAGTTCATTTCTGCCAAGATGTTCCTATGTTCCCGAGGGCCTACAGCTACAACACCACTACCAGATTGTAGCAGTCCGAAAGTTACATCGAATGAGCCTATCGGCGTATTCCTCGCTATTGTAGTTTAGGAGATATTGGCAGATTTGGCCATTTTGGGGGGTATGAAAATTTATGAAAAGTTTAATTATACCAGGATCTTTCTATGTTCCCGAGGTCCTACAGCTCCAACTCCACTACCAGATTGTAGCAGTCCGAAAGTTACATCGAATGAGCCTATCGGCGTATTCCTCGCTATTGTAGTTAAGGAGATATTGGCAGATTTAGCCATTTTGGGGGGTATGAAAATTTATGAAAAGTTCATTTCTGCCAAGATGTTTCTCTGTTCCCGAGGGCCTACAGCTACAACACCACAACCAGATTGTAGCAGTCCGAAAGTTACATCGAATGAGCCTATCGGCGTATTCCTTGCTATTGTAGTTTAGGAGATATTGGCAGATCTAGCCATTTTTGGGGGTATGAAAATTTATGAAAAGTTCAATTATACCAAAATTTTTCCATGTTCCCGAGGGCCTACAGCCATAACTCCGCTACCAGATTGTAGCAGTCCGAAAGTTACATCGAATGAGCCTATCGGCGTATTCCTCGCTATTGTAGTTTAGGAGATATTGGCAGATTTAGCCATTTTGGGGGGTATGAAAATTTATGAAAAGTTTAATTATACCAGGATCTTTCTATGTTCCCGAGGTCCTACAGCTCCAACTCCACTACCAGATTGTAGCAGTCTGAAAGTTACATCGAATGAGCCTATCGGCGTATTCCTAGCTGTTGTAGTTAAGGAGATATTGGCAGATTTAGCCATTTTGGGGGGTATGAAAATTTATGAAAAGTTCATTTCTGCCAAGATGTTTCTATGTTCCCGAGGGCCTACAGCTACAACACCACTACCAGATTGTAGCAGTCCGAAATTTACATCGAATAAGCCTATCGGCGTATTCCTCGCTATTGTAGTTTAGGAGATATTGGCAGATTTAGCCATTTTGGGGGGTATGAATATTTATGAAAAGTTCAATTATACCAATATTTTTTTATGTTCCCGAAGGCCTACAGTTACAACTCCGCTACCAGATTGTAGCAGTCCGAAAGTTACATCGAATGATCCTATCGGCGTATTCCTCGCTGTTGTAGTTAAGGAGATATTGGCAGATTTAGCCATTTTGGGGGGTATGAAAATTTATGAAAAGTTTAATTATACCAGGATTTTTCTATGTTCCCGAGGTCCTACAGCTCCAACTCCACTACCAGATTGTAGCAGTCCGAAAGTTACATCGAATGAGCCTATCGGCGTATTCCTCGCTGTTGTAGTTAAGGAGATATTGGCAGATTTAGCCATTTTGGGGGGTATGAAAATTTATAAAAAGTTCATTTGTAACAAGATGTTTCTATGTTCCCGAGGGCCTACAGCTACAACACCGCTACCAGATTGTAGCAGTCCGAAAGTTACATCGAATGATCCTATCGGCGTATTCCTCGCTATTGTAGTTTAGGAGATATTGGCAGATTTAGCCATTTTGGGGGGTATGAAAATTTATGAAAATTTAATTATACAAGGATTTTTCTATGTTCCCGAGGTCCTACAGCTCCAACTCCACTTCCAGATTGTAGCAGTCCGAAAGTTACATCGAATGAGACTATCGGCGTATTGCTCGCTACTGTAGTTTAGGATATATTGGCAGATTTAGCCATTTTAGGGATATGAAAATTTATGTAAAGTTCAATTATACCAAGATTTTTCTATGTTCCCGAGGGCCCACAGCCGCAACTCCGCTACCAGATAGTAGCAGTCCGAAAGTTACATCGAATGAGCCTATCAGCTTATTCCTCGCTATTGTAGTTTAGGGCATATTGGAAGATTTAGCCAATTTGGGGGGTGAGAAAATTTATGAAAAGTTCAATTATACCAAGATTATTCTATGTTCTCCGAAGGCCCACAGCTACAACTCCGCTACCAGATTGTAGCACTCTGAAAGTTACATCGAATGAGCCTATCGGCGTATTCCTCGCTATTGTAGTTTAGGAGATATTGGCAGATTTAGACATTTTGGGGAGTATGAAAATTTATGAAAAGTTCAATTCGACCAAGATTTTTTTATGTTCATGAAAGCCCACAGCTACAACTCCGCTACCAGATTGTAGCACTCCGAAAGTTACATCGAATGAGCCTATCGGCGTATTCCTCACTATTGTAGTTTAAGAGATATTGGCAGATTTAGCCATTTTGAGGGGGGCATGAAAATTTATGAAAAGTTTAATTATACCAGGATTTGTCTATGTTCCCGAGGTCCTACAGCTCCAACTCCACTACCAGATTGTAGCAGTCCGAAAGTTACATCGAATGAGCCTATCGGCGTATTCCTCGCTGTTGTAGTTAAGGAGATATTGGCAGATTAAGACATTTTGGGGGGTATGAAAATTTATGAAAAGTTCATTTCTGCCAAGATGTTTCTATGTTCCCGAGGGCCTACAGCTACAACACCACTACCAGATTGTAGCAGTCCAAAAGTTACATCGAATGAGCCTATCGGCGTATTCCTCGCTATTGTAGTTTAGGAGATATTGGCAGATTTGGCCATTTTGGGGGGTATGAAAATTTATGAAAAGTTTAATTATACCAGGATTTTTCTATGTTCCCGAGGTCCTACAGCTCCAACTCCACTACCAGATTGTAGCAGTCCGAAAGTTACATCGAATGAGCCTATCGGCGTATTCCTCGCTGTTGTAGTTAAGGAGATATTGGCAGATTAAGCCATTTTGGGGGGTATGAAAATTTATGAAAAGTTCATTTCTGCCAAGATGTTTCTATGTTCCCGAGGGCCTACAGCTACAACACCACTACCAGATTGTAGCAGTCCAAAAGTTACATCGAATGAGCCTATCGGCGTATTCCTCGCTATTGTAGTTTAGGAGATATTGGCAGATTTGGCCATTTTGGGGGGTATGAAAATTTATGAAAAGTTTAATTATACCAGGATCTTTCTATGTTCCCGAGGTCCTACAGCTCCAACTCCACTACCAGATTGTAGCAGTCTGAAAGTTACATCGAATGAGCCTATCGGCGTATTCCTAGCTGTTGTAGTTAAGGAGATATTGGCAGATTTAGCCATTTTGGGGGGTATGAATATTTATGAAAAGTTCAATTATACCAATATTTTTTTATGTTCCCGAAGGCCTACAGCTACAACTCCGCTACCAGATTGTAGCAGTCCGAAAGTTACATCGAATGAGCCTATCGGCGTATTCCTCGCTGTTGTAGTTAAGGAGATATTGGCAGATATAGCCATTTTGGGGGGTATGAAAATTTATGAAAAGTTTAATTATACCAGGATTTTTCTATGTTCCCGAGGTCCTACAGCTCCAACTCCACTACCAGATTGTAGCAGTCCGAAAGTTACATCGAATGAGCCTATCGGCGTATTCCTCGCTGTTGTAGTTAAGGAGATATTGGCAGATTTAGCTATTTTGGGGGGTATGAAAATTTATAAAAAGTTCATTTGTAACAAGATGTTTCTATGTTCCCGAGGGCCTACAGCTACAACACCGCTACCAGATTGTAGCAGTCCGAAAGTTACATCGAATGATCCTATCGGCGTATTCCTCGCTATTGTAGTTTAGGAGATATTGGCAGATTTAGCCATTTTGGGGGGTATGAAAATTTATGAAAATTTAATTATACAAGGATTTTTCTATGTTCCCGAGGTCTTACAGCTCCAACTCCACTTCCAGATTGTAGCAGTCCGAAAGTTACATCGAATGAGACTATCGGCGTATTGCTCGCTACTGTAGTTTAGGATATATTGGCAGATTTAGCCATTTTAGGGGATATGAAAATTTATGTAAAGTTCAATTATACCAAGATTTTTCTATGTTCCCGAGGGCCCACAGCCGCAACTCCGCTACCAGATTGTAGCAGTCCGAAAGTTACATCGAATGATCCTATCGGCGTATTCCTCGCTATTGTAGTTTAGGAGATATTGGCAGATTTAGCCATTTTGGGGGGTATGAAAATTTATGAAAATTTAATTATACCAGGATTTTTCTATGTTCCCGCGGTCTTACAGCTCCAACTCCGCTTCCAGATTGTAGCAGTCCGAAAGTTACATCGAATGAGACTATCGGCGTATTGCTCGCTACTGTAGTTTAGGATATATTGGCAGATTTAGCCATTTTAGGGGATATGAAAATTTATGTAAAGTTCAATTATACCAAGATTTTTCTATGTTCCCGAGGGCCCACAGCCGCAACTCCGCTACCAGATAGTAGCAGTCCGAAAGTTACATCGAATGAGCCTATCAGCGTATTCCTCGCTATTGTAGTTTAGGGCATATTGGAAGATTTAGCCAATTTGGGGGGTTAGAAAATTTATGAAAAGTTCAATTATACCAAGATTATTCTATGTTCCCGAAGGCCCACAGCTACAACTCCGCTACCAGATTGTAGCACTCTGAAAGTTACATCGAATGAGCCTATCGGCGTATTCCTCGCTATTGTAGTTTAGGAGATATTGGCAGATTTAGACATTTTGGGGAGTATGAAAATTTATGAAAAGTTCAATTCGACCAAGATTTTTTTATGTTCATGAAGGCCCACAGCTACAACTCCGCTACCAGATTGTAGCACTCCGAAAGTTACATCGAATGAGCCTATCGGCGTATTCCTCACTATTGTAGTTTAAGAGATATTGGCAGATTTAGCCATTTTGGGGGGGTATGAAAATTTATGAAAAGTTTAATTATACCAGGATTTGTCTATGTTCCCGAGGTCCTACAGCTCCAACTCCACTACCAGATTGTAGCAGTCCGAAAGTTACATCGAATGAGCCTATCGGCGTATTCCTCGCTGTTGTAGTTAAGGAGATATTGGCAGATTAAGCCATTTTGGGGGGTATGAAAATTTATGAAAAGTTCATTTCTGCCAAGATGTTTCTATGTTCCCGAGGGCCTACAGCTACAACACCACTACCAGATTGTAGCAGTCCAAAAGTTACATCGAATGAGCCTATCGGCGTATTCCTCGCTATTGTAGTTTAGGAGATATTGGCAGATTTGGCCATTTTGGGGGGTATGAAAATTTATGAAAAGTTTAATTATACCAGGATCTTTCTATGTTCCCGAGGTCCTACAGCTCCAACTCCACTACCAGATTGTAGCAGTCTGAAAGTTACATCGAATGAGCCTATCGGCGTATTCCTAGCTGTTGTAGATAAGGAGATATTGGCAGATTTAGCCATTTTGGGGGGTATGAATATTTATGAAAAGTTCAATTATACCAATATTTTTTTATGTTCCCGAAGGCCTACAGCTACAACTCCGCTACCAGATTGTAGCAGTCCGAAAGTTACATCGAATGAGCCTATCGGCGTATTCCTCGCTGTTGTAGTTAAGGAGATATTGGCAGATTTAGCCATTTTGGGGGGTATGAAAATTTATGAAAAGTTTAATTATACCAGGATTTTTCTATGTTCCCGAGGTCCTACAGCTCCAACTCCACTACCAGATTGTAGCAGTCCGAAAGTTACATCGAATGAGCCTATCGGCGTATTCCTCGCTGTTGTAGTTAAGGAGATATTGGCAGATTTAGCCATTTTGGGGGGTATGAAAATTTATAAAAAGTTCATTTGTAACAAGATGTTTCTATGTTCCCGAGGGCCTACAGCTACAACACCGCTACCAGATTGTAGCAGTCCGAAAGTTACATCGAATGATCCTATCGGCGTATTCCTCGCTATTGTAGTTTAGGAGATATTGGCAGATTTAGCCATTTTGGGGGGTATGAAAATTTATGAAAATTTAATTATACAAGGATTTTTCTATGTTCCCGAGGTCTTACAGCTCCAACTCCACTTCCAGATTGTAGCAGTCCGAAAGTTACATCGAATGAGACTATCGGCGTATTGCTCGCTACTGTAGTTTAGGATATATTGGCAGATTTAGCCATTTTAGGGGATATGAAAATTTATGTAAAGTTCAATTATACCAAGATTTTTCTATGTTCCCGAGGGCCCACAGCCGCAACTCCGCTACCAGATTGTAGCAGTCCGAAAGTTACATCGAATGATCCTATCGGCGTATTCCTCGCTATTGTAGTTTAGGAGATATTGGCAGATTTAGCCATTTTGGGGGGTATGAAAATTTATGAAAATTTAATTATACCAGGATTTTTCTATGTTCCCGCGGTCTTACAGCTCCAACTCCGCTTCCAGATTGTAGCAGTCCGAAAGTTACATCGAATGAGACTATCGGCGTATTGCTCGCTACTGTAGTTTAGGATATATTGGCAGATTTAGCCATTTTAGGGGATATGAAAATTTATGTAAAGTTCAATTATACCAAGATTTTTCTATGTTCCCGAGGGCCCACAGCCGCAACTCCGCTACCAGATAGTAGCAGTCCGAAAGTTACATCGAATGAGCCTATCAGCGTATTCCTCGCTATTGTAGTTTAGGGCATATTGGAAGATTTAGCCAATTTGGGGGGTTAGAAAATTTATGAAAAGTTCAATTATACCAAGATTATTCTATGTTCCCGGAAGGCCCACAGCTACAACTCCGCTACTAGATTGTAGCACTCTGAAAGTTACATCGAATGAGCCTATCGGCGTATTCCTCGCTATTGTAGTTTAGGAGATATCGGCAGATTTAGACATTTTGGGGAGTATGAAAATTTATGAAAAGTTCAATTCGACCAAGATTTTTTTATGTTCATGAAGGCCCACAGCTACAACTCCGCTACCAGATTGTAGCACTCCGAAAGTTACATCGAATGAGCCTATCGGCGTATTCCTCACTATTGTAGTTTAAGAGATATTGGCAGATTTAGCCATTTTGGGGGGTATGAAAATTTATGAAAAGTTTAATTATACCAGGATTTGTCTATGTTCCCGAGGTCCTACAGCTCCAACTCCACTACCAGATTGTAGCAGTCCGAAAGTTACATCGAATGAGCCTATCGGCGTATTCCTCGCTGTTGTAGTTAAGGAGATATTGGCAGATTAAGCCATTTTGGGGGGTATGAAAATTTATGAAAAGTTTATTTCTGCCAAGATGTTTCTATGTTCCCGAGGGCCTACAGCTACAACACCACTACCAGATTGTAGCAGTCCAAAAGTTACATCGAATGAGCCTATCGGCGTATTCCTCGCTATTGTAGTTTAGGAGATATTGGCAGATTTGGCCATTTTGGGGGGTATGAAAATTTATGAAAAGTTTAATTATACCAGGATCTTTCTATGTTCCCGAGGTCCTACAGCTCCAACTCCACTACCAGATTGTAGCAGTCCGAAAGTTACATCGAATGAGCCTATCGGCGTATTCCTAGCTGTTGTAGTTAAGGAGATATTGGCAGATTAAGCCATTTTGGGGGGTATGAAAATTTATGAAAAGTTCATTTCTGCCAAGATGTTTCTATGTTCCCGAGGGCCTACAGCTACAACACCACTACCAGATTGTAGCAGTCCAAAAGTTACATCGAATGAGCCTATCGGCGTATTCCTCGCTATTGTAGTTTAGGAGATATTGGCAGATTTGGCCATTTTGGGGGGTATGAAAATTTATGAAAAGTTTAATTATACCAGGATCTTTCTATGTTCCCGAGGTCCTACAGCTCCAACTCCACTACCAGATTGTAGCAGTCTGAAAGTTACATCGAATGAGCCTATCGGCGTATTCCTAGCTGTTGTAGTTAAGGAGATATTGGCAGATTTAGCCATTTTGGGGGGTATGAATATTTATGAAAAGTTCAATTATACCAATATTTTTTTATGTTCCCGAAGGCCTACAGCTACAACTCCGCTACCAGATTGTAGCAGTCCGAAAGTTACATCGAATGAGCCTATCGGCGTATTCCTCGCTGTTGTAGTTAAGGAGATATTGGCAGATTTAGCCATTTTGGGGGGTATGAAAATTTATGAAAAGTTTAATTATACCAGGATTTTTCTATGTTCCCGAGGTCCTACAGCTCCAACTCCACTACCAGATTGTAGCAGTCCGAAAGTTACATCGAATGAGCCTATCGGCGTATTCCTCGCTGTTGTAGTTAAGGAGATATTGGCAGATTTAGCCATTTTGGGGGGTATGAAAATTTATAAAAAGTTCATTTGTAACAAGATGTTTCTATGTTCCCGAGGGCCTACAGCTACAACACCGCTACCAGATTGTAGCAGTCCGAAAGTTACATCGAATGATCCTATCGGCGTATTCCTCGCTATTGTAGTTTAGGAGATATTGGCAGATTTAGCCATTTTGGGGGGTATGAAAATTTATGAAAATTTAATTATACAAGGATTTTTCTATGTTCCCGAGGTCTTACAGCTCCAACTCCACTTCCAGATTGTAGCAGTCCGAAAGTTACATCGAATGAGACTATCGGCGTATTGCTCGCTACTGTAGTTTAGGATATATTGGCAGATTTAGCCATTTTAGGGGATATGAAAATTTATGTAAAGTTCAATTATACCAAGATTTTTCTATGTTCCCGAGGGCCCACAGCCGCAACTCCGCTACCAGATTGTAGCAGTCCGAAAGTTACATCGAATGATCCTATCGGCGTATTCCTCGCTATTGTAGTTTAGGAGATATTGGCAGATTTAGCCATTTTGGGGGGTATGAAAATTTATGAAAATTTAATTATACCAGGATTTTTCTATGTTCCCGCGGTCTTACAGCTCCAACTCCGCTTCCAGATTGTAGCAGTCCGAAAGTTACATCGAATGAGACTATCGGCGTATTGCTCGCTACTGTAGTTTAGGATATATTGGCAGATTTAGCCATTTTAGGGGATATGAAAATTTATGTAAAGTTCAATTATACCAAGATTTTTCTATGTTCCCGAGGGCCCACAGCCGCAACTCCGCTACCAGATAGTAGCAGTCCGAAAGTTACATCGAATGAGCCTATCAGCGTATTCCTCGCTATTGTAGTTTAGGGCATATTGGAAGATTTAGCCAATTTGGGGGGTTAGAAAATTTATGAAAAGTTCAATTATACCAAGATTATTCTATGTTCCCGAAGGCCCACAGCTACAACTCCGCTACCAGATTGTAGCACTCTGAAAGTTACATCGAATGAGCCTATCGGCGTATTCCTCGCTATTGTAGTTTAGGAGATATTGGCAGATTTAGACATTTTGGGGAGTATGAAAATTTATGAAAAGTTCAATTCGACCAAGATTTTTTTATGTTCATGAAGGCCCACAGCTACAACTCCGCTACCAGATTGTAGCACTCCGAAAGTTACATCGAATGAGCCTATCGGCGTATTCCTCACTATTGTAGTTTAAGAGATATTGGCAGATTTAGCCATTTTGGGGGGGTATGAAAATTTATGAAAAGTTTAATTATACCAGGATTTGTCTATGTTCCCGAGGTCCTACAGCTCCAACTCCACTACCAGATTGTAGCAGTCCGAAAGTTACATCGAATGAGCCTATCGGCGTATTCCTCGCTGTTGTAGTTAAGGAGATATTGGCAGATTAAGCCATTTTGGGGGGTATGAAAATTTATGAAAAGTTCATTTCTGCCAAGATGTTTCTATGTTCCCGAGGGCCTACAGCTACAACACCACTACCAGATTGTAGCAGTCCAAAAGTTACATCGAATGAGCCTATCGGCGTATTCCTCGCTATTGTAGTTTAGGAGATATTGGCAGATTTGGCCATTTTGGGGGGTATGAAAATTTATGAAAAGTTTAATTATACCAGGATCTTTCTATGTTCCCGAGGTCCTACAGCTCCAACTCCACTACCAGATTGTAGCAGTCTGAAAGTTACATCGAATGAGCCTATCGGCGTATTCCTAGCTGTTGTAGTTAAGGAGATATTGGCAGATTTAGCCATTTTGGGGGGTATGAAAATTTATGAAAAGTTCAATTCGACCAAGATTTTTTTATGTTCATGAAGGCCCACAGCTACAACTCCGCTACCAGATTGTAGCACTCCGAAAGTTACATCGAATGAGCCTATCGGCGTATTCCTCACTATTGTAGTTTAAGAGATATTGGCAGATTTAGCCATTTTGGGGGGGCATGAAAATTTATGAAAAGTTTAATTATACCAGGATTTGTCTATGTTCCCGAGGTCCTACAGCTCCAACTCCACTACCAGATTGTAGCAGTCCGAAAGTTACATCGAATGAGCCTATCGGCGTATTCCTCGCTGTTGTAGTTAAGGAGATATTGGCAGATTAAGACATTTTGGGGGGTATGAAAATTTATGAAAAGTTCATTTCTGCCAAGATGTTTCTATGTTCCCGAGGGCCTACAGCTACAACACCACTACCAGATTGTAGCAGTCCAAAAGTTACATCGAATGAGCCTATCGGCGTATTCCTCGCTGTTGTAGTTAAGGAGATATTGGCAGATTAAGCCATTTTGGGGGGTATGAAAATTTATGAAAAGTTCATTTCTGCCAAGATGTTTCTATGTTCCCGAGGGCCTACAGCTACAACACCACTACCAGATTGTAGCAGTCCAAAAGTTACATCGAATGAGCCTATCGGCGTATTCCTCGCTATTGTAGTTTAGGAGATATTGGCAGATTTGGCCATTTTGGGGGGTATGAAAATTTATGAAAAGTTTAATTATACCAGGATCTTTCTATGTTCCCGAGGTCCTACAGCTCCAACTCCACTACCAGATTGTAGCAGTCTGAAAGTTACATCGAATGAGCCTATCGGCGTATTCCTAGCTGTTGTAGTTAAGGAGATATTGGCAGATTTAGCCATTTTGGGGGGTATGAATATTTATGAAAAGTTCAATTATACCAATATTTTTTTATGTTCCCGAAGACCTACAGCTACAACTCCGCTACCAGATTGTAGCAGTCCGAAAGTTACATCGAATGAGCCTATCGGCGTATTCCTCGCTGTTGTAGTTAAGGAGATATTGGCAGATTTAGCCATTTTGGGGGGTATGAAAATTTATGAAAAGTTTAATTATACCAGGATTTTTCTATGTTCCCGAGGTCCTACAGCTCCAACTCCACTACCAGATTGTAGCAGTCCGAAAGTTACATCGAATGAGCCTATCGGCGTATTCCTCGCTGTTGTAGTTAAGGAGATATTGGCAGATTTAGCCATTTTGGGGGGTGTGAAAATTTATAAAAAGTTCATTTGTAACAAGATGTTTCTATGTTCCCGAGGGCCTACAGCTACAACACCGCTACCAGATTGTAGCAGTCCGAAAGTTACATCGAATGATCCTATCGGCGTATTCCTCGCTATTGTAGTTTAGGAGATATTGGCAGATTTAGCCATTTTGGGGGGTATGAAAATTTATGAAAATTTAATTATACAAGGATTTTTCTATGTTCCCGAGGTCTTACAGCTCCAACTCCACTTCCAGATTGTAGCAGTCCGAAAGTTACATCGAATGAGACTATCGGCGTATTGCTCGCTACTGTAGTTTAGGATATATTGGCAGATTTAGCCATTTTAGGGGATATGAAAATTTATGTAAAGTTCAATTATACCAAGATTTTTCTATGTTCCCGAGGGCCCACAGCCGCAACTCCGCTACCAGATTGTAGCAGTCCGAAAGTTACATCGAATGATCCTATCGGCGTATTCCTCGCTATTGTAGTTTAGGAGATATTGGCAGATTTAGCCATTTTGGGGGGTATGAAAATTTATGAAAATTTAATTATACCAGGATTTTTCTATGTTCCCGCGGTCTTACAGCTCCAACTCCGCTTCCAGATTGTAGCAGTCCGAAAGTTACATCGAATGAGACTATCGGCGTATTGCTCGCTACTGTAGTTTAGGATATATTGGCAGATTTAGCCATTTTAGGGGATATGAAAATTTATGTAAAGTTCAATTATACCAAGATTTTTCTATGTTCCCGAGGGCCCACAGCCGCAACTCCGCTACCAGATAGTAGCAGTCCGAAAGTTACATCGAATGAGCCTATCAGCGTATTCCTCGCTATTGTAGTTTAGGGCATATTGGAAGATTTAGCCAATTTGGGGGGTGAGAAAATTTATGAAAAGTTCAATTATACCAAGATTATTCTATGTTCCCGAAGGCCCACAGCTACAACTCCGCTACCAGATTGTAGCACTCTGAAAGTTACATCGAATGAGCCTATCGGCGTATTCCTCGCTATTGTAGTTTAGGAGATATTGGCAGATTTAGACATTTTGGGGAGTATGAAAATTTATGAAAAGTTCAATTCGACCAAGATTTTTTTATGTTCATGAAGGCCCACAGCTACAACTCCGCTACCAGATTGTAGCAATCCGAAAGTTACATCGAATGAGCCTATCGGCGTATTCCTCACTATTGTAGTTTAAGAGATATTGGCAGATTTAGCCATTTTGGGGGGGTATGAAAATTTATGAAAAGTTTAATTATACCAGGATTTGTCTATGTTCCCGAGGTCCTACAGCTCCAACTCCACTACCAGATTGTAGCAGTCCGAAAGTTACATCGAATGAGCCTATCGGCGTATTCCTCGCTGTTGTAGTTAAGGAGATATTGGCAGATTAAGCCATTTTGGGGGGTATGAAAATTTATGAAAAGTTCATTTCTGCCAAGATGTTTCTATGTTCCCGAGGGCCTACAGCTACAACACCACTACCAGATTGTAGCAGTCCAAAAGTTACATCGAATGAGCCTATCGGCGTATTCCTCGCTATTGTAGTTTAGGAGATATTGGCAGATTTGGCAATTTTGGGGGGTATGAAAATTTATGAAAAGTTTAATTATACCAGGATCTTTCTATGTTCCCGAGGTCCTACAGCTCCAACTCCACTTCCAGATTGTAGCAGTCCGAAAGTTACATCGAATGAGCCTATCGGCGTATTCCTAGCTCTTGTAGTTAAGGAGATATTGGCAGATTTAGCCATTTTGGGGGGTATGAAAATTTATGAAAAGTTCATTTCTGCCAAGATGTTTCTATGTTCCCGGGAGCCTACAGCTACAACACCACTACCAGATTGTAGCAGTCCGAAATTTACATCGAATGAGCCTATCGGCGTATTCCTCGCTATTGTAGTTTAGGAGATATTGGCAGATTTAGCCATTTTGGGGGGTATGAATATTTATGAAAAGTTCAATTATACCAATATTTTTTCATGTTCCCGAAGGCCTACAGCTACAACTCCGCTACCAGATTGTAGCAGTCCGAAAGTTACATCGACTGATCCTATCGGCGTATTCCTCGCTATTGTAGTTTAGGAGATATTGGCAGATTTAGCCATTTTGGGGGGTATGAAAATTTATGAAAAGTTTAATTATACCAGGATTTTTCTATGTTCCCGAGGTCCTACAGCTCCAACTCCACTACCAGATTGTAGCAGTCCGAAAGTTACATCGAATGAGCCTATCGGCGTATTCCTCGCTGTTGTAGTTAAGGAGATATTGGCAGATTTAGCCATTTTGGGGGGTATGAAAATTTATAAAAAGTTCATTTGTAACAAGATGTTTCTATGTTCCCGAGGGCCTACAGCTACAACACCGCTACCAGATTGTAGCAGTCCGAAAGTTACATCGAATGATCCTATCGGCGTATTCCTCGCTATTGTAGTTTAGGAGATATTGGCAGATTTAGCCATTTTGGGGGGTATGAATATTTATGAAAATTTAATTATACCAGGATTTTTCTATGTTCCCGAGGTTCTACAGCTCCAACTCCACTTCCAGATTGTAGCAGTCCGAAAGTTACATCGAATGAGACTATCGGCGTATTGCTCGCTACTGTAGTTTAGGATATATTGGTAGATTTAGCCATTTTAGGGGATATGAAAATTTATGTAAAGTTCAATTATACCAAGATTTTTCTATGTTCCCGAGGGCCCACAGCCGCAACTCCGCTACCAGATAGTAGCAGTCCGAAAGTTACATCGAATGAGCCTATCAGCGTATACCTCGCTATTGTAGTTTAGGACATATTGGAAGATTTAGCCAATTTGGGGGGTGAGAAAATTTATGAAAAGTTCAATTATACCAAGATTATTCTATGTTCCCGAAGGCCCACAACTACAACTCCGCTACCAGATTGTAGCACTCTGAAAGTTACATCGAATGAGCCTATCGGCGTATTCCTCGCTATTGTAGTTTAGGAGATATTGGCAGATTTAGACATTTTGGGGAGTATGAAAATTTATGAAAAGTTCAATTCGACCAAGATTTTTCTATGTTCATGAAGGCCCCCGGCTACAACTCCGCTACCAGATTGTAGCACTCCGAAAGTTACATCGAATGAGCCTATCGGCGTATTCCTCGCTATTGTAGTTTAGGAGATATTGGCAGATTTAGCCATTTTGGGGGGGTATGAAAATTTATGAAAAGTTTAATTATACCAGGATTTGTCTATGTTCCCGAAGTCCTACAGCTCCAACTCAACTACCAGATTGTAGCAGTCCGAAATTTACATCGAATGAGCCTATCGGCGTATTCCTCGCTGTTGTAGTTAACGAGATATTGGCAGATTTAGCCATTTTTGGGGGTATGAAAATTTATTAAAAGTTCATTTGTAACAAGATGTTTCTATGTTCCCGAGGGCCTACAGCTACAACACCGCTACCCGATTGTAGCAGTCCGAAAGTTACATCGAATGATCCTATCGGCGTATTCCTCGCTATTGTAGTTTAGGAGATATTGGCAGATTTAGCCATTTTGGGGGGTATGAAAATTTATAAAAATTTAATTATACCAGGATTTTTCTATGTTCCCGAGGTCCTACAGCTCCAACTCCACTACCAGATTGTAGCAGTCCAAAAGTTGCATCGAATGAGACTATCGGCGTATTCCTCGCTAGGCTACTGTAGTTTAGGATATATTGGCAGATTTAGCCATTTTAGGGGGTATGAAAATTTAGGAAAAGTTCAATTATACACAGATTTTTCTATGTTCCCGAGGGCCCACAGCCGCAACTCCGCTACCAGATAGTAGCAGTCCGAAAGTTACATCGAATGAGCCTATCGGCGTATTCCTCAATATTGTAGTCTAGGACATATTGGAAGATTTAGCCAATTTGGGGTGTGTGAAAATTTATAAAAAGTTCAATTAAACCAAGATTATTCTATGTTCCCGAAGGCCCACAGCTACAACTCCGCTACCTGATTGTAGCACTCCAAAAGTTACATCGAATGAGGCTATCGGCGTATTCCTCGCTATTGTAGTTTAGGAGATATTGGCAGATTTAGACATTTTGGGGAGTATGAAAATTTATGAAAAGTTCAATTCGACCAAGATTTTTCTATGTTCCCGAAGGCCCACAGCTACAACTCCGCTATCAGATTGTAGCACTCCAAAAGTTACATCGAATGAGCCTATCGGCGTATTCCTCGCTATTGTAGTTTAGGAGATATTGGCAGATTTAGACATTTTGGGAGGTATGAAAATTTATGAAAAGTTCAATTCGACCAAGATTTTTCTATGTTCCCGAAGGCCCACTTCTACAACTTCGCTACCAGATTGTAGCACTCCGAAAGTTACATCGAATGAGCCTATCGGCGTATTCCTCGCTATTGTAGTTTAGGAGATATTGGCAGATTTAGACATTTTGGGGGGTATGATGAAAAGTTCAATTATACCAAGATTTTTCTATGTTCCCGAGGGCCTACAGCTACAACTCCGCTACCAGATTGTGGCAGTTCGAAAGTTACATCGAATGAGCCTATCGGCGTATTCCTCGCTATTGTAGTTTAGGAGATATTGGCAGATTTAGCCATTTTGGGGGGTATGAAAATTTATGAAAAGTTTAAGCATACCAGGATTTTTCTATGTTTCCGAGGGCCTACAGCTACAACTCCCCTACCAGATTGTGGCAGTTCGAAAGTTACATCGAATGAGCCTATCGGCGTATTCTTCGCTATCGTAGTTTAGGAGATATTGGCAGATTTAACCATTTCGGGGGGTATGAATATTTATGAAAATTCAAAATTCAACCAAGATTTTTCTATGTTCCCGAGGGCCTACAGCTACAACTCCGCTACCAGATTGTAGCAGTCCGAAAGTTACATCCAATGAGCCTATCGGCGTATTCCTCGCTATTGTAGTTTTGGAGATATTGGCAGATTTAGCCATTTTGGGGGGTATGAATATTTATGAAAAGTTCAATTATACCAAGATTTTTTTATGTTCCCGAGGGCCTACAGCTACAACTCCGTTGCCAGATTGTAGCAGTCCGAAAGTTACATCTAATAATCCTATCGGCGTATTCCTAGCTATTGTAGTTCAGGAGATATTGGCAGATTTGGCCATTTTGGGGGGTATGAAAATTTATGAAAAGTTTAATTATACCAGGATTTTTCTATGTTCCCGAGGTCCTACAGCTCCAACTCCACTACCAGATTGTAGCAGTCCGAAAGTTACATCGAATGAGCCTATCGGCGTATTCCTCGCTGTTGTAGTTAAGGCGATATTGGCAGATTTAGCTATTTTGGGGGATATGAAAATTTATAAAAAGTTCATTTGTAACAAGATGTTTCTATGTTCCCTAGGGCCTACAGCTACAACACCGCTACCAGATTGTAGCAGTCCGAAAGTTACATCGAATGATCCTATCGGCGTATTCCTTGCTATTGTAGTTTAGGAGATATTGGCATATTTAGCCATTTTGGGGGGTATGAAAATTTATGAAAATTTAACTATACCAGGATTTTTCTATGTTCCCGAGGTCCTACAGCTCCAACTCCACTACCAGATTGTAGCAGTCCGAAAGTTACATCGAATGAGACTATCGGCGTATTCCTCGCTACAGTAGTTTAGGATATATTGGCAGATTTAGCCATTTTAGGGGATAAGGAAATTTATGAAAAGTTCAATTATACCAAGATTTTTCTATGTTCCCGAGGGCCCACAGCCGCAACTCCGCTACCAGATAGTAGCAGTCCGAAAGTTACATCGAATGAGCCTATCAGCGTATTCCTCGCTATTGTAGTTTAGGACATATTGGAAGATTTAGCCAATTTGGGGGGTGAGAAAATTTATGAAAAGTTCAATTATACCAAGATTATTCTATGTTCCCGAAGACCCACAGCTACAACTCCGCTACCAGATTGTAGCACTCTGAAAGTTACATCGAATGAGCCTATCGGCGTATTCCTCGCTATTGTAGTTTAGGAGATATTGGCAGATTTAGACATTTTGGGGAGTATGAAAATTTATGAAAAGTTCGATTCGACCAAGATTTTTCTATGTTCCCGAAGGCCCACAGCTACAACTCCGCTACCAGATTGTAGCACTCCGAAAGTTACATCGAATGAGCCTATCGGCGTATTCCTCGCAATTGTAGTTTAGGAGATATTGGCAGATTTAGCCATTTTGGAGGGTATGAAAATTTATGAAAACTTTAATTATACCAGGATTTTTCTATGTTCCCGACGTCCTACAGCTCCAACTCCACTACCAGATTGTAGCAGTCCGAAAGTTACATCGAATGAGACTATCGGCGTATTCCTCGCTACAGTAGTTTAGGATATATTGGCAGATTTAGCCATTTTAGGGGATATGAAAATTTATGAAAAGTTCAATTCGACCAAGATTTTTCTATGTTCCCGAAGGCCCACAGCTACAACTCCGCTACCAGATTGTAGCACTCCGAAAGTTACATCGAATGAGCCTATCGGCGTATTCCTCGCTGTTGTAGTTAAGGAGATATTGGCAGATTTAGCCATTTTGGGGGGTATGAAAATTTATAAAAAGTTCATTTGTAACAAGATGTTTCTATGTTCCCTAGGGCCTACAGCTACAACACCGCTACCAGATTGTAGCAGTCCGAAAGTTACATCGAATGAGACTATCGGCGTATTCCTCGCTACAGTAGTTTAGGATATATTGGCAGATTTAGCCATTTTAGGGGATATGAAAATTTATGAAAAGTTCAATTATACCAAGATTTTTCTATGTTCCCGAGGGCCCACAGCCGCAACTCCGCTACCAGATAGTAGCAGTCCGAAAGTTACATCGAATGAGCCTATCAGCGTATTCCTCGCTATTGTAGTTTAGGACATATTGGAAGATTTAGCCAATTTGGGGGGTGAGAAAATTTATGAAAAGTTCAATTATACCAAGATTATTCTATGTTCCCGAAGGCCCACAGCTACAACTTAGCTACCAGATTGTAGCATTCTGAAAGTTACATCGAATGAGCCTATCGGCGTATTCCTCGCTATTGTAATTTAGGAGATATTGGCAGATTTAGCCATTTTGGGGGGTATGAAAATTTATGAAAATTTAATTATACCAGGATTTTTCTATGTTCCCGAGGTCCTACAGCTCCAACTCCACTACCAGATTGTAGCAGTCCGAAAGTTGCATCGAATGAGACTATCGGCGTATTCCTCGCTACTGTAGTTTAGGATATATTGGCAGATTTAACCATTTTAGGGGGTATGAAAATTTGGGAAAAGTTCAATTATACACAGATTTTTCTATGTTCCCGAGGGCCCACAGCCGCAACTCTGCTACCAGATAGTAGCAGTCCGAAAGTTACATCGAATGAGCCTATCGGCGTATTCCTCGCTATTGTAGTCTAGGACATATTGGAAGATTTAGCCAATTTGGGGGGTGTGAAAATTTATAAAAAGTTCAATTACACCAAGATTATTCTATGTTCCCGAAGGCCCACAGCTACAACTCCGCTACCTGATTGTAGCACTCCGAAAGTTACATCGAATGAGCCTATAAGCGTATTCCTCGCTATTGTAGTTTAGGAGATATTGGCAGATTTAGACATTTTGGGGGGTATGATGAAAAGTTCAATTATACCAAGATTTTTCTATGTTCCCGAGGGCCTACAGCTACAACTCCGCTACCAGATTGTGGCAGTTCGAAAGTTACATCGAATGAGCCTATTGGAGTATTCCTCGCTATTGTAGTTTAGGAGATATTGGCAGATTTAGCCATTTTGGGGGGTATGAAAATTTATGAAAAGTTTAATTATACCAGGATTTTTCTATGTACCCCAGGGCCTACAGCTACATCTCCCCTACCAGATTGTGGCAATTCGAAAGTTACATCGAATGAGCCTATCGGCGTATTCTTCGCTATCGTAGTTTAGGAGATATTGGCAGATTTAATCATTTTGGGGGGTATGAATATTTATGAAAAGTTCAATTATACCAAGATTTTTTTATGTTCCCGAGGGCCTACAGCTACAACTCCACTACCAGATTGCAGCAGTCCGAAAGTTACATCGAATGAGACTATTGGCGTATTCCTCGCTACTGTAGTTTAGGATATATTGGCAGATTTAGCCATTTTAGGGGATATGAAAATTTATGAAAAGTTCAATTATACCAAGATTTTTCCATGTTCCCGAGGGCCTACAGCCGCAACTCCGCTACCAGATAGTAGCAGTCCGAAAGTTACATCGAATGAGCCTATCGGCGTATTCCTCGCTATTGTAGTTTAGGAGATATTGGCAGATTTAGCCATTTTGGGGGGTATGAATATTTATGAAAAGTTCAATTATACCAATATTTTTTTATGTTCTCGAGGGCCTACAGCTACAACTCCGCTACCAGATTGTAGCAGTCCGAAAGTTACATCGAATGATCCTATCGGCGTATTCCTCGCTATTGTAGTTTAGGAGATATTGGCAGATTTAGCCATTTTGGGGGGGTATGAAAATTTATGAAAAGTTTAATTATACCAGGATTTTTCTATGTTCCCGAGGTCCTACAGCTCCAACTCCACTACCAGATTGTAGCAGTCCGAAAGTTACATCGAATGAGCCTATCGGCGTATTCCTCGCTGTTGTAGTTAAGGAGATATTGGCAGATTTAGCCATTTTGGGGGGTATGAAAATTTATAAAAAGTTCATTTGTAACAAGATGTTTCTATGTTCCCGCGGTCCTACAGCTACAACACCGCTACCAGAATGTAGCAGTCTGAAAGTTACATCGAATGATCCTATCGGCGTATTCCTGGCTATTGTAGTTTAGGAGATATTGGCAGATTTAGCCATTTTGGGGGGTATGAAAATTTATGAAAATTTAATTATACCAAGATTTTTCTATGTTCCCGAGGTGCTACAGCTCCAACTCCACTACCACATTGTAGCAGTCCGAAAGTTACATCGAATGAGACTATCGGCGTATTCCTCGCTACTGCAGTTTAGGATATATTGGCAGATTTAGCCATTTTAGGGGATATGAAAATTTATGAAAAGTTCAATTATACCAAGATTTTTCTATGTTCCCGAGGGCCCACAGCCGCAACTTCGCTACCAGATAGTAGCAGTCCGAAAGTTACATCGAATGAGCCTATCAGCGTATTCCTCGCTATTGTAGTTTAGGACATATTGAAAGATTTAGCCAATTTGGGGGGTGTGAAAATTTATAAAAAGTTCAATTATACCAAGATTATTCTATGTTCCCGAAGGCCCACAGCTACAACTCCGCTACCAGATTGTAGCACTCCGAAAGTTACATCGAATGAGCCTATCGGCGTATTCCTCGCTATTGTAGTTTAGGAGATATTGGCAGATTTAGACATTTTGGGGAGTATGAAAATTTATGAAAAGTTCAATTCGACCAAGATTTTTCTCTGTTCCCGAAGGCCCACAGCTACAACTCCGCTACCAGATTGTAGCACTCCGAAAGTTACATCGAATGGGCCTATCGGCGTATTCCTCGCTATTGTAGTTTAGGAGATATTGGCAGATTTAGACATTTTGGGAGGTATGAAAATTTATGAAAAGTTCAATTCGACCAAGATTTTTCTATGTTCCCGAAGGCCCACTGCTACAACTTCGCTACCAGACTGTAGCACTCCGAAAGTTACATCGAATGAGCCTATCCGCGTATTCCTCGCTATTGTAGTTTAGGAGATATTGGCAGATTTAGACATTTTGGGGGTATGATGAAAAGTTCAATTATACCAAGTTTTTTCTATGTTCCCAAGGGCCTACAGCTACAACTCCGCTACCAGATTGTGGCAGTTCGAAAGTTACATCGAATGAGCCTATCGGAGTATTCCTCGCTATTGTAGTTTAGGAGATATTGGCAGATTTAGCCATTTTGGGGGGCATGAAAATTTATGAAAAGTTTAATTATACCAGGATTTTTCTATGTTCCCGAGGGCCTACAGCTACAACACCCCTACCAGATTGTGGCAGTTCGAAAGTTACATCGAATGAGCCTATCGGCGTATTCTTCGCCCTCTTTGTTTAGGAGATATTGGCAGATTTAGCCATTTTGGGGGGCTTGAAAATTTATGAAAAGTTTAATTATACTAGGATTTTTGTATGTTCCCGAGGTGCTACAGCTACAACTCCACTACCAGATTGTAGCAGTCCGATAGTTACATCGAATGAGCCTATAGGCGTATTCCTCGCTATTGTAGTTTAGGAGATATTGGAAGATTTAGCCATTTTGGGGGGTATGAAAATTTATGAAAAGTTTAATTATACCAGGATTTTTCTATGTTCCCGAGGACCTACAGCTACAACTCCGCTACCTGATTGTAGCAGTCCGAAAGTTACATCGAATGAGCCTATCGGCGTATTCCTCGCTATTGCAGTTTAGGTGATTTTGGCAGATTTAGCCATTTCGGGGGGTATGAAAATTTATGAAAAGTTCAATTATACCAAGATTTTTCTATATTCCCGAAGGCCTACAGCTACAACTCCGCTACCTGATTGTAGCAGTCCGAAAGTTACATCGAACAATCCTATCGGCGTATTCCTCGCTATTGTAGTTTAGGAGATATTGGCAGATTTAGCCATTTTGGGGGGGAAGGAAAATTTATGAAAAGTTTAATTATACCAGGATTTTTCTATGTTCCCGAGGGCCTACAGCTACAACTCCGCTACCAGATTGTGGCAGTTCGAAAGTTACATCGAATGAGCCTATCGGCGTATTCCTCGCTTTTGTAGTTTAGGAGATATTGGCAGATTTAGCCATTTTGGGGGGTATGAAAATTTATGAAAAGTTCAATTATACCAGGATTTTTCTATGTTCCCGAGGTGCTACAGCTACAACTCCACTACCAGATTGTAGCAGTCCGATAGTTACATCGAATGAGCCTATCGGCGTATTCCTCGCTATTGTAGTTTAGGATATATTGGCAGATTTGACCATTTTGGGGGGTATGAAAATTTATGAGAAGTTCAATTATACCAGATTTTTCTTGAATAGCTGAATGGTGGTACAAAACTTGAACAAAGCTTTTAACAGTAAATTCATATTTATTGACTCGAAGAACTTTTCGCTTGCCTCTTATCAAGAGCAACCGGCACGATAAAGGATACAGAACAGAGATGGATTCAAAACCAAATGGCGAATTGTGACGCAATAATGAAAATTTATAAATAACATGAATGGTAATTCAACCATAGCAACAATACGGCGTATATAGCCACAAGCAACTTCAAGAAGTACTGCTCGTGAGGAATAACATACAAATACAATGAGACAATGCAGCAACACAGAATAAAAATTGTACAGAAATACGGACGAATAGCTAAGCAACAACAACTAGTGTGAGATTTTAAGATGATACAAAAATTCTTTCTGTCGACAAAGGACCGGGTTGTTGAGTTTGATGAAAGTGTATTCTACCCTTGGATAAAACTGAAAACATATCGTCTGAAGAGTTTGAGGCGCAAGACGGGTTGTCGATCATATGCTGGCCAATTGAAGAACTGCATGCCAACACTTGGCTGTACGATTGGGATTTTGATGCGTGTTTCTGTTTACATTGCTGAGTGATATTTTCAGAATCAGGAGACTGCGATGCCGATCTTATCCCCTTGGGAACATGCTGTTTGATACGCTCTAGCAAGCGTTGGGATGTGCGTCCCCCGTACCGACTGTCACAGTGGCATTTGTATTCATATATGACCATACTTTGATGAAAAGCAGGCAGCACATCCTTTCGCGTGTTGGGCAAAATTTGTTTCGTTGTATCTACAATCCTCGCATTAACAGTGTTGTAACATGATTCGACGCATGATCTGATTGATTTGGTGAATCTATTGGAAACAGAGCCAAGCCAAGGAAGGTGTATGTACACCGGGCATTTGTTAGGGCCGAAAACTGTAGGTTGTCTGAATTTGCGCATTTTCTCCGCAATGGCAGAGTCAATGATGCAATCGGGAGTAGTATATATGATCGCTCAACCGGTGGCAGGGGTTCTTATGGGCGGGGTGGCGAGCTAACGAGAAACCGGGGGTGGCGAACTAACGTTTTCGTCTTATGGCGGGGGTGGCGAACTAACGTTTTCGTCTTATGGCGGGGGTGGCGAGCTAACGTTTTCGTCTTATGGCGGGGGTGGCATGCGGCTCTTATTTCTTATGGCGGGGGTGGCATGCGGCTATTTCGTCTTATGGCGGGGGTGGCATGCGGCTCTTATGTATTATGGGTGGGGTCGCAAGCGGCTGAGAAACTCGTGTTGACATATCGTACTTTCGGGTGTGGGCATCTCTCGCACATCGTACTTTCGCATGTCGTACTTTCGTGTATAGGCTGTGTTGGTGATTCGCTATGTGTTCTTATGGTTGCGTCGGCATATCGTACTTTCGGGTGTGGGCATCTCTCGCACATCGTACTTTCGCATGTCGTACTTTCGCGTATAGGCTGTGTTGGTGATTCGCTATGTGTTCTTATGCTTGCGTCGGCATATCGTACTTTCGGGTGTGGGCATCTCTCGCACATCGTACTTTCGCATGTCGTACTTTCGTGTATAGGCTGTGTTGGTGATTCGCTATGTGTTCTTATGGTTGCGTCGGCATATCGTACTTTCGGGTGTAGGCATCTCTCGCACATCGTACTTTCGCATGCCGTACTTTCGCGTATAGATTGTGTTGGTGATTCGCCATGTGTTCTTATGGGTGCGGTCGTGATTCGTACTTTCAGGCATCTCTCGCGCGGTGTTGAATAGTCACCAACAATAACCGCACAAACGGAAACGTGGCTTGCAAGAGGATTAAGCAGTGCGTGCGACCTATATTTCGAATGACCTGCGTGCGGAATTGTTTCACGGCCAACCGCGCACTATCGTATCGATTATTACACTAATCCAGTCAGCACTATTACATTCAGGAGTATTCAGTATTCAGCAGTGACACAAAAAGCAACCAGCAAATAACCACACTCGTAAATTAACACTTCAAAAAGTGTAAAATAGATTGCAAATCTCGCGATCGCTAACAAGATAATGTCTCGGGCATAACCATTTTAGTGACTTGGTGTTAAAGACATACCGATCGCTCACAAGGTAATATTTCGGTAATTAGTTTGTCACAGAGCCGTCGCAGACGGTGATTCGAAAACCAACAATTTGACACTTTCTGGTGCTTGCTATATGTTTTGACACTTCGGAACGTGGTTGACTTTAGTTGTATGATAAGAATCATGTGAATATACAAGTAATGTGTCAATTTGTCAACTTGAAATGAAACTTACTACACAAACCAAGTTGATTCGTATCTGAATGTGTTAATTCGGTACAATTCTAATTATTTTGAGAAATCTTTTGATTCGACCGTAACCGAATATTACTGACGCCGACTTTCAGCCGCATCGAATTATTCGCACATTCCGCGCCGCTGTTTTCGCACTTATAGAATCAATACAACTATAACTCTACAAGAATCAAGAATCACAAGTATGTGTATTATACAGTTATTGTCTTTATCAACAGGAAATCAAACTCTTAACAAAAACACGCAACTAATCATTTGCCAGCTCTAACATTATCAAAAAATTCCAGTATTGTTGATTGAAAATCCTCGAGTCCTTATTATCAAAAACGTTATAGTACGGTGTCGGAATCCATTCGCGGGGTGTACTAAAGCTAAATCCAGATAATCCAAAATGAAATATTTGGACTTTGACATAGTGTGAATTGAAATAGGATTGACAAACATGACTACCAACTTCCCCACAGTCCCGTTTCGATATTATACACACATTTGATTTGAAACAAGTAATGAAACATTACAACTCTATTCACGGTCTGGCTTTCCGTTTGTCAAAGAGATATTTTTACATCTTACCATACTCAAAAGAATTATTCACAACATTACCAATTGTTAAAAATCTAGTTTTCAATTACTTGATTATATCACTGCAACTCGTGAATTTGAATTAATTCATCCTGGTTGTATTCGTATGCTCGGTCTTTTTTTATTCGATTGTAAAGGTTGTTACTATTCTGAAGACAAAGTATTTACTAATCGGTGCATATACGTTTTGACTTGGACATATTATATTTTGAGTATACGAGATTTGAATGTCTGAACAATAACTGAGAAATAATTTATCACAATTAAATCCGTATATTACAGCGTAAAAGATATTTGAATGTCAGCAACTCGGTAAGGTCATAGTTACTACCACATTACCTAATTTACCCGACCAACTCGTCATGATCATTCCCGAAATCAACACAAACATGACTACTGACTTGAGTTAACCACAAAACAGCATCAAGTTTAAATCCACTTGTAGCTTACGGATTATTTGAATGCGGGTTATGTTTTGTTGTAATTGAGTGTACGGAAATAGTATTACGTCCTGACATCTTACCATCTTACGATATTCAAAGAGTCAACCACGAAAACATTGTCAAGTAAATCCGTTACCCGACCAACTCAAACAGTATCAGTATGAAAAACAGCCAAACATACACGAGTCCATACAATCACTAAAACCTAAAATCCATAACAAGTTCGGTTGTATTCATATCCCTACACATCTTTTTTTTTATTCAACTTGAAAAGTCGTTACTGTTCTGTAAGATAGAGGAATTACTACGCGGTATATTCTGCAAGACAAACTAATTACTACTCGGTATATTTTGTAAGACAAAAGTAATTACTACTCGGTGCGCGCAACTTGAGATTAACACATGTTTTGAGTATACGAGATTTCAAAGTCCGAGCAACGTAGTTGAGAATTCATTTCTTACAATCGAACGCAGGTGTTATATTGAATATTATCATGGTGTAATAATAAGGATTGATACTTTAGTTTGACATACGAGATTTTGTAATAGTCGATCATGACTTGATTATTGAATCATGACGTAATTACACCGGTGTTGGTTATTGTGATATCAACAAACTTTTCAGGGATATTTTTAATTAACGCATCGATTTGTAAAACGAGGACTTGCATGTGCGAAATGTTTTTGATCGGGAAATTAATCCAGGATCGTTCGAATCGTGTGATGAATATTTAATCCTTTCACACCCACCATTGTACGTCCTAAATGTAAAAAAACAAACAATGTGAAGTCTATAGATCTACACTTCAAGGTTTTGATCAGCACAGAAGCAATTGTAATATCTTTACCGATGCGTCCTATTCCACAGACTTGGTTAATACAAACTCATATCAATAATAAAATCACAGTATGTGCTACACTGAAATCTACAGAAAATGTCTTTGTATTGCTGCTCATAGTAGTGATATCGATTTGAACCTCCAGAATAATTGTCATCATCGAACCAAACTACTGAAATTCGTTGTCAATTTGTCTGATGTTCACTGAATGCATACTAGAACTATTTGCGCAACGCACACGATCAGAGAAATTGGAAATTTTCCCATCGTCATTCGTCAAAGTAAATGTCGTCACAATACTCAATCACTAAAAAAAAACACGATATACTTGTATGTGATTGAATCACCGGTAATTAACTAGCTAAATCAAACCCCTAAGAAATTTCACTCACTCATTGGGTATGAAACAGCGTCGCTTAATCGGTCTATATCGTTTTTCTAAAGGTAAATCATATCCATCCAATAGAAAACAATTTTCACTCACCTGGTAATGAAACCAAGTGGTGGGTCTTCGTTAAATATTTTGTTTGTGTCAAACACTTTGCAATAAACACACTGGAGTGGTTGAGCTTTACATCATCAGACTGTCATCTGAAAATCAAGCTTACATCCGATTTGTAACTGTATCGTTCACCTAACCGAGTTTGATATTTTTGTCATTTAGTGATTATTGAACATACCACTTCCGAAATACTGCGTTGATCTCAATTCCCTTGATCGTGATAATCGAAGTACATTTGTTTCGAATTCGTAACAGCCGACTATGTCACGACGATTTTTGGAAAAGTTATGCTTGGAAGATTGGTTGTATATCACGAAAAAATAATTACCGCTCATATTGATACTGTTATCCATTGTTCGGTATTTTCAAACGAGTAAAATTTATTACTTGAGTTACTCCGCTTACTATATTCAAATGTAAACACAGCCGTCTTTCAACATCACAAAGACATCGATACAAAGTATACAATCAAACCCAACAAGTTTTACTTTTGTAGGTTGTGTATGATTATCCTGCATAACTCATTTCTTACCAAAGGCATATGAAAAATATTTACGTCACAAAAATATTCGACGTCACTCGATACTAGAGAATGGTCGACTACGCTTTCAAAATGCTTCGATACCTCAAGAACTTTATTGTCTCAATGGATGTTCACGTATCTTGATAATCAAATAGTTCAACACAGAACTAGTACGAACAGAAACATCAGAGTTGTTTACACAAAAGTTTGTATGTGTACAGTATGTGAATACCATGTGTAAGTCCAGCACAATTGTGGTATCCACCCGAGTTTAGTAAACACAATTTATGACACCGAGGTCGCGTCATCTTTCGTAAGACAACAAACCAAGGCTTCAGGATATGTCCATGTCATAGCAATAAATCAGCTACTCCAACAACAGAGTGCATATGTTTTCTAGTTACGGTGCTTACATCTTACACACAAATCAATCTACTTTGCTAACGAAAAGTGGTGAGTCATCATATGGTTGTCCTCACAACAATACAAATAAAACATACTATCATACAAAATGGTCGTTATAGTTTGCACACCAATGGTACATCGTACAAGTAACAAGTCTCGAGAATCCAGTTATTCAAAAAACGTGAAAGTATTTCTACGCCAAGTCGTTATGTTGACGAAAGCGTATATTGTAATATCATGATCAATTTGCATTCGTTGGTCACAAACTGTCACTACTCTAAATAATTATTTTTCACTTAAACACAAAAGCATACTTGTTACCATTCGTTTTCATCAAGCACGAGTTCAAGAAACTTACTACGATATGAATTGTTATTTTTATGTTGTGTAAATATGTAATAATTAATTTTAGTAACACTATATCAACATCTCGGAGTTGTGCGAATAGATTTACATGTGGTCTTGTGGTTTTAATCGAAGTACACAGCACGGTTTAATGTAGAGTCATCTCTATTGTACAGCAACTCGGTAATCGAAATGCATTAAAATTTAAACAGCGATCTTGTTTCGTCACGCGAAAAATATCTTTACTGTCGCAACACTCTGATACTCTGCACAAGATGTGTAAATCCTTTTCACACTCCTAATAATACACTAACGGGATACCGACGTCAAGCAACAACGTTTAACAACATCACTGACACTGAACATACGATACCTACCCAAGTAAAATTTCCATTTTCACCTGGAGGTCAGCCGTTACCTGAGTAAAAATACCATTATTCTTTGGAGATTTATCGTTTAATCAGAGTAACAAAACATTTTCACTTGGGGGTCCATCGTTTCCCAGAGTAACAAGCCCCCTTTCATTTGGGAATCTATTTTTTTCCGTGGGTAACAAATCTTTTTCACTTGGAAATATCTTTTTCCTCGGGTAACAAACCTTTTTCGCTTGGAAACATATTTTATTCCCAGAGTAACAAGCCCCCTTTCCTTTGGGAATCTATTTTTTTCCGTGGGTAACAAATCTTTTTCACTTGGAAATATCTTTTTTCCTCGGGTAACAACCCTTTTTCGCTTGGAAACATATTTTATTCCCTGGGTAACAAACCTTTTTCACTTGAAAATCTATTTTCTCCTCGGGTAACAAACCTTTTTCACTTGGAAATATATTTTTTCCTCGGGTAACAAACCATTTTCACTTGGCGGTCCGTCGTTTACCTGAGTAAAAATATCATTTTCCTTTGGGGATCTGGCGTTTACCCAGTGTAACAATACATTTTCTCTTGGTCATCTAGCTTTTCCTAGAGTAACAAAACCATTTTCATTTTGAAATCTGACAAACACACCTGACAATTTGATATTTTTGTATATTGTTACAACGGATAGCGACAAAATATACACCAACAACAACTCCAATACATTTGTGTAATCGCATATTCACTTGTGCTGATGCAACCCATCAAAATCATCGGTTAACCACATACAATATGCTCTTGTACACAGAAATGCATGTTTTGGAAAATTGGACAATAGGCTTCGATAGTTCTGCGATGTCCGGGTTCGCGCTTTGGATTTTCCAGAGTCAAAATGTCTGAATAAAACACCTCCTCGACGATGGTTGGTATGTGGATAACGGTGTTCGGAAATCGGTTGGATTTATGTCACCCATCGCGATAACAATTCCAGGTCGAGTTTTCCCCCGCGTGTTTACTATATTGTGTCTTTATTGGTCATGTATGTCTCGACATTCAGTTTGAAATCGGAAACCCTGATAAAGTATGTAACCGGATCC
The DNA here is from genome assembly GCF_051294905.1 of Botryllus schlosseri. Classification (NCBI taxonomy): domain Eukaryota; kingdom Metazoa; phylum Chordata; class Ascidiacea; order Stolidobranchia; family Styelidae; genus Botryllus; species Botryllus schlosseri. The sequence continues at coordinate 18,199,111 of NC_137243.1, read as the reverse complement.
GGATATCAACTCTGAATCGATAAACCAATGAACAATATTCAAAGTAAACATGTTACACCCTGTGTTTCCACGAAAAAATACCATCCAGACATACGTCGCGCTTGTTTGCCCACATCAGTATACGCGTAAATGGAGGTGTGTGACATTGCATGCAATGTGTTGGTATACAAACATCGATCCACAGACATTATCATAGCCGGTAGTTTTGATGTAGATCGAATGTCATCACACCCGATAACAAGACCAATAAGCCACATTGCAATGACTCTGAGTCCGCGCTATTACATCGATATTTCGACACCGTTCACTGATTTATTCGATGGTGTTATCGTGTTGTAACATTACAAGATAGTCATGACCCTATCTGTAGACGGACCACCCAGATCAATTGGATACATCGGTCAATATCCATCGTGTTGTCGACACCGAAGTTTTCTGCTGAGACTATAGCGTTTGATCTAGGTGAACTATCGAAGTACGGTGCTCGAAATGATTGCGATCAGTCTTTCAGTCACGATGAATGGATGTCGCTACTCCCACATAACGACTCCAGATAAATATCGTGAACAGTGATTCTGCAAATCTCGGACTGATACTGTGATCCAATAAGGTATGTTTCTGTGGAATGAAGACTGCAATCGTACACCACAATAGAACACTACCTCGCGATTTCACACGCAATCATAAAACACATCATTGTAAGGGTCTAGTTCGTCCGGTGACATTTCGAAACGGTCATCGCCACAAGAGATCGGTATCATTTTGAAACGACATCGTCACAAGTCTATTGACGTCGATTCTGTTGGTCATGTCAATCCGTTTCACAATCCACCGTTTTTCAACTCCCCGCACCATAGTGTTACGACACAGACAAGAAGCGTCGGTGGAAATGTTAAAACACGGAAAGCACACTTTGGTGTTATTTGACATGGATTATACACCCGACGAACCTTACATTCGAGTGATGCATTGGAATGACGCTTGTATTATTGACGTAGAAGGAACAGAAATGTATCGATTTATTGGTTTCGTACATATCCAACAAAAACCAGGGTATGTGATTGTGCGTGGTTCGCATATTCGACTGTGAACGCTCTATTTGTATACGCTGTATAGTTCACTTTCACCGTCATGCGAATAACCCATGTTACGGTTCGATGTTTGTGTGTCTGTATGTCACGCTTCAGATTGACTCAGAGTCATTGCAATGTGGCTTATTGGTCTTGTTATCGGGTGTGATGACATTCGATCTACATCAAAACTACCGGCTATGATAATGTCTGTGGATCGATGTTTGTATACCAACACATTGCATGCAATGTCACACACCTCCATTTACGCGTATACTGATGTGGGCAAACAAGCGCGACGTATGTCTGGATGGTATTTTTTCGTGGAAACACAGGGTGTAACATGTTTACTTTGAATATTGTTCATTGGTTTATCGATTCAGAGTTGATATCCGGATCCGGTTACATACTTTATCAGGGTTTCCGATTTCAAACTGAATGTCGAGACATACATGACCAATAAAGACACAATATAGTAAACACGCGGGGGAAAACTCGACCTGGAATTGTTATCGCGATGGGTGACATAAATCCAACCGATTTCCGAACACCGTTATCCACATACCAACCATCGTCGAGGAGGTGTTTTATTCAGACATTTTGACTCTGGAAAATCCAAAGCGCGAACCCGGACATCGCAGAACTATCGAAGCCTATTGTCCAATTTTCCAAAACATGCATTTCTGTGTACAAGAGCATATTGTATGTGGTTAACCGATGATTTTGATGGGTTGCATCAGCACAAGTGAATATGCGATTACACAAATGTATTGGAGTTGTTGTTGGTGTATATTTTGTCGCTATCCGTTGTAACAATATACAAAAATATCAAATTGTCAGGTGTGTTTGTCAGATTTCAAAATGAAAATGGTTTTGTTACTCTAGGAAAAGCTAGATGACCAAGAGAAAATGTATTGTTACACTGGGTAAACGCCAGATCCCCAAAGGAAAATGATATTTTTACTCAGGTAAACGACGGACCGCCAAGTGAAAATGGTTTGTTACCCGAGGAAAAAATATATTTCCAAGTGAAAAAGGTTTGTTACCCGAGGAGAAAATAGATTTTCAAGTGAAAAAGGTTTGTTACCCAGGGAATAAAATATGTTTCCAAGCGAAAAAGGGTTGTTACCCGAGGAAAAAAGATATTTCCAAGTGAAAAAGATTTGTTACCCACGGAAAAAAATAGATTCCCAAAGGAAAGGGGGCTTGTTACTCTGGGAATAAAATATGTTTCCAAGCGAAAAAGGTTTGTTACCCGAGGAAAAAAGATATTTCCAAGTGAAAAAGATTTGTTACCCACGGAAAAAAATAGATTCCCAAATGAAAGGGGGCTTGTTACTCTGGGAAACGATGGACCCCCAAGTGAAAATGTTTTGTTACTTGGATTAAACGATAAATCTCCAAAGAATAATGGTATTTTTACTCAGGTAACGGCTGACCTCCAGGTGAAAATGGAAATTTTACTTGGGTAGGTATCGTATGTTCAGTGTCAGTGATGTTGTTAAACGTTGTTGCTTGACGTCGGTATCCCGTTAGTGTATTATTAGGAGTGTGAAAAGGATTTACACATCTTGTGCAGAGTATCAGAGTGTTGCGACAGTAAAGATATTTTTCGCGTGACGAAACAAGATCGCTGTTTAAATTTTAATGCATTTCGATTACCGAGTTGCTGTACAATAGAGATGACTCTACATTAAACCGTGCTGTGTACTTCGATTAAAACCACAAGACCACATGTAAATCTATTCGCACAACTCCGAGATGTTGATATAGTGTTACTAAAATTAATTATTACATATTTACACAACATAAAAATAACAATTCATATCGTAGTAAGTTTCTTGAACTCGTGCTTGATGAAAACGAATGGTAACAAGTATGCTTTTGTGTTTAAGTGAAAAATAATTATTTAGAGTAGTGACAGTTTGTGACCAACGAATGCAAATTGATCATGATATTACAATATACGCTTTCGTCAACATAACGACTTGGCGTAGAAATACTTTCACGTTTTTTGAATAACTGGATTCTCGAGACTTGTTACTTGTACGATGTACCATTGGTGTGCAAACTATAACGACCATTTTGTATGATAGTATGTTTTATTTGTATTGTTGTGAGGACAACCATATGATGACTCACCACTTTTCGTTAGCAAAGTAGATTGATTTGTGTGTAAGATGTAAGCACCGTAACTAGAAAACATATGCACTCTGTTGTTGGAGTAGCTGATTTATTGCTATGACATGGACATATCCTGAAGCCTTGGTTTGTTGTCTTACGAAAGATGACGCGACCTCGGTGTCATAAATTGTGTTTACTAAACTCGGGTGGATACCACAATTGTGCTGGACTTACACATGGTATTCACATACTGTACACATACAAACTTTTGTGTAAACAACTCTGATGTTTCTGTTCGTACTAGTTCTGTGTTGAACTATTTGATTATCAAGATACGTGAACATCCATTGAGGCAATAAAGTTCTTGAGGTATCGAAGCATTTTGAAAGCGTAGTCGACCATTCTCTAGTATCGAGTGACGTCGAATATTTTTGTGACGTAAATATTTTTCATATGCCTTTGGTAAGAAATGAGTTATGCAGGATAATCATACACAACCTACAAAAGTAAAACTTGTTGGGTTTGATTGTATACTTTGTATCGATGTCTTTGTGATGTTGAAAGACGGCTGTGTTTACATTTGAATATAGTAAGCGGAGTAACTCAAGTAATAAATTTTACTCGTTTGAAAATACCGAACAATGGATAACAGTATCAATATGAGCGGTAATTATTTTTTCGTGATATACAATCAATCTTCCAAGCATAACTTTTCCAAAAATCGTCGTGACATAGTCGGCTGTTACGAATTCGAAACAAATGTACTTCGATTATCACGATCAAGGGAATTGAGATCAACGCAGTATTTCGGAAGTGGTATGTTCAATAATCACTAAATGACAAAAATATCAAACTCGGTTACGTGAACGATACAGTTACAAATCGGATGTAAGCTTGATTTTCAGATGACAGTCTGATGATGTAAAGCTCAACCACTCCAGTGTGTTTATTGCAAAGTGTTTGACACAAACAAAATATTTAACGAAGACCCACCACTTGGTTTCATTACCAGGTGAGTGAAAATTGTTTTCTATTGGATGGATATGATTTACCTTTAGAAAAACGATATAGACCGATTAAGCGACGCTGTTTCATACCCAATGAGTGAGTGAAATTTCTTAGGGGTTTGATTTAGCTAGTTAATTACCGGTGATTCAATCACATACAAGTATATCGTGTTTTTTTTTTAGTGATTGAGTATTGTGACGACATTTACTTTGACGAATGACGATGGGAAAATTTCCAATTTCTCTGATCGTGTGCGTTGCGCAAATAGTTCTAGTATGCATTCAGTGAACATCAGACAAATTGACAACGAATTTCAGTAGTTTGGTTAGATGATGACAATTATTCTGGAGGTTCAAATCGATATCACTACTATGAGCAGCAATACAAAGACATTTTCTGTAGATTTCAGTGTAGCACATACTGTGATTTTATTATTGATATGAGTTTGTATTAACCAAGTCTGTGGAATAGGACGCATCGGTAAAGATATTACAATTGCTTCTGTGCTGATCAAAACCTTGAAGTGTAGATCTATAGACTTCACATTGTTTGTTTTTTTACATTTAGGACGTACAATGGTGGGTGTGAAAGGATTAAATATTCATCACACGATTCGAACGATCCTGGATTAATTTCCCGATCAAAAACATTTCGCACATGCAAGTCCTCGTTTTACAAATCGATGCGTTAATTAAAAATATCCCTGAAAAGTTTGTTGATATCACAATAACCAACACCGGTGTAATTACGTCATGATTCAATAATCAAGTCATGATCGACTATTACAAAATCTCGTATGTCAAACTAAAGTATCAATCCTTATTATTACACCATGATAATATTCAATATAACACCTGCGTTCGATTGTAAGAAATGAATTCTCAACTACGTTGCTCGGACTTTGAAATCTCGTATACTCAAAACATGTGTTAATCTCAAGTTGCGCGCACCGAGTAGTAATTACTTTTGTCTTACAAAATATACCGAGTAGTAATTAGTTTGTCTTGCAGAATATACCGCGTAGTAATTCCTCTATCTTACAGAATAGTAACGACTTTTCAAGTTGAATAAAAAAAAAGATGTGTAGGGATATGAATACAACCGAACTTGTTATGGATTTTAGGTTTTAGTGATTGTATGGACTCGTGTATGTTTGGCTGTTTTTCATACTGATACTGTTTGAGTTGGTCGGGTAACGGATTTACTTGACAATGTTTTCGTGGTTGACTCTTTGAATATCGTAAGATGGTAAGATGTCAGGACGTAATACTATTTCCGTACACTCAATTACAACAAAACATAACCCGCATTCAAATAATCCGTAAGCTACAAGTGGATTTAAACTTGATGCTGTTTTGTGGTTAACTCAAGTCAGTAGTCATGTTTGTGTTGATTTCGGGAATGATCATGACGAGTTGGTCGGGTAAATTAGGTAATGTGGTAGTAACTATGACCTTACCGAGTTGCTGACATTCAAATATCTTTTACGCTGTAATATACGGATTTAATTGTGATAAATTATTTCTCAGTTATTGTTCAGACATTCAAATCTCGTATACTCAAAATATAATATGTCCAAGTCAAAACGTATATGCACCGATTAGTAAATACTTTGTCTTCAGAATAGTAACAACCTTTACAATCGAATAAAAAAAGACCGAGCATACGAATACAACCAGGATGAATTAATTCAAATTCACGAGTTGCAGTGATATAATCAAGTAATTGAAAACTAGATTTTTAACAATTGGTAATGTTGTGAATAATTCTTTTGAGTATGGTAAGATGTAAAAATATCTCTTTGACAAACGGAAAGCCAGACCGTGAATAGAGTTGTAATGTTTCATTACTTGTTTCAAATCAAATGTGTGTATAATATCGAAACGGGACTGTGGGGAAGTTGGTAGTCATGTTTGTCAATCCTATTTCAATTCACACTATGTCAAAGTCCAAATATTTCATTTTGGATTATCTGGATTTAGCTTTAGTACACCCCGCGAATGGATTCCGACACCGTACTATAACGTTTTTGATAATAAGGACTCGAGGATTTTCAATCAACAATACTGGAATTTTTTGATAATGTTAGAGCTGGCAAATGATTAGTTGCGTGTTTTTGTTAAGAGTTTGATTTCCTGTTGATAAAGACAATAACTGTATAATACACATACTTGTGATTCTTGATTCTTGTAGAGTTATAGTTGTATTGATTCTATAAGTGCGAAAACAGCGGCGCGGAATGTGCGAATAATTCGATGCGGCTGAAAGTCGGCGTCAGTAATATTCGGTTACGGTCGAATCAAAAGATTTCTCAAAATAATTAGAATTGTACCGAATTAACACATTCAGATACGAATCAACTTGGTTTGTGTAGTAAGTTTCATTTCAAGTTGACAAATTGACACATTACTTGTATATTCACATGATTCTTATCATACAACTAAAGTCAACCACGTTCCGAAGTGTCAAAACATATAGCAAGCACCAGAAAGTGTCAAATTGTTGGTTTTCGAATCACCGTCTGCGACGGCTCTGTGACAAACTAATTACCGAAATATTACCTTGTGAGCGATCGGTATGTCTTTAACACCAAGTCACTAAAATGGTTATGCCCGAGACATTATCTTGTTAGCGATCGCGAGATTTGCAATCTATTTTACACTTTTTGAAGTGTTAATTTACGAGTGTGGTTATTTGCTGGTTGCTTTTTGTGTCACTGCTGAATACTGAATACTCCTGAATGTAATAGTGCTGACTGGATTAGTGTAATAATCGATACGATAGTGCGCGGTTGGCCGTGAAACAATTACGCACGCAGGTCATTCGAAATATAGGTCGCACGCACTGCTTAATCCTCTTGCAAGCCACGTTTCCGTTTGTGCGGTTATTGTTGGTGACTATTCAACACCGCGCGAGAGATGCCTGAAAGTACGAATCACGACCGCACCCATAAGAACACATGGCGAATCACCAACACAATCTATACGCGAAAGTACGGCATGCGAAAGTACGATGTGCGAGAGATGCCTACACCCGAAAGTACGATATGCCGACGCAACCATAAGAACACATAGCGAATCACCAACACAGCCTATACACGAAAGTACGACATGCGAAAGTACGATGTGCGAGAGATGGCCACACCCGAAAGTACGATATGCCGACGCAACCATAAGAACACATAGCGAATCACCAACACAGCCTATACGCGAAAGTACGACATGCGAAAGTACGATGTGCGAGAGATGCCCACACCCGAAAGTACGATATGCCGACGCAACCATAAGAACACATAGCGAATCACCAACACAGCCTATACACGAAAGTACGACATGCGAAAGTACGATGTGCGAGAGATGCCCACACCCGAAAGTACGATATGTCAACACGAGTTTCTCAGCCGCTTGCGACCCCACCCATAATACATAAGAGCCGCATGCCACCCCCGCCATAAGACGAAATAGCCGCATGCCACCCCCGCCATAAGAAATAAGAGCCGCATGCCACCCCCGCCATAAGACGAAAACGTTAGCTCGCCACCCCCGCCATAAGACGAAAACGTTAGTTCGCCACCCCCGCCATAAGACGAAAACGTTAGTTCGCCACCCCCGGTTTCTCGTTAGCTCGCCACCCCGCCCATAAGAACCCCTGCCACCGGTTGAGCGATCATATATACTACTATCGGGATATCCATTTTTGGTCAGAATGGATTTAATCCAATCTAATTCTGCGGGCAATTTTTCTTTAGAGCAAATCATAAGTGCTCGATGCACAAGGGTGGAGATCAAATTTAATTTACGCTTTTTCGGGCAAAAGGAGTTCCACCTAACATAATGGCCGGTAAATGTTGGTTTTCGATAAACTGATGTGGTGAATTGGTGACCCGTTTTTTCTACCAATACATCAAGAAATGGTAGGGAACTATTTTGTTTTTATCTACTGTGAATTTAAGAGATCGATGCATAGAACTTAACGTATCAAAAAAGGCATCACACTGTCGCTCACTTTGAAAAACTACAAACGTATCATCAACGTATCGATAATGCATAAGAGGTTTATCAGAGCCCGAGAATAACTTATTCTCATGGAACCCAACAAAGATATACGTAAAGAAACACGTAAAATCGCGCGTAGCGCGAAGACCATTTTCCAATTGAGTAAATTGGCAAGAAAATATTCCCCAGCATATAGGCCTAATTCCACAATGCATCTCGTACCCCATGATGTGGTGCTCCGTAACCCGGACTACGGACCCTGGTTAAGAATATAAATGTCCAATCGCCCATGAATTCATTGGTGTTACAGCTGTGGAGCGTACTACTACCTTACTTTCCACCGATAATAATATGGATTAAGATATCAGACAACACGTAACATGTAACCAACTATACGTCACGGGGGTCAAATAATGCCAATGGCTGCCATACTGACCTGATTAGATAGCTATATACCCTACGCAACGCAAGCTACCACCTTTTGATATATTACTGTTCCCCATGACAGTTTCATAGATTGTTGCGTCCGTAGGATTGCCAAGTCACCGTTCCGGGTCGCAAGTCCTTCTCCGATTTTAACGTTTTTGACTCGACTCAACTCAAGTCATTTTTATTTAATTACCCAGTCAATCCGAAATCGAGTAATTTTACGAAAGATCGCACAAAACCAAATCACAATATTTTCAGTCACGAATCATGAACGGGTCATGTTTTATCATCATTAACAAGAAATGTTACGTAATAGCTGATCTTCTACCGCATGGTAGTTTTTAAAAGTGATGTGGTGGTGTAGTTTGTTGAGATGTCAGTGTTTTTATAGCAGTTTTAGGTTGAACTTCAAGTTTTTATATCTAAAAAAGATATGTGGCACTGGAATATATTGTCGAATACTTGAAATTCCAAAATGCCGTCGCGGGCCGCACAAAATGCTCTCGGGACCGCATGCGGCCCGCGGGCCGCGTGTTTGAGACCTCTGTGCTATGCTGTCCCATACCCCAGTCTATTGAGGTATGGGCCGGCCCATACCCCAACCTGCTAAAAGGCCCATACCTCAAACACTCCATCTTGGGGATTCTTATCATAATTTCAAGATCCGAGAGATTGACAAAGCTTGTAACTATTCTCTACAGATAGCATATTTCTATAGCTTTCACACCATAAATAAGTCTAATCCAGTGGTTCCCAACCTTTTTCGACTCATCGCCCCATTTTGAAGCTCCGCACCGATCATCGCCCCCCAAATATTGGGGACCGAAAAACAGCACTTCGTCAGGCCCCCAAAAACGTTGGTCTTTGGCCCCACAGGGTGATAAGCCAGACCCCCCTCAGTCAGTGGGCTTTTTGTCGCTACCAGACATGGGGTAATCGTGATTAGTAATCGTAATCGATTACGACGATTACAGCATTTCCAAGTAATCGTAATCCTAATCGATTACATTCGCAAAAAAACCGAAGTAATCGTAATCGTAATCGATTATTTCACATATCTAATCGATTTCTTGGTGAAAGAACGATTACTTTTGATTTTTAGAATGACTATTGGCTGAAACTGAACAGTGAACAAGGAAGAGTGCCATATTTTACCATGTTATTGGTAGGAGATGTCGGCTTTTCAAGCCCCGCTGCTCATTATCACGTCACAAGCATTAGCTTTGCTCTTCGATGATTACGTAACGAATTATCCACACATAGTAAATATATATTCGATATATATGTAACCGTGTGATTCTAAGAATCGTCGGCATGTCGTATATCAGGTTAATAATATACTCCAGACATCACCATCTAACACAGGCCTGGGCAATGCGGCCCGTGGAGCGATTCTGTGTGCCCCGCCAAAGGTTGCTTGAAATTCAAAATATAAAACCTACTTTATAATGTTGCTGCTTGTAAAGTAAAGTCAATGAAGCAAATTATGCCGTTAGAATTAAAGTCACAAGAAGTCACCAAACCTTCTTTGTTGCCATTGTCACATTACGCATTACACGGTCTGTGTTTCAAATTCTACGTGATGTGTATCCAAATCCATAATTCGTAAAACAAGTGAATCAGTGCTCATCATTTCTCTGAATATATCACCACCCATAAAGGATGTCAAAAAAGAAAGCTGAAAGTTGAAATTCAATGATGGCTAATAACTGCTCACCACCCATAAAGGATGTCAAAAAAGAAAGCTGAAAGTTGAAATTCAATGATGGCTAATAACTGCTACTTTGGCTAAACAACGAGGCCATTTCGGCAAGCTGCACAGTGCCCACGTCTCGGAAACCAGCTACCAAGACAATAAGCTAGGCTATATATTACCCTCAGGACCGTAACACCCGTACCCCAAACCCCCCAATTGGATGGCGAGCTCGACGGGCGCCCAAAATTATTTTGTGAATGAACATAAATTATAGGGTATTATTTTGAAAATTTATGCAACTTAATTCAATTTTTTTTCGCCCTCGGTGCGATTTAAAGATCAATTGTTTTTAGAATTGGGCATTTCGGCGTTAGCCATTACCGCGCCACGAAGCACCAAAATAAATGAACTTTAGGCCAACACGGGATTCCGAAAAGGCACTGCAATTGCAACTGCTGATCAAATTAACTAAGTAAAGGGAAAAAAGCTCGACGGCGAGAAAATCTTGGCCGAAAAGGACTGCCCTTATGTTGACCGAAAACCTCGAAGTCCAATGGTCCATAGGCAATATTTGCCAGTGAAGAAATACTAATCGGGAATCGGGTGCGTCTTTTTAATTTGGTACGCTTTGGCGATTTCAATATCTTTTCACATAGCAGACGAGAGGTCACGAAATAACAACATGTAGCGAAGTAACGATACCAACTGGCGCTCCCGAATATTAAAAAATATAGCAATATATATGCAATTACCAATATTATTGACCGATTAAATCATGAATCATGAAAAAATTCTGCGCTTCGCGCGATTAGGGCATAAACGTTTCCAATTAGTGTATACAAGACATCTCGTGCATCGTGGGTGCAACTCTATGGGGGGCCCAAGACCAACGCTTGGGGGGATGACGACGGGTTGTTTCGGTCATTCCAAGTACATTTTAATGTATTGATATAAAAACGCGGATAGGGGTTTAAAGAGACTGTAAAATGTATTATGTTTAACATTGTTTCAAAATATGACAGCAAATAAATATTTTCTGGGTAATTAACCGTCACTTTGTCGTTCCCCAATATCAACACATCCACTGAGCACCAATTCGTGTAATTCACTGCTCCCAATCTAGAAATAAAATCAATACGCTGGATATTCTAAAATTTCTCACTCGGCCCGCCAACATATTTCTGCTTTTCATTTGGCCCGCGGAGAAAAATAATTGGCCACCCCTGATCTAACAGCATAATAATAACCGCCACTCTGCCTAGTTTTAAATAGTAACGTTTCTATGTTTGGTTATGCAGTTTTACGGTTGAGTATGAGCCTATGACTGCGTTCACCGGACAAAGATTTGAAATTTTGTACTCTTCAAATATTACGATTTCCACATCAAATCGTTACAAATCAACGTCTGTTGATATAAATCATGACCGGGTTGTTCTTTGCTGTTGTGAGTAAAAGGCAGTTCGCATTATATGTGTTAAATGGATTGTAGGCAATATGCATGCGTAAATGCGTATGTTCATCGTTCAACTGCGAGAAATATTATGCAATATTGCAGAATTTTATGTTCACTTTATCTTATTTATTCTAGTATGCCCCTACCTGAAACAGGCACTAATCGGTATTTCGCAATTCTTTACCGGGGCCTACGTATATGCCCTGTCTTTACTCGACATTTGAATGTGCCGTTATAGCCATTCGCCGTTATAGCCATAGCCACACCATATTAGCTTGCGTTGTAGCTAGAATCAGGACCAAAACAGCAGCCCCCGCAGGGTGATCAATCAAACGTCTGGGGGCGATTCCCCCCAATACCTCTGTTTTACAGTCGACCTTGCCACAACAACTGAAAGACACGATTGAGTCAATATGCATTCGGTGTGTAATCAACAATTATAACATCTTCGGACGGGCCCGTTGATATTATTACTTTGTTGCATGTACGGTTGCATTTAAAACAAAAATCAATTTAAACAAACGTTTAAAACAAGGCCCATGTTTTAAACATGTTTTTATTGTGTTTTTTTTTGTTTTTGTTTTTGCCATGACGTTACTAATATTTAATTGCGACATCGCAGTGGATTGACGTTGGCAATTGAAAATATAGGATAAACATGGCTCTTTCGACGAAAACGGCTTCCGACCACTGTCATAAACAAACTAAAAATATATTTAACGAGTTCTTCACCGTTATGCAGCATTTTTACGGTCGGCGGTAATCATCATCAGAACGCCCATTCTGTACCAATGATCAATATCTACATGTTAAAACTGTTGCACCGACAACGATTGTAAGGGTTCCAGCCTTCCCACATCGTATACATAGACTATTATGGGTGAAAACCGTTCGTGGGCTCATACTACATGGTCTTTCCTATACGTAGGCCTATTTACACACTTACGGTATAATTAGACAACGTTTGAAAAAAACAGTTTTTTTTAAAGGCATTTGTTTAAAACATTGTTTAAAACATGTTTTAAACAAACTGTTTTGAAACACCGTTTGTTTTAAATGCAACCCTAGTCGCATGTTGTTAACTGGCGATCTCCCGCCTAGTCAAAAGATATTGTAGTCGAACAAACGTTGCAGATTAAACTGAACGAAAAACACTTCGTGAGACGCATACACAAATTGTCTTTTCTTCACGGGATGTATCATTTTCCTCTATGGGTACACCGGGTGGCATTGTACTGCGGGGCTTATGTTAGGATAGGACTATTTGTCGCGCCCATTCAGCGCAGCTATGGACAATGGACAGTGGACACTGGATAGTGAACACATATACATGGACGTTTCGGCCAAGATCTTTCTTTGGTAGCACATGTTGGTCATACGTCTGTATATGTCTTGGTGTCGTGGCCCGGTCGTGGTCGGCACCGAAATTTCGATTTCTATATATTATGCATAATATTTTCTTGATGGGGAGGGGTATGCACATTAAAATCAAGATATCTAGCGACATGAAATCGCGAAGGGTGAGAAAAATTTTCAAGTTAAATTAATCATTCAAAAACACTCTTTAACTTATTTTGATTTACGAAATAATCTGGCCCTCTTTGAGCTCGCGCCCCACCGAATAAGGGGGTTTGGTGTGCGGCAGTTATGGCCCTTTTTAGAGTGCAAATCGTTGGATCTGAGAAATCATCATCATCATCATCATCATCACAAGTTGTATTGTCTTCCAATATGTCTTCAAAAATAAATAGAAAAAGTAAATGTAATCGTGAGTAATCGTGATTACTTTTCAAATGTAATCGTAATCGTAATCGACTACTTCCAGATTTTGCTGTAATCGTAATCGTAATCGTAATCGCGTGATACCGAAGTAATCGTAATCGCAATCGATTACATTCATAAAGTAATCACCCCATGTCTGGTCGCTACATATCGGCTATACCCTACTTCATGTACTGTTTGGTGGTAATCACCGTATTTCGCCTAAACGCGCGAAGCGCGAAAAAGTTATATAATTCATGTTAGAATCGGTCAATATGATCGGGAATTGCATAATATTGATATCAATTTTATATCCTCTTTCTGCTCACGTAATCAGATTTTCCGGTAGAGCTGAGTGTGGTGTGTGTTGGAAAAGGTAGGACCCCTAAATAATAATTTAACATCTTCGGGCGGAATCGTTGCTATATTGACTTCGTTACATGATACTCTTTCGTGACCTCCTATATCTGCTATGTCAGAAGATATGGAAATCGTCAAAACGTACCAAACTAAAAGACGCACATGATTTCAAATTGGTATTTCTTTACTGGCAAATATTTTTTCCTTGCGGGATGGCATTTGTCCTGTAGGGTTAAGGTCGCCAGGACAGGAACATTCGGCGCCAGTCATTGAGGTGCCTATGGACAATTAAACATATATCTATCGAAGTTTTTGGTCAGGACAAGGGCATTCCTTTTTGGCCAAGGTCTTATCGCTGCTGATCGTTCTGGCATACTTCTCGGAGTCGCATGTTACATGGCCTCTAACTTCATATGTCTTGGTGCGTCGTGGCCCAGTAATGGCCGACGCCGAAGTCTCCCATTTCCATAAATCATTCGTATTTTTGTTGGGTGACTGCGGTATCTCAAAATAAAGATATATTAAAATATTAAAAAATTTTGAAAAAGTTGCACGAATTTCTAAAAAAGTTACTCCATAATTTATGTTAATTCACGAAATAATTTTGGGCCCCCTTCGGGCCCCACACCCCAATTGGGAGGTTTGGTCCAAAATAGCCCTTTTAACGCGCCATCGCCCCCTTCGTTGTTTTCGCCCCCTATCGCCCCCCTCGTCCGTTTTCGCCCCCCTATCGCCCCCTTCGTTATTTTCGCCCCCCTAGACCGCCAAATCGCCCCCTGGGGGGCGATATCGCCCACGTTGGGAACCACTGATGTATATAATACTAAACACAGTGAGCAGTCTTTCACTTGGTACCATAGTTAGTGGCACAGCAGGAAATCTTTCTTCATTTCGGTTCCACCGCTCCCTTGCAGGGGATCTTTCCTTCAATGGTTTAACCAAATATTGATATTGATATTCTTCTGACAATGCACCTGGAGCCTTCAGCACATCATTAACAAATAGCTGATGAAAATGTGCAAAACAACTCAAATTGTCCACGTTTGCAACTGCTGCACCCATCCCCCATGGGCCTTTGACCAGCATTTCAACAATCAATTGATCAATATTTTACACTCTTTCATCAGAATTGGCCAATGTCATCATGGAATCAAAAATTTTCGTATCAATTACTGGCTTTATTCCACGTTTGCTTGATTTTCTTGCCCTCTATGCTCGCATATTTCTTATCATGGTGGCTCCGCAGCCGCAGGCCTCAGTCCTAGACGACTTCATACATTACTGGTATAATTAGCTCTGTTGGTACCGAACCGGGAAATGTTTGGACGCGACGCTTTTCTCTATCATTACGAGGGTCAGTCGCAGTCCAGCATGATTGAAGTTCTCATTTCTCTTACTGATTGAAACCTTCTGCAGACATCTATCCATCCAGCTGCTCTCTGTCTTTGGTGATCGATTACTGCAGGGGGATTCCCACGAAGTCAGTGGGGCATAACGGTGGTTAGTGATCTATAATATTTTTCACATAGGCACGCCGACTGCCCTGTATGCAGTATGCATTATATGCAGCTTGGCCATTTATTTTTATAATCGACCGTCCTCACGTCTTTCTCCGACTTCTCTTGACTCCCTGCCACCATGTTGTGACGTCACGAAAATGGCCGATATTTTTTTACCTTCAATGGCCGATACCGATATTTCTCTCCAAGCGTGATATCGACTCGATATTATCGGCGAGCCGATAATCGGTCGGGCTCTAGTCACCGGTGTTGTATATTCGTGTTGTTGCTCTAAGGTCGAACAGTTTTGTTTTCTTCTGATATATATGATCTTCATTATATATATATTCGCTCTTTCGGTAATCTCGCATGTTCAACGAGTATGGCTAATAGTTTTATTCAGAAAATAACTAAATAAAGTGAGATGTTGTACGTTTAGGAATATGATTATCGAAGCGTGACTTCTAGAATATTTCGGCGATTCAAATTTTACGTCATCGCGCCGGACAAAGATTTGACGCGCAACAGGTCGCAGCCAGGCATAGTTCGCTCTTTCTGTATGGTAAATGCCGTAAATATATAGGAATTACGCGAAACAATAACTTCATATTGTTAATTTATTCGCTAAAAGCTTTTCGACTAACTCTCATCAGTAGCGAACGTTAGTGATGGGGTGAATCAAATTCGAAATGTAAGAACTATTTCGTCTGTATGACGTAATAATAACAAAAACAAACAACTAGTAGACGGGCTAGATACGGTAGTAACGGTACAAAACAAACGGTACGAGTACATATTCGGTTATAAATAACCAAAAACACAACACATAACATTAATGAAATATTCCAAGAGTGTAGAGGCGTTCCTTCTGGCGACAGAGAATCGGCTTTCGTAGCTTTATGATCGTAGATTCCAGGACCTTTAAATGAAAAAGAGAACGGCCACGAGCAAGTATAGAAAATTGACTGTCGTTGTAATGATCAGCACATTCTGGATGGGATAAGAGATGCTGTCCAATAGCCGAATTACAAGCAGTAACTTGATCATAATCACTCTTGGAATATTTCATTAATGTTATGTGTTGTGTTTTCGGTTATTTATAACCGAATATGTACTCGTAACGTTTGTTTTGTACCGTTACTACCGTATCTAGCCCGTCTACTAGTTGTTTGTTTTTGTTATTATTACGTCATACAGACAAAATAGTTCTTACATTTCGAATTTGATTCACCCCATCACTAACGTTCGCTACTGATGAGAGTTAGTCGAAAAGCTTTTAGCGAATAAATTAACAATATGAAGTTATTGTTTCGCGTTATTCTGAAGTTCTGTACCACAAATCACTTGTTTATATAGGAATTGTGACTGACTGAGGTAGCGGGTTAACGGTATATACGCAGTAGCATATAGCTTATGGGGTATTTCGAATTGCCTGTAGTATATAGGCCTGGTTACATGTTCGACTCGACTTGGCGTTCAAGTCGTCTCCGGTGACGTCACGCCTCATCTCCAAGCTGACTCGTTAAAGGGCCCTGTTTACATGATCCTTCAGGAAGCTGTATCGTGGACGACCCGGTGTCGCTTTACCCCTTACAAATATATATCCGTAGTAACTAGTAAGTTTGGTGGGCAAAGGTACAACGACAATGTGTGTTTGGTTGTACTCTGAAACGTTTCTTATCCTCGAAATTAACGAGGATAATGAGATACTCATAACATCGATATTTGTAGAGGAAAATAATCTTGTTTATATAATGATTGTAGAGGAAAACAACAAGTATAAGTTATCAGCTAGCTTTTTCGGCGTCAACGAAAATGGGCCGTGGAGTATAGGCGGGAGTAACGACTGTTTTGATATTTCAGGCATCACTTGTCAATGCGATTAAAATAAGGTCATTAACACTCAAGTGACCCACTTGCAACCCCCATGTGGCCTCTAGTTGTTCGGCCGCTCCTCTGTAACAGACTACCCCATGTATGCCGGTGATTCAAGAGTCACGATACAACAACTACTGCAGAGATTTTATTGAAGCATCTTGTCGGCATGATATACCAAATAGGAAGTCAACAATACCAAGAATGTCTATAAAAACTGTCATAAAGAGCAATATAGAACACTACTACTAAATTGCTACCCACCAATTAAACTTTGAGAAGTGCCAATTTCAGCACCCTCACAAACACATAGGCTACCATGAATACAAGATCAAAACGGCAAGCTGAAAATCGTGAACACCCGCACGACCGCATCATATCAGCAGAACACTATAACCCAGAACCCAGAACTAAAAACAAAGCAATAATCCTAACACCGCTGCGCTTCATCATCACCAGGAGAGTCACAAATCTCCATATCATCCTCCCGGGAGAGACACCAGCTCCATCCCATCACACGCGCGCTCACATCAGTTTATCCAGTGGAACAGTATGTAGGAAATGCAGCAATCGTTCATGTATTCCCGTATCGATATAGCACGCTGCAAGGCCGCTTCTTCATCAGTTCACTATGCATGTCGTAGTCGAATTGTAGTACAGGTACAATCCACATCTCTTCCGAACTGTAGTCTGAGAAGTAGAAATACAGATGCAACGTTTTACCTTGTAAGCCATTTTATGTAGCTGATGACAGCAACTAGGCTACTACAGATCGAAGTGTCGCAGCCAAATAACAAAGAACACATAGGGAATCTCTAATAAAACTGCCGTAAATGAGCACGGTTGCTACACCGGTTACCGGTACACCAGTTACCGGTACTGGTGTACTACATATATATTCCATCGTAAACAAGCGAGCACTTACAAAGTAACCCCACTTTTCCTTGCCATGTTTGCCCAATTTCTCAACATCAGATGAAAAACACGAATTACGATGCCAAGAGCCCGCGCGGCAATACCCAGCGCCGTCGAACGAAAATCGCCGGACGCCGAATCGCCGATGGCCGAATGCTCAAGCCGATCGTAAACCACATTACACAACAGCTTCAGGCTCGAGTCGACTTGAAGCAGTTTGCCTTTCTCTCTTCATCGAATACGAGAGAGTCGGATCGACGAGTCAGCTTCGAAGCTGACTTAAACCGTCATGTAAATGGGCCTTATGATGCCTAGAGCTGTTTGACTTTCTGCAAAACAGGTGTAGACAACTATAGAAAAGTTTCAGCTTTTCTAGGCTAGAATTAGAGCTAAACCGTTTTTTCCGAATTAGATTACAATTATATTGCTGGCATTTCGCTCTAATTTAGTGAAATTAGACCACTATAATTATCTAGTTGTCCAAGTCGCTTCAAACATCTGAATTACCGGTACCTATATACCTACGGTATATCATAATATTTATGCTTGAATTTTCTAGGTATATAAGTCATAAGATACATACCTGTAGAACACTGATTCGTGATTTTATAAAAGTTGGTGCAAGAATGGACATTTTCAACTTGATGTTGATTAATGGAGCAAAATTTGATATTTGAGTGCAATTATACCTCGAATCCAGTGACAAGATTATTAATCGTTCAAACCAAACGCAGCTTGTTTATGTTGGCCCAGAGCATTTGGCTAGCCAGACCATATTGATAGAATATGGTCACAGTAAGATAATATTTTGGGCTAATTTACATGAACTTTTCAACATTTGATTTGATATGTCCGCTAAAACAGTTGTTTTTCTGCTTTCGAATAAGACCTAAATTGCTGATTTCAATGGTAACTGTGTTTGTCAAAGGCTGTAAAGGTAATTTCTTTTCCATGTTAGATGTTTGTTTGTGATGTTCATGGTGGTGGTTTGACTACACTGGTCATTTTACACCAGGCCGGTTCTTATTATTTTCATTCCGTATCTGCCCGATTACCAGCGAACTTAGTGAATTCGGCCGCACAAACTCGGCACTTGGTGAATTCGGCCGTGGTAGATCTCGTAGCGGTACCGGTCGCCATGATTGGTTACTGGAATGTTTGCCGGTGAACTTGGCACTTTGAGTGGTTGTCAATGTTGTACGGGGGTGAGGGCATGCGTAGATCACACAGTCACGGCATGATTAGATCACAGATTGCGTAATCGCGGGAAATAACGCGACGCTCTTCACTTGGTGAACTCGGCCCTTGGAGGAATTGGCACTAGAACACCTTCGCATTAGAAATGCATTTAATATGAATGAACAGTATCAAAAAGGAAATTTAAACGTGTCGTGGCTCGCGGTAGATCTCGTAATCTTGGGATCCTTAAACCCTGTTATCGAGACACCCTAACCCCAGAGTGGAATCGTCTCTCCAAAGGCAAAAAATAATTTATTTTGACGTGATCATGCGAAACATTTGTTGATGAGGAACACTGGCTTGTCGTGATCGATAAACGAAGAAGCGCCGCTTGATCTTCCACATTTTCGATCTCACATACAACGCCAAGATCCATCTTCTCAAAACTTACACGACACAGGCCCGTCACTCACGCCATCGATTCCAAGCAGACCACGCGTGGTCGGTATATGAGCGCTGTGTTATTTCCCGCGGCTACGCAATCCGTGATCTAATCACGCCGTGACTGCGTGATCTACGGATGCCCTGACCTCCTTCCAAGATTGACGAATCACTTGATAATACTATTATTAGTTTAATAATTCATATTAATAGCTGTTAATACACTTCATTACAAAATTTCCCGAGGGCCGAATTCACCAAGTGCCGAGTTCATCGGCAACCATCTGCCAACTTATAGCACGGCCCACTCCTAGGCTTTTTAAGACATGGCTATGCGGATCAGATGGCGAGGAGGAGCCTAGATAAACGGCCAACACTTCGGTAGGAATTATGGAGTCGACGTGTCAGGCTCAAACCCGCAATTCATTGGTGTTTAGCTATAATGGAGGGTACCAATACGTTACCTCGCCATACCTTGTAAAATGGGACCGTAGCATTTGGCATTTCGTGTGGCAATTGACTTTTGTGTGGAAAATTGTGTTCGTTTTAGAACTTATCCGAAACTTTTATTCCGCCATAGATTGTATATGATAAAACGAAGCGACTCACCACAAAGGAGGATTTAAAGAAGTTTGATGACATATTGAATGAAAGCAAAAGCCTTTGCAAGCAGTGGCGTATCCAGGGGGGTTTTAGGGGGTCGGAACCCCCCCTTTTCAAAATCCTAAAAATTGATGTAAAATATAGCCTCTAATATTTGCTAATTTATTAGTTTAACATATTCGTTTTTACGTATGAGAAGGAGAATATGGCGTGTTAATGTTATTTAAGGGGACTAAAACCCCTACCAAATCTTGGAATCATGCGCCGAATTAGTCGAAAGGATAAAATAGGTCATTATATTTCGCTAATTCCATACGAATTCTGCGCTTGTTCAGCTACATTTCAGCGGTAGTTGCTGATGTTCTCAACTTTCTTCCCTCGATTTCTCTCTCGCCTTGCTAAAACGAGACACGCATTTTAAAGAAATCTAATCTAATTGGCCGACGCGATGCGTAATTGCAAAGACGAAGTTGTCGGCAATCAACATCGCCCGCGAATTCGCTGCGCCTGCTCCCCTCGAAATCCTAATTACGAATTGCACGGCGTGTTGATTGATCAGCGAGACGCAGACACGGCGGCACCAGTACGACAATGCTATTCTCAAATCCACATTGTCTTCGCGATTATTGGCGAGAAATTGTATACGATTGACATTCACAATTCAAAATACAAGCCTAGCAATCCACGTTAAAGATTGTTAGGTGGCTTGCTGGCGTCCAAATACAGGCCTGTGTTGTCGCTGAACGGGAGAATTGAGTAGGCCTAGTAGTAAAGTTAACCTAATTATATCGGCTGACAAGTTTCTCTGTCGATCAAGTTATTATCCCAGTGTGTACTCTGTATTAATTGACTGACTTGCGTATTTGCAATTAAAGTCTAATTACCTTCGCGCGTACTACACGCTCAGCCATCGAAAAGCACCCATTCGTGTACAACGTACACTGTTCACACCACACCTCTCTGTGGCGATTGCGATCGCCCTCGTTTATGCTACCGCCTTATTCCGCGCTTGTTCGTCCGCTGCGATACTACCGACATGCGCATAATATCGTCAAAACCCAACAAAATCGCGCTTCTCTGGCCGGAACTAGGCGCTTGGAGACGGGCGGCGTTTGCTGGCTCGTGACTAAATGTGAGCAATTACGAATTTCTTTCAATCATACCGTAAAAGAAACGAGATTTTCAGGCAATGTCTGTATCTTATTCGTACATCTCCCACTCACCGCAAATCTCTTTTTATTATTAAACTATACAATATCGCAGGGGTGGGCAAACTTTTCAGCTCGCGGGCCGCATTCAACATCTGAATCCATTCGCGGGCCGCATTATATAGAATTGGGATTATAAACCAAAATGCAATATTGGCATTTGATTATAGTGAGGACATGGAGATAACATATATGCTTATTCAAAACAAACCTTGATGCTTTGATGATATCGTACACGCGTCACAAACAGTGGCGATATTTCATAGGCTGGTCGAGACCTCAATGACCAATTTGTCAAAACTATAGAGATGAAAGTCGGTTATCCCGATTCTTAGAATAGGATTGAAATTTAAATCTGTGAGCAGCGATCTGTACATAGATTTACTAATTCCCATTTGGATTCAGTTCCAGGACACACAATGCTGACAGCATCATAACCATGTTAGCTTCAAACATGATTCTACTAATTGTAGATAGAATATAAATACCATACAGAGCACGAATCTACATATGACAATATGACATGCGCGAATTGTTTTTTTACAAGCACGCCACTAAAATAAAAAAAAGAGTGGCCAATCTGAAATCGCACTCGTGATCCGAATTATGTCAATCTCGTTTTGGATTTATGGGATGTTTAGCAGTTGAAACCTTTTATACTGCGAGGGCCTTGAGATGCTGGTCGTGCCAGAAATTAAACATAAAAAATATAGGAAGTAGGCCTATTTACCTTAGAACAGTGGTTCTCAAACTTTTTAAGACACGACCATCTTATGATGGTGAAAGATTTCGCGCTCTCTTATCATCAGATCACAAAATGAAACCAGGATGGTAGCAAACCTAACGGATAGTTTGATGGCATGGAAGGTTACGACTGTAGATGAGAGACTTTTAGATATGAAATTCAGACCAAATACAGAGCAATAACTAGGAATTGGGCGGAAATCGCGCAGAGCAAAATTTTTTTTTAAGTTGAGCTCATGAGCTTCGTTTCCCCCTTCAGATAATTTCACGCGCCCCCCTGTTTGAGAACCACTGCCTTAGAATTATCATGGTGAAATATACTAAGAAAAAGTTTAATCAAGTCCCTGCATTAATTCGATATTTAGTACGCATTTGATCAATATTTTTAATAAGTTTCTTTAGGCTCTCGCGGGCCGCACAGAACGGTGTTGCGGGCCGCATGCGGCCCGCGGGCCGTAGTTTGCCCACCCCTGCAATATCGTAAATATTCGCCATGGCGCTGAGACGAGTAATTGTAATGATGACGTCATAATAGCCAATTTCGTAACGCAAACCCCCCCCCCCCTTTTTCGCGCTCTGGATACGCGCCTGTTTGCAAGAGATGTGGTATGTTGAATCTGTTTTGTTATTTTCAAATGCTTGCCGATAGCAGACGGTGTATATAAACGTAAGATGTGGAAGCTATCAAGGTGTTATGTTTATTATTTTTAGAAATTCAGTCAGTCAAAGTGGACGATCGTATTGCTTGGATTATATTTAGGCTTATTTTAGCATCTTTGAGATGCAACTCTGAACGTGGACGGTCATGAACAGTCAACTAATTCTGTTCCTATATTGACATATCAGACATTTGCACTCGTACCGTTGGCGGCGACAATATTGGTCAGTCAGCAAAAAGCATCATGAAGAAGGTTGCCAGTCTGGTGAAATTATAGCAGAGTCGGAAAGAATGGGAAATACGCTTTCATCAACCTCCATTTGAACAAGATCACATATAGTAAGAGACATTCATGATATGCTGCAAATGTCACTGTGTTCTTTGTCTAGTCACCCCACTCATGTAACTATTGAGGCTTCATGCCAGGGTCGTAACCAAGTCACAAGGCTCCGAGTCGCAAGTCAATCTCACTTTTATAGTTTTGACTCGAGTCATTTTCAATTCACCACCGAGTCAAGTCCGAGTCCAAGTCAGCGAGCAGAGGTCCGAGTTATGGTATTATGACTCGAGCCAGAGTCATTGTGTTAGCTGCTCAGTTTCCAATTTAAGTCTTGTTAAACGAACTTTTTATATATTTTTTGTGATATCGAGTGGGTCGCATTTATAATATACGAATTTTCCTTACTTTTAGCAGTTTCTGGCCGCATTTTCAAATAAGAGTATCAATAGACGAAATCCCAATAGCGATTTGCTGTACTATTCTTTGAAATAATCATGAAATGTCGGTCTTGGCCGTCTGAGTCTCAAGTCATGCGCAATGAGTCGAGTCATTTCAGTACTTTGAGAAGATGACCTGAGTCAAGTCGAGTCAACAGAAAATCCCGACTCAAGTCTTACAACCCTGCTTCATGCAATGAGCATTTACTTTGAAGATAAATAGTAATTAAATAACTGGTTGGTGGTACAAAATTTTAATACTGCTTTCAAAAGTACCTTCATGATAAACGTTATTGAAACCCGAAAAACTTTTCGCGTGCCTATTAAAGAGCTACTGGCACCATAAAGGAAGCAAAACAGAGTTGAATTCAAAAGCAGATGGAGAATTATGACGCATTAATGTCGAATTTAGAAATAACATCAATGGAGCCAGAACACAGCAACAATGCAGTGCATAACAACGGTTGCGTAAAACAGTATGACAGCGTGACACAATTCTTTAATTATTTATGATAGTGGTGCCCACCGTAAATACTATTTTATTAAAATCCGAATTTTTCGATGTCAATAACTCCGCTTCCACTTGTTTGAATCGAACCAAATTTGATGAACATCGTTTCTATACATAACCTAACACTTTCATGGGGTGAACAGAAAATTTTCAAATTTTTTCTATTTATTTTTATATAATAAATAGAAACTTTCTTTTCCTGTAGCAATGCGGCTACTGGTTGGAATTGAACCAAATTTGGTGTGTAGGCTTGAATTAGGTAACCTAACAATTTTATCAAGTAGCAAGAACGATTTGAGAAAAAGAAGTCATTTTTTAAGAGCCCTAATGTCCATGTCAGAGAAACGTTTTAGGGTAGGCCTACTCACATGTCTCGCAGCGTTCTCTACATAATTGTCAATTGCGATACAAACTGTTCGCTTGTATTGGTCAAGCCATCCAACTTCAAATTGTAAAATGTTGGGAGTCTTGATATCAAATTTTTGAAAGGTGCACTTTGAGAAGATTTCGGAATCTGTCAAATTATACAAAAAAATTTAGCAAATTCTTTGACATATTTCATCCATTTGGGACTCGATCAACGTAAAAGAATTAGTAATTATTTTATACAATATATTGTATTTGTAGTTGAAGTATAGTAATAATTCTTATGGTTACCGCACTTGTAACGATTCACGGCCATAACTGGAATAATTAGAATGATGTAACTTTCAAATTGTCATGCATTTTGCAACAACATTGTTCTCAATTTTCAAGGTGCTGACCATTGGAGGAAGAATCACCCTTAAGCCGGGAATTCACGATCCGTAAACGCGGCCGACTGTTTCTCTCCTCAAGAGGAAGGAAGAGAAAAAGGGAGCAGAAATAGCAAGAGTGTGACAAGTCGCGTCCATTCCCTTTAATGCGTATTTCCATCCGCGAAGCGCGAAGTAGTAGGTGGGAAAACTAATGGGCGTTTGGTTAGCGCTTTATAAGGTTGACTCCAGCGCTGTATTTGCTAAATGTTGCGGTGAAATAGGGGTGGTGTCATTTGGTATCAATATTGACTATTAAAAGACCATTTGTTAGTGGTCATGGATTTGTTCGGCCAGTATGCAGTAATTTCTGATGGTCACTTCCCGGGCTTCTGTTCTCTAACCCCTCATGATTGTTATTCTGCTTCTAGTAAGACTGTCGATTCTAATGTTTTATCGTATCATTTGTCGGAGGTTTCGCTCGCTTTTTTTACAACGTTTTGCTCTCTGCTAGGTCCACGACCGCCCACGCTGGAGGCGCTTGATAAGGGCCCAAAACTGATATCTTGATGTTCCTTTGTTTCCTGTTTTCTTTTGCCCTTTTATTTAATTGAAAGCCGATATATATATATAGGTCAATTACTGGCTGAGTATCACTACAGCCTAAGAAACTGCACTAATTCTCATTTTAATGTCTTGCTGGTTATCTTGCTGTCAATTCTAAAATTTGTTAATGTCTATACCAGTGCCGCCACTCAAATGTTTTGTTCTCTGTACACAATATTGTTAGGTCTTCAGCTTTCCAGGCAGAGTATCATTCCACTTTCTAGACTTGAGTATATATCTCTCCAACTAGCTGCCAAATAACTTATTCATTTGGATTGTTGAATTGATCATTTTTGGCAGAATGTGAAGAAATTTTAGTCAAGAATTCTTTTTGTGTTGGTGGCTGTTTTCAAAGATTGCTGAAGTAGTCATCGTTGATCTTGATAATCAAGTAGAAGTGGCGATTGAAGTCAGTTCTCTAGTCATATAATAATAAAAAATATAATAATAAAAACTTGAAAACTTGAGTGGAAATAGTCCAGAATCAAATCCATTTTAGTAAGTATGGGTGAAAAAAATGTAGGAGTCATTCGTTACTCGCTACCTTTGCCATTTTCGCAGTACGAATGTCTTAGCTAATAATCGTCATTTTCATTTTATTTCTAGAGGGTGTTGAAAAGAAAACGCCAGAGGGATTATCATCATCAGACGATGAAACCTGATTACTGACTGTTCTCATAGTTTCATTCATTGCTACTTGGCCCTACAAGTAATTTCGCTCGTTTCATTTTTTACACCGGCGTTATTTACTTGCCAATTCGTTTTGAATTAAATTACCGCAAATGGGATTAATATGTAGTAGATAATGTGGTGTGTGTGTGTGTACACAGCCGTGATCAGGTTATGCCCAGTGGTAGAAAACAGGTTATTATATCAGGATATTCTTTTAATGTAGGATCTACATTCTACTCACCATGTTTAAAGGCTGTAGCATCTGCATAATATTTACATTATTGAAGGACATGGAAAAGACATTGAATTGAGTCGACACAAAATCCCCCTTTCTACGACCTGCCGAGATCTAATATCTACTATATCGGGCTCGGCTTTCTACATCTTCGGTCTGTACTGTGTTTACTGGGTGTTTGGTGAGTCACCGTATTTCGCCTAAAACGCACAAAGCGCGACAAATTTATACAACTCATGTTTGAATCGGTCAATATGGTCGGGAATTGCATGTAGCCTATATCGCTATCAATTTTTATCCTCTTTCTGCTCGCGTAATCAGATTTACCGGTAGAGCTGAGTGTGGTGTTCTGGAAAAGGTAGGATCCCTAAATATTAATTAAACATCTTCGGGCGGAATCGTTGTTATATTGACTTCGTTACATCATCTTATTTCGTGACCTCCTATATCTGCTATGTCAGAAGATATGGAAATCGTCAAAACGTACCAAACTAAAAGACGCACATGATTTCAAATTGGTATTACTGTACTGGCAAATAATTTTTTCCTTGCGGGTTGGCATTTGTCCTGTAGGGTTAAGGTCGCCAGGAAAGGAAAATTCGACGCCAGCCATTGAGGCGCCTATGGACAATTAAACATATATGTATATCGAAGTTTTCTGTCAGCACAAGGGCATTCCTTTTCGGCCAAGGCCTTCTCGCTGCTTATCGTTCTGGCACACTTCTCGGAATCGCATGTTATATGGCCTCTAACTTCATAGGTATTGGTGCGTCGTGGCGCAGTAATGACCGACGCCGAAGTCTCCCATTTCATTAAATCATGCGTATTTTTGTTGGGTGACGGGTAGGCCTACCCCAAAATCAAGAGACATTATATTCTTAAATCGCGCGCAGCGCGAAAAATTCTGAGAAAGTTGCATGAATTTCTAATAGATTACTCCATAAATATCGTTAATTCACGAAATAATTTTGGGCCCCCCCCCCTCGAGTTCGAGCCCCCACCCCAAATTGGGGAGTTTGGGATGCGGTAGTTACGGTCCCGACTCCAATATAACAGTTTTAAAGCGCAATCGCCCCCTTCGTTGCTTTCGCCCCCTTCGTCCGTTTTCACCCCCCCCCCCCTATCGCCCCTTCGTTATTTTCGCCCCCCTAGATTGCCAAATCGCCCACGTTGGGAACCACTGGTATAGGCTAACTAGCTGTTGCCTCCTTCGATTATATCTGCTAGCGGACATTGCTGTGATATAATCTAGAACCAGTGAGCCATCTTCTTGTACCGAGCCGGTATTGTAATCATTATTTGAGTAGCGCAACGGAAATAAAGTTCTGAATGTTATGCTTGCACAGAAGTTTTGATTCCTTTATAACCTATACTAAACATGATAGTTATGGCCGAATAATCATAGTGGGAGGATTGGCAATCAATCGACCAGGAGAAATTTCCCAATGCTTTGAAGGAATGGATGAGTGAAGTGGAATTAGTTGTGGCGTATGTGGCATATTCCCCACCGTGAGGGAACTCAAGAAGCTTGGAAAGGTGCATAAACTCCCGTCACCAACTGAGCAAATTGACATCGACCGGGTAATTGACATTTTGAAGATTGCTCACCACAATCGTCATTCGTCATTCATTCATGTTTGGGCCACGGCTTGAGGAATTGGATTTAAATCTTGTTGTTCCACTTGCCAGGCGCTTGAATGCTGTGTTCTGTGACATTGGTACTGATGGCATATCTACTTGTGATATCAAACCATTAGGCCTGCTATACCCCAAATTTTGCTGTTCAAATTCGTAGCTGATTGAACCAAATCTGGAATATGTTTGTGCCTCTCTGTCACTGGCAACTCTTTTCTTGGAAAACGGATCTTCCTTTCTTTTTATATGAATAAACATATCAATTGGAATCGTTTGGTGCATTGGTTACTTCATCTGAGTGAGAGATACCACGCATACTTTTATGAATATGCTACATCTTTCAGGCAATAAATTTAGCTTAGGCAGAACTCCCATTTTGAGTTGCTTTCTGGTTTTCAGCTGAATAATGATATCAGACTCCTCGAAATGATTCTCGCAGATCTCGGCTCTATTGTAAATTGCTCTAGCTGTTAATTCGGTTGAAGTTGAGACAGCTGCTGGCTTACGTCTCCAGCGACGTATTGATACGCGGATTATTCACATAGCTACATCCAGGGATAGCGCAGTTGTTGATCATAATTGCAGGGGCGGTTCTATTATTTTTATCTGCGAAATGTACAACGGGATGTAAGGCAATGCGATGTAGCCTAGTGAACAGAAAGGAAGATGTCAAAACAAAAAAGTACAATGTTTCAATGTAACATCCACCTCGGCCTAATGCCCGATGAAACAGTGTACGATATTGATCTTTCGTAAGTGATAATTTTTTCTTTGCTCTTTTTCATTCGCTGTCCGTGGGTAGGCTATCCGTTTTTTTATCGTTTGCGTATGCACAGAAAATAGTTTGGGCAGTTCTGTACTAGAGATGTGAAAAAAATAGCAGACCGTTAAAAAGTAACAGTTAAGCTTTTCAAGTAGCAGTAGCAGTTACCTGCTAACCCAAATCACAGTTAACAAAATAGCACCTAAGCACATAGCCGTAACATTCAATATAGCCTACATTTATCGTGGTAATTCTCTGATGTGTTTCATTATTCGACAAGCGAGTGCCATTACACTACAGTCTCAACCGGACTCAGGGCCGTAACAGCACTTCGTCAGCTCCCCCCCCCCAAAATGTTGGTCTCGGGCCCCCCATATGGTGGTAAAGCGAACTTCCCAGACCCCCCTCCGACTACACGCTGTTTATGTGTTTACATTGGCTATACGTGTTTGTTCATTGGGTGTCCGTTTAGTGAATCTGCTTTGCTTGTCTAATCGCGCGAAGCGCGAGAAATTTCTATAATTCATGAATGAATCGGTCAATATGATCGGTATTGCTTATATATTGCTATCAATTTTTATCCTCTCTCTGCTCCCGTAATCTGATTTACCGGTAAAGCTGAGTAAGGTGTGCTTGAAAAGGTATGACCCCTCAATAGTAGCCTAATTGAACATCTCCGGGTGTATACCCGTTGGCAGGAACGAAAGAGCACTTCGTCAGGCTCCTCAAAAAACTTGAGTCTTGGGCTTCCATAGGGTGATCAACCGACTCCCCCCCCCCCCAATCACGTTGTTGGCTTTTGCCACGAAACGTACAGTTGTATTGTTCAGTTAGCCAGCGCCAAGCGCGAAATTTTTTGATAATTAATGATAAAATCGGTCAATAAGATCGAGAACTGCATATGTATTGCAATCAATTTCTTATCCTCTCTACTCACGTAATCGGATTTACCGGTAGAGCTGAGTGAGGTGTCTTTGAAGCTGTAGAGACCGCAAATAATAATTAAACATCTTCTGACGGGCGGACCCGTTGGTATGAATTCGTTACATGATGTTATTTCGTGACCTCCTGTCAGCTATATCAAAAAATATAGAATCGCCCAAACGCACTACACTAAAAGATCACATGATTTCAAATTGGTATTTCTTCACTGGCATATAATTTTTTCCTGTGGGATGGTATTTGTCTTGTGAGGTTCAGATTACCGAGACAGTAACATTCAGCGCCAGTCATTTAGGCGCCCATGGACAAATAAACCCATATGTATTTCGTATATATAACGAAGTTTTCGGTCACCATAAGGGCAGTCCTTTTCGGCCAAGGGTTCTCGCTGCCGATCGTTCTGGCACACTTCTTGGAGTCGCGTGTTACATGGCCTAAAACTGTAGCCTATGTGTCTTGGGGCGTCGTGGCGCGGTAACGGCTAGCGCCGATAAGCCCATATCTATAAATCCTGCGTATTTTTCCTTGGAGGAAGAGTAGCCTACCCAATAATCATAACACTTGGCAAGTTGAAATCGCACCCAGCGCGAAAAATTTTTGAAAAAGTTGCATAAAGTTTAAAAAAATACTCTATAATTTATGCTAATTCACGAAAATATTTGGAGCCCCCTTCGAGCTCGGGCCCCCCCAATTGGGGGGTTTGGGGTGCGGCAGTTACGGCCCTTACCGGACTACCACTTCACACTTCTGAAAATAGCAGCGCTTATCTTCAACCACCACCACATCCTCGGTTGCAAAATTGAATCCATATCTGTCATGAAGGGAATAAGATGGGCCGTTCTGTAAATATATTCCGTGAATGAATGGAATGGACGAGGCTAAACGACTCCGTATGATTATGACTTCAATCATAATTAATTGTTAGTTTAAAGTTTAGGTTTGATATCGGCGAGTTTAGAAGTAAACCAATACATTTGAACTTTTTCGACTAAATTAGCGGTCAATTGTAACGTAGGCTTTATACCTCCAATATAATTGCTAAAAAGTAACAGTTAAAAATCACAGTTAAGATTTCAAAAGTAACAGTTCGTAACTGCTACTGCAAAATATCGGTTAAGCCAGTGGTTCCCAACCGGTGTGCCGCGGCACACTAGTGTGCCAATTGGACTGCTCAGGTGTGCCGCGAGCAAATGTGGTAAGCTATATGTCGAAGTATAACAAAATCCCAATTTTGAGTGTGTCATTGTTGGTTTTTCTATTGAATTTACCCGATCAAGACACGCAATGCACAATCCGATGCAAAGAACATACATAAGGATACCGAGGCGACCGTAGTTACGGGATCTCAATCTAGTATTTCAATCTGGCATCCCCATTAGGTCATGGATTGGGTCTTTCTCTTGGCTTTTTATTGTAAAGACGCTCTGAGCACAGCAACGTATAGGGGCGGATAATCTAATAAATCTGCAACGCTGTCTAACTTGCTACTGCACTGCCATGAATCAATTTTGGGGCCTCCACCGTCAATGGGTGTGATATGCTAGTTTGCCCACATAGTAGCATCAGTAGGATTTAGGACGGTGACAACTAAACTCGTGTAATTGGACCGTGATATTGAGGTGTGGCCGGAGTGTTCGCCTTTTACTTGTCTCCCATCAGAACCGTATAGGCAGAACAGGGACATGACGCAGGTTGATGACCTTTTATGTTTCTATTTGTATTCGTATTCTTGCCATGTCTTCGTCATCGATGATCATTTAACACCATGTCGATATTACATATTTGATTGCTGAGATGCCAACTTATAGCACGGCCCACTTTTTGTAAGACACTGCTTTTGCAGATCGGAGGACGAGTAGTAGTCTACATAAACCTCCAACACCTAGGAAGGCATTCTCACCATCGAGAAATTACCTCATTTGAAAGTGATGTTCATGTTTAAAAATTAGAATTGCCAACATAGTCATTCACATTGCGATTGTTGGGTAGCGTGCCAGCACTGCAGGTAAAAGGTAGGCTCAGTGCGCCATGTTATGTTGCAGGCGACAAATTCGAGAATTGAGATGTAGGCCAGACTTGGACAACTAGAAAATTTTCAGCTTTTCTGAATTAGATTAGAATTAGAATTAGAGCTCCACAGTTTTTTTCAAACTAGATTAGAATTAGAATTAGAGCTGCACAGTTTTTCCAAATTAGATTAGAATTAGAATTAGAGCTACACAGCTTTTTCAAATCAGATTAGAATTAGAATTAGAGCTACTAAGGCTTTTCCAGATTAGATTAGAATTAGAATTAGAGCTATACTTAGTTCGCAAAAACTTGGAAGTGGAATGAAATGGTATATGGGAAATGAATACAGCAAAATGCAGTTCACATCAAATCACAGTGCGTGGTGCAAAAGGCCGTGAGGCGATAGGCGCCGCATATTTTTGTTTAATAAACAACAACAATAGTGCATTGCCATAAACATGAGAATGGTTAACTTCTGCACACCAAGCTTGGCTCGATTTTTACTATACTTTAATAAAATATTACTTCTTTTATGGCATCCATGGGCATCGCCCATGTTAGTCAGAATGGCAATGTACTAACGTAAAGTTTTAGAAACTAGAATGCTGTTCGCAGACTACAAGCTACTCTAGCAGGCTATATTTGTCATAATATCTAATATGACTGCACGGTGTAAGTAATGCGATGGCGGCTTGGCACTGGATTTACCTGCCCAAGCGGGATATTCTTTTTAACTCACTGCAATAGTGCAATATGCCTCGGACAAAGAGGCATTTTCAGGAAAACAATAATTAGATTAGAACTAGAATTAGAGAATACGGACATTTCACGAATTAGATTAGAATTAGAATTAGAGCATACGAACATTTCACCAATTAGATTAGAATTAGAATTAGAGCATGGAAGCATTTCACAAATTAGATTAGAATTATAATTAGAGCATGGAAGCATTTCACAAATGAGATTAGAATTAGATTACTGGCATTTCGCTCTAATTTAGTGAAATTAGAAAACTAGAATTATCTAGTTGTCCAAGTCTGATGTAGGCTACAGTTAATCAAATTATATCAGTTACAAATTTCCCCGCCGCTTAGGTTTATTATCGCGATTTGTTGGAACTACAATTGAACTGCGGGTGGCTGCCAGTAAGACTATTGAGGTATACTATCCTCCACAGGTGCTATTACACGATCTGCGTGGAAATGCGTTTGGCATCCATGTATATTGTATAATACACCTCTGTATTTGTTTGTGGCGATCGTGATGGACTCTTCGATGCGACGGTTAATTACATCGACAACGCGGTAGTGGGCATATTTTATTGTCAAGTCAATCTTATGAAATTAAGCTGAACCTGAAGTTTAAACGAGAACTCAGCCGGCCAGTTATGTGGTAACAGAGGTAATAGCTGATAATTCAAAACCTCACACGGAAACGGAGAAAGCTCTTCTTCCGGCCTGCAATAAAATTGTAAACAAAAAATGTTTGGGAAGAATTGAAAACGATTCCCATGTCAAATGATACCATTCGTAGACGTATTTGTGAGAGAGAGAGAGAGATGTCCGCAGAGATAAAAGAAAATTCAAGCAGAGAAACACCTACTTGAGTGCTCCGAAAAGGTAGCGGTACTTCGTCAGTGACCCCCTTTGTAAAACTATGGTTGCGGCTATACGCATTCTGGTAGTTTGCCTGTGCCGTAAGCCAAAAGAGTTCGGAACCACTGTGCTAGTGTGCCGCGAACTATTTTTAATTTTCAAAGTGTGCCGCGAGGTCAAAAAGGTTGAGAACCAACTACTAACCTACGGATAGATAGGCCTGTACAACACCCGTCGTCACGCTTGCTTGCTCGGAGGAAAATACTGCTCAACAATCTGAACGCAACGTAATTGCCAATCCCATAGCTGACGACCCGAGTCCTCAAATTGAATAAAGTTGATGTTATCTGAAAGCTACTGCCGCACTGATTCTGAAAATATACATTAAAATCAGATCAGGACGATGGAACCGCCTCGAAATACACCGCAAAGTCTGAAAATCGGCATTGTTCTGAACAATCGCAACCACGCAAGGGGCATTGTTATGGCCATTGTGATGCGTCGCGCGCTGCGATTGTTTAGAACAATGCCGATTTTCAGACTTTGAATGCTATTTCGGGATGGTTCCATTGCCTTGATGAGACTGTAAAGTACATTTTCAGAATCAGTGCGACAGTAGCTTTCAAATAAGATTAAATTTATTTAATTTAAGCGTTCGGGTCGTCAGCTGTGGGATTGACAATTACGTTGCGTTCAGATTGTTGAGCAGTATTTTCCTCCGAGCAAGCAAGCGTGACCACGGGTGTTGTATATCTATCCGTAGGTTAGTTATCTATAGTTAAAGGTCAACTGCATCTTCATGACAACTTTGCGGAATCATGTTCAGAATTTTTTTTCATAACGAAATTACCGACTTTCCGTGTTTCAACTCAATCGGAAATTGCCGTAATTTTGACTGAAAGTTCCAATATTGGCATGTTTACAGAAAAAGCAGAATGTGCATCGTGACGTCAAGTGAATGACACATATTATCAACACCGGTCACAGCGGCTGTTTGTGTTCTCGCAGTTTTTATTCTAGTCAGTAATGGCCGAGGTTTCCGTTGTAACGGATTTGCCAAGTGATATTGAGACTGAGTCTGAGTACTCCGATGTCGAATGTGAGTATCGTTTTTGCACGTACTTACAAAATTACCGTTAAAATGCCGGATTGGTTCAGGTGTTGATGCGCTCGATCCCACGTCAGTGGAACCCCTTGCAGCTTCATAATAATGATTGGTCATGAACAGCCTAGCTTGCTCAGCGCGAGCCGCTCGTCGAGACTAAATGAAATACAGTTGTATATATAGTATGTAGTGTAATAGCTCGTTTCAGTCATGCATCTTGATAAGTTTGTGCTGTAAGGGGGTTCCGAGAGTTACTGACAGAAATAAAGTGTATCACAGAATTGCCAGGATTCAATGCAGTGTGTCTGGACGTTGACGTATTGGAGATGTCCTACTATGGATATCAACAGGAATATGGCCGCAGAATAATAACATCGAGTTCGATGTATGAATGGGATGAGTCTCTGATCCGGTTGCCAAATACTTTTCTCGCACTAATGCATTTGTTTTCACTTTTCAGAAATTGTGTTCGCTGGGTATGGGGATTCTGTGGCAAAAACCAGCGGAAAATCCTGCCTGCATGCGTTGTTACTGCTGTCCGTACAAAATTTACGTCAAATTCTTACAAAGGATTCAAGTTCAGTAACGCCACATTGTGAATGTACAGTTGTATTCCAAATAATAAACGCATGTAACTAATCGACCAAAATGACTACCGTGTCGGGTGTCAGGCAGAAAAGCAAATCGGGTTTTATGTCGGGCAATAACTTCCTCTCTGCTAATTTTGATTACGCTGCTAGTCAGAGGAGGTGGAGCGGTCTCAGCACAATCGCTCAACTCAACAGTTTCTGGTCCAGTTCTGATGAGTGCTTGAACTTCTTCGACAAGCTCATTGTAGAAATCTAGAACAGGCATAACAATATGAAGAAATCTTATGCTGCAGTCAGATCAGCGCCAGTTACCAAATGTTGAATTTTCAAGTATCTTGTGGGCCGTACATTCCCCATTTTTGTACTTCCGGTATTTGACCACGGTGCTCCTTCTTTCGACATTTTCTGAGTTTCCGAGCAATTTTCATTGAAATGCAGCATTGCCAACTGCATCCTACAAAATATGCATAATTGATGAGGCTATTAATTATGCCAAAATCTGATATAGGTTAGCTTTGAATAGCCAAGACACTGCAAGGTACCTACCAGGCTTTTATGACTGAAATATGGTTGTACTGATATAACTTTGGGCAGAAATGATTGAGGGCATTGAATGATTCACTTCCAGCAGTGTTTCCATTCGGCGATAGATGGCGGATGTCATTTTCCATTCGCGTGGAGTAGAGAACATAGCAAATCCTTTCATATGCCAATGAATCTGAAAATGGATTGCCATAATGGTAAACAACAGAATCAAAGATGCTATTCATTGTAACTTAAATTTAGGCCTATATCTATCATGTATATATGCTGAATGAAGCAGTTTGTTTCTTTTTGATACAGTCAAGTAGGCTTTAAAGGATGTAACGCCATCTACACTACCCGTAAATCAAAATCTGGAGTATGAGCAGTTAGTGCAGTCTTGCTTGATTCTCAGTGTGCTACCTAAATCAGACTCTTGCACGTTCGACTCTGATTGACACATTGGACAATGTTGAAAAATGCTCACTAGATTATTTCTGTCCACAATCACAAACTGGGTCTTGCTATTCTCCAGACATTCCTCTGAATCTGAATGCCTGCAAATCATTATCTTGGTGAAGACTTGGTACAAATATGATTACACTGTTCAAGTACTCACTCTGACTCGCCATCTAACTCTGTGGGGTGGAAGCTATCGTCACTTGACAGGAATTGGATATCACTTTCACAGTCTTCATAATCCTCTCCGGCAATAGGGTTTGGACATCGATGAAAAGACACTTTGGGTACGGAATATTGCGTATTTCAGCAACCATACGCGACACAAGATGTACCTCCGTGCCTCATCTTCTTCATACCTTCCATATTCACAATCAAATTCAGTATCAAAATCAATCCCAACACGAATACTATCTGTTTACCAGACTGAGCTATACCAGGACTTTTGCCGTGTCATTCACATGACGTCATTTCATAGCTGAATGATTTCATATCCGTTTTTCCGCTTTTCGATTTATAATTTAAATTACTTGAAAACTATCATGTAATTTCAATTATTATTATTTTATTCATATTCCTAACCACATAACGTACGAAATAAGGCAAAGTCATTTTTAGATGCAGTTGACCTTTAAGCCCATCTCTATTCTGTACCGGTATCATCGGCTGTCAACGGCAACTCAATTATTACCGCATAAAGCCTTATCAATTATAGCATTGTCTACGAGTTTACGGGATTCGAACATATAGTCGGCCGCGGAGAAATTATCGCTGAATAAGGCATCGTGTTCTGGGTTGAGGACAGTTGTGAAATTTTTTTAGTGAGAACATATTGATGCTTCCTCGTAAGATGCAAAATTTTAAACGTCTACCTCGAATATTTCCACCCTTTTTCGGCGGTCAAATTCATCCATGTATTTCCGAAATTGCCTATATACTTTTACTTGTAAAATAGGAAAATGCGACTTTCGCGAACGGAATTTAACTACGCAAAGTCAAGCGTGACGGATCTAAACTGAAAACAATGAGTCGTCGCTCCATCCTACAATCTCTATATTCACACCATCCCTATATATTATTATTATTATGGATTAGGATTTGGATTGGATTAGGACTTAGAAATTCCAAATCCGCTCATCTCTGCTTGAAGTATATGGAATAGCAACGAAGGCATATTCATTATTGATAGGGAAAGAAGACGGCTTTGATCGTGATTGCGTAATGGATAATGACCCTTGCCTTGACGTATGTAGTCTTTTCTCGGCCAAGCTCCTCGTCTCGCCATGTCTGCTCTAACTGATTAACCAAGCGATATGGTCTCAGATGAGTTGTGTTCGCGGATGGATTTACCACTAAATTGGAGGAGGGTTGGTTCGATTTGTTTGAAATAACGTCAGTTTTGTTTGAAATAAGGGCAGTCTCATGTTTGAAATGAGGATAGTCATGTTTGAAATAAGGTCAGTCTCATGTTTGAAATAAGGTCAATCTATCAGGTATATTAATATTTTCATCATTTCAAAACACCACAAACTGCGATACAATGAAAAGATAGGAAGGTGTCCAAACGACTTGAAGTAGTCTTTAGGATCAATCAATCAGGTTTATTAATATTTTCATCGTTTCAAAACATCACAGGACTGCGATACAATGAAAAGATAGGAAGGTGTCGAAACAACTTGGAGTAGCCATTAAGATCAGACACCCACCTTAGCCTAGGCGAAGTAAATAAGAGGCATGCACACTGAATGAAAAGTAATGCAGAGAATATAAGACGCAAGCGACAAAATGAGGTGGCATGTGGCGAAGTGAAGAAGAGGCATGCACGCTGAATGAAATTAAAGCAGAGAGTATGTAAGGCAAGTGACAAATTGAGCGCTGGCGGAAGGAAAATCGAAGAAAAATTCAACGATGGTAGCAAATGATCAATGAAGCAATGTCTGGGCGAGGTAGGGCAACAGTGTTAGTGTAACGATAACGACAGGAGGTGATCAAGTAGGGCTTTTTTGAATCTATCATAAGGCAATTCACGGATATGTGGTGGTAGGCCTCATAAACACCAGAGGACTGCCGTACAAAGTTAAAAATTAAACTTATGAAGTACCTGAGGTTGAAACATTCGGTCGCTGAGACACTCAACCTAGGCTCGGGGAAAATATGTAGAAAACGAGGAAACTGCGGGACACCCTAATTTTCGAGTATAAAGCAAATTAGAAAATGCGGTATACCAAAATTTTCAAATAACAGAGTTTTTTTCTATGTTCCCTTGTACAGACAGCTAAGTTTCAAGTGTCAGATTGTACAACTCCAAGAGCTACAGTACCGGTACATCTAATGGACACAATGGCGTATGCCTGCCTACAGCTGTTTTGGAGATATTATGGCCGAAATGGTAATTTTTTGGTTTACCAAATTTTTCAAATAACAGAGTTTTCTCTAGGTTTCCGTGGGCTGACAGAGTGACAGCTAAAGAGTTAAATCTGTAAAACTACAGAAGTAACAACTGTCATATTTTATATCTCCCTGTGCGTTTCCAGAACTTGGTTGCTTGCACCTCAATATTATCGACTGTTGTCCCTGCCTCACCACCAGACTACGGTCTCTTCTCTTGAGAGTGCAACCCGACATGCAGTAATTATAATACACGCAAATGTGATAACGACACAATGGTAAAGTGAAAGGAAATGATAATCATATTTACAGTCATGAACCGATTAATCAAGATGGTATGAATGAACGACTGCAATGGGCATGATTTTGCGGATTTAGCGGCAGTCATTCTGATAACCAATGAAATATATTTTCTCCTCGGAATTGTTGCCATCACTGTCGAGGCAAGATTCATAATACCATTTGCGGCATTGGATGCAAAGTATTTGCTTGTCTTCGCTTTTCCCACCACTGTAGAAGCTGCTGTCGCAGTTATCCCATTTCGATTTGTTTCGTATGGCGTTTTCGGAAGACGAGTCGGCAATATTTGAATATTGTACACCAATTTTTGCTATTAATTTCCATTGTTCGGGAACAGCATCTTGTATTGTTTTGGGTAATTCACTCGGTAATTTTAGCCGCTAACAAGGCTCCGAGCAATTGACTGCCAAGTCGTCTACCCAGAGGCGGCAAACTCCCGATGAAAGGTCCAGCGGCAAGGGCAAATCATTCGCTGTGCAATACGTTGACAATGACGTGGATGCTACTAGGGTTGCATTTAAAACAAAAATCAAATTAAAACAAACATGTTTAAAACAATGCCCTAATTTAAAACATGTTTTTATTGTTTTTTTTTTAAGCCATGACGTCACGAATATTAAATTGTGACATCATAGTGGATTGACATTAACAATTGAAAATATAGGGTGAATATAGCTCCTTTGACAAAATATCTGTACTATTAATGTTGAACCGACTATTTTGGGGGTTCCAACCAGCATCCCATATCGATGTACGTCAGCTATATCGGGTGGTAATTGTCCGTAGGCTCATGTAACATGTTTTTTGGAAAGTATTTACACAATTATGGCCTTATTTTACAACTTGAAAAAACACAATTTATTTTTAAGGTTTTTGTTTAAAACATGTTTCAAACAAAGTGATATAAAACACTGTTTGTTTCAAATGCAACCCTAGATGCCACAGTCGAATGTGTTCGCTTGTTTGCAGATGATACATCTCTCATCTCGTAACACAGCTGACCTTAAGTATTCATGCAATTCAAATCTAATAAAAATATATGACTGGATGTGTAGTGATAGACTAACAATCACACTCTGTGTTCTTTGGAAAAGGTACTCGAAAAGACATAGTACTAAAGCTCAATAATAAAAAACTTTCTCGGCATAATTATAGATGATAAGCTATCCCGGGGAGATCACATTAACTCAATTTGCATTAAACTATCGAAAGCCATAGGAATCTTAAGAAAAGTCAGTTTTCTATTGCCACTTTCCACACGACTAACAATATATCACACACTCTTCCACTCACGCCTGACTTATGGTGTCTAGGGCTGGGCAAAATCGAGTACCTGAGTGATTCGATTCTCAATCATGCAATATGCTTCGAGTCGAGTAATCGAGTATCACTCATTATGACGACATAACTGAATTAATATGTCAAAGTTCAAATATGTATCTTTTATGCGACCACAAAAATAGAATGCCCGTTGCCATCACATTAAAGATGATTTGGTATTTTTTCGACCATACCGATTTCATTGCACTTGGTGACAATGTTGTGGGATGGCCATGACTTCGGAAATATGCTATTTCCAGTAACGTTTGTACTTTGTATACTATATGTTTCGCATGCTGCGATACGGCGAATCAAGGCTTCAACAGTGTGAATTAGTATCGAAACTCGTTGATAAATTAACTTTCAGTGGCAAGGAGCGTATATTTCCAGTACTCGAAAAAATCGTCTTTTACTACTCGACTCGAATCATTAAAATTAATACTCGAATCAGATTCGAGTACACGAATCATTATGCCCAGCCCTAATGTTGACATATTGTGGGGTTCAGCCAAAGCCAAATAGTTGAATCGGATTAAAAGCCTGCAGAATAAAGCAATCAAATTGACTTGTCTCTCCAATCGCAGAGATAGTGTAAATCCTTTTTCCTGTATATGGTCGCTTGAACATCTTAAAAGTTGAAGATATTCACTTATATGAAATAGGTAAGCTCATGCGCGGCTACTACAATGAGAGCCTACCAGAGATTTTCCTAGACTATTTCACTTAACTCACCAGTCACCATTCACACAATACCCGAGGCTCCTCTATGAATCTATTATTACCCCGAGAACATCCTAATACAATCAGTTTACAAGGTCCTCGTATATGGAACTCCATTCCGCCCCATAGGGTTAGGGTTTCAAAACATCTGTTTCAAAACATCATGTTTCAAAAACATCTTGTAGGAAAGTATGCAAATTTTTTATAAATTTGTTAATCATTACCGGTATCTCTTTGCCTAGTTCATTTCAGGCTGTAGCTGAATTGATGATCTCTCGATCTCTTCGCTACAGCTTGGTTCTGAATGATACTTTGCTTTGTCAGGTAACTAAGTATTTTCAATGTTCATGGAACCGAATGAATTCTTTCTCTCTCTTCTGATGATTATGGGGCCTTATTCGCCTTATACTCGATAATCAGCGTGTCCCGCAGTACATCATCATTGGTTTATTAGCAATTTTATCAGTTCAATAGGCTACACCACAAAAATGCGATATAATGAAAGATTAGAAGGTGTCGAAGCGTTTTCCCACGTTTTCCAGATATTTTCCACAAAACCGGTAGGTTGAGCGTGTATAATGGTTAGTGACCAAATGTTTCACCCGTAGATACTTCATAAGTTCAATTTTTAACTTTGTGCTACAGTCCTCTGGTGTTTATGAGGCATAATTCACCTTATATTCGTAAATTAGAGTGTCCCGCAGTTCCCGCGTCTTATTTTCCGCAAGGCTAGGTTAAGCGTCTATAATGATCAATGGAAGAATGTTTGACACTCAGATACTTCATAAGTTTAATTTTTAACTTTGTACGACAGTCCTCTGGTGTTCATGAGGCCTAATTCGTCCTATACTCGAAAATTAGGGTGTCTCGCAGTTTCCGCGTTTTCCAGATATATATTTCCGCCAGGCCATGTTTAGCGTCAATTAGGGTCAGTGACCAAATGTTTACCCTCAGATACTTCATAAGTTTCATTTTTAACTATTACGACAGTTCGTGGCCGTTTTTGAGGTTAAATCTGCCTTGTACTCGAAAATGATAGGGTGTCCCGCAGGTTCCGCGTTTTCAAGACACTGTCTTTTCCGCGATGATATTCTTTTTCGCCTGCACCATTGAGATGCCAGGTTGAGCGTGAATAATCGTTATAGTTGCCGAATGTTTCAGCCTCAAATACTTGATAATTTCAATTTTCAACTATTACGACAGTTCTCTGCCATTTATGAGGCCTAATTTGCCGTATACTCGAACATTTGTGTCCCGCAGTTTCCGCGTTTATATCTAGATATAATCCGCCAGGCTATGTTCAGCGTCTATTAGGGTCAGTGACCGAATATTTAACTCTAAGATACTTCATAAGTTCGATTTTTACCTATCACGACAGTTCCTGGCCGTTCCTGAGGTTAAATCTGCGTTGTACTCGAAAATTAGGGTGTCCCGCAGTTTCAGCGTTTTCTAGATTTATTCCACCAGACTATCTTCAGGGTCATCAGTGACTGAATGTTTAACCCTCAGATACTTCATAAGTTCGATTTTCAACTATCACGACAATTCGCGGCAGTCTGTGAGGTTAAATCTGCCTTATACTCGAAAACTGTAGGGTGTCCCGCAGTTTCCTCGTTTTCAAGGTATTTTCCGCGGGGCCAGGTTGAGCGTGTGTAATCCTTAGTGAACGAATGTCTGACTCTCAGATACTTGAAAATTTCAATTTTCAACTATTACGACAGTTCTCTGCCATTTATGAGGCCTAATTCACCTTACTAGAAAATTAGTGTCCCGCAGTTTCCGCGATTTCCAGATATATTTTCCGCCACCCCAGGTTTAGCGTCTATAAGGGTCAGTGACGTAATGTTTAACCCTTAGTTACTTCATAAGTTTAATTTTCAACTATTGCGACAGTTCTCAATCGCTTTTGAGGCCCAAGTTTCCTTCTTCCGCGTTTTCCTCTGTTTAGGAATCGACGTTTCCTGCTGTTTCCGCGTTTTAGGGGCCATTTCCGCTAGTTTTCCGCAGTATCCGCTCTCCCTCCTTTTAGGGTTACCATTTGTGGGGTGTGTTCGGCCTGTGCTGTCATTCGGGCATGGTGTCTGAGGTGTGTTCGGCCTGTATTGCCGTTCAGACATGGTGTCTGGGGTATGTTCGGAATGTGTTGACACTCGGGCATCGTGTTTGGACTGTGTTGACACTCGGGCATCGTGTCTGGTGTGTTCGTATATCACGTCTGGGGTGTGTTCGGCCTGTGCTGCCATTCGGACGTGGTGTCTGAGGTGTGCCAGGCCTGTGATGCCATTCGTATGTGGTGTCTGGGATGTGTTCGGACTGTGGTTACACTCGGACATTGTGTGTCTTGGGTGTGTTCAGCCTGTGCTGTCATTCGGACATGGTGTCCAAGGTGTGTTCGGCCTGTGTTGACACTCGGAGATGGTGTCTGGGCACTGGGGCATGTTCGGAATATAGCGACTGCTGACCTTATTTTGAACATGAGATTGACTTTATTTCAAACAAAATTGACCTTATTTCAATCAAATGGAACCAACCCTGTAACTAAATATAGGTGTTTCAAGTCAAGTAGGCTATGCACGAGGTTTTAGCGAGTTAAAGATCGAGGAGTTATATAATACAGTTGCACCAGTGTTATTGTAGCACGGAAGAGACATTAAGTATAACATAAAAATGCGCTAACAATTTTCATACTCTTTTCAGTGTAGATATAGGCCTACCTTGTAAATAAGTCTAACTTGTAAGTACCCAATACTATTGTTTGTACTAAGAATACGGGTGTGCTATGACAGTAACGTATACGCACGAGGTTGCAAATTCTCGTCTCTGTGGATTTTCCAAACTACTTCTGCGATGGAACGGCAGCGTCTACAAGTTATTCTATAAGTAAGATTGCGGCTACATTTGCAAAGTAAGCGATTGGGCGAGGAAACGCGTGCATTTGCAGGGAGTTCTTCATATACATATTCCTTTACACGCTGCTGTCAATATGCTACCGTCACATCGACAACCAGGATTTTCGCGACTACTTCGAGAAATTATGTCTACAGTTTCAATCCTACACTGATTTGGTGCCGATAAGCTTTGTCCTAGGTGAGCTGAATATTTTTTGCAAAATCATGACTATATTTACAATTGTCATATGCACCGCTTGTCTATTTCTGTATTCAGATAAGGAGTTAAGCCTTTTTGTTCTCGATGGCCGGTGCTTTGTTTAGTAACATGATTACCAGTGAACTCGGTACTTGGTGAATTCGGCCCCACAAACTCGGCTCTTGGTGAATTCGGCCGTTGGTCAACTGGGCCCATGGAGGAATCGGCACTTGAACAATTTTGCATTAGAAAGCTTGGGATGCCCCTAACCCCAACCCTAGTATTGGGATACCCTAACCCCAACTTTGACCCTAACCCCCCTCCAACCCTAATGCTAACCCCCCCCCCCAACCCTAATGCTACCCCCCTCCCCCCAACCCCAATATCCCCCCTCCCCAACCCTACTCTTGGGATACCCTAACCCCAACTTTGACTCTAACCTTTCTCCAACCCTATTATCCCCCAATCCTAATCTTAGGATACCCTAACCCCAATTTTGACGCTAACCCACCTCCAACCCTAATATTCCCCTCCCCCTAATATCCGTCTCTCCAAAGGTAAAAAACAATTCATTTTGACGTTTATGAATTTTGACGTGTTCATGGGAAACATTTGTTAATGACATGGGTGGACACCGCCTCATCATGTTCGTAAAGCGAAGAAGCGCCGCTTGATCTTCCAAAACTTCACTCTCACATACAATGCAAAGATCCATGTTCTCAAAACTCATACGTCCGTCACTCACGCCGTCAAATTAGCAGACCACGCATTGTCGATATGTGAGCGTCGCGTTATCTCCCACGCTTACGCAGTGTGTGATCGCGTGATATAAT
The DNA here is from genome assembly GCF_051294905.1 of Botryllus schlosseri. Classification (NCBI taxonomy): domain Eukaryota; kingdom Metazoa; phylum Chordata; class Ascidiacea; order Stolidobranchia; family Styelidae; genus Botryllus; species Botryllus schlosseri. The sequence goes on along the minus strand of NC_137243.1, from coordinate 18,154,349 downwards.
TACGACATGACTGCGTGATCTACGCATGCAGTGACCTTCGTATAATATTGACAAATCACTTGATATTAATAATATTAGTTTAGTAATTCATATTAATAGTTGTTGATGCGTTTTAATGCAAAATTCTCCTAGGGCCGAGTTCGTGGGGCCGAATTCACCAAGTGCCAAGTTCACTGGCAACCAGTAACATGCCACGCTTTGATGTGACTGCTGAGTGTTGACGCACTGCTATATCGCAGAAATGTTCATAACATATCTAATCAATTCATAAATGTAGGCTAAACCTTACGTTAATCTAGTTTATTATCATACAACCAACTTATTGGCATCATCGTAGTTGCATTTGTAGATTCCCTATTATGGCAACATCCAATCTTTCTTCGAAGTTGGACCTATATCAAAAAACACTCATGTTGCTTATAAACTCGCCAGACGGAACGTTAAGTTTGTCAACAAGGGTGCACAAAGAAGAACAACGTTTTAGTAAATACCCATATCACGTAATTCGTAAACATTCATATCCTGCCGATGAGCTGTTTTCCAACGTTGTCAGGGCGATTTCAGATAAGAGAGAAATGAGGTACCAACATGTACCAACACGAGTGACGATAATTGCATCACTGCTTTAGCCAAATATACTAGGTTTCCCCTTCCAAGCTGCTTCTTACCGGATCAGAGCGGTTTGCACAACACAATATCGGTTTTCTCGGACTCGGGTTTTGTAGGAGGAAATTAAGATAGTAATAGTTGTCTGCGTCGAAATCGGTAACATGTTTTACCCAAGCAAGCGAGACAGCCACGAACAATATTAGGCTATATTTGCTGCTTCATATAGTACAAGGGGCATTGCCACTCATCGCTGATGATTCAACCAATCATTGAAACTGATATAAAGAATATGTCGCTGTGTAATGTAGAAATCCCCGCAGGCGTAAGGGATCCATCTTGATCTGATATGTTTTTTGTAAAATAAAAACCAAATCCATGTGATTGTTGGAGTGTTGGCGACTGTATAACTAGTTTACGGGGTAATATCGGTAGAAAATATAGCAACCCGTTTTACACTCTGCTTAATACCAATAGCAATGGTAAAACACCTAATACCATTGTCCGGTCTGGCCTAAACTGTTCCTAGTCGAAATTGCTGGCAAGGCGACGGAAGATAGGCCTATTGATTTTATGGGATTATGATAGCATTTGATTGCTTCAGGTGATGCATTTGGTGACGTTTGAAAATTGGGCTTGTAGGCTACATCAGCATTGTGGTATAATGTGGCCTGAGTCGTCGCTAGGTATCGTGTACAGTACCTTAACCTATCACTTCACTGAAATGAAGGGTTAGAAATAGCAATATGATGTCATAAGATTCACGTTCGCGTTCACACAGAACCTTTCAAAAAGGTTCGCGTTGACACGAACCTGAACCTTTTAGGGGTTCGCACCATCCCTAATTAGTAGGCTATTGTCAATTTGGCAATTGAAATGAGTTTTCACCAGGGCTGTGGAGTCGGAGTTTCGCTCTGGAGTCGGAGTCTCTTTCTAGAACGCGTCGGAGCTGTGAAAAAAATTCAGCCTGGAGTCGTAGTAGGAGTTTGTGAAAATGTTCCTGACTCCGACTGCAACTTCTTTATTATGAAAACAAGTGCTTTCAAACATCTCTTAATAGGATTTGTATGTATCAAATTTATGCAACTTTTTCAAAATTTTCTCGCGCATTACGCGGTTTAACGTAACATAATATCTTGCTTATTGGGTACCTTCCCCCAAGACAAATGCCATCCCGCTCGGAATAATTATTTGAAATTGTGTGCGTCTTTTAGTTTAGTACGTTTGGGCGATTTCAATATCTTTTGACATAGCAGACAGGAGGTCACGAAATAACATCATGTAACAAAGTCATTAGAGCAACGGGTCCGCCCGAATATGTTTAAATATTTTTACGGGACCTACATTTTCCAAGACTGGTCTCAGGACTCAGGTCTACTGGTAAATCTGATTATGTGAGAAGAGAAAGGATACAAAATTGATATCAATCTATATGCAATTCCCGATAAAATTGACCGATTCAATCATGAATTGTAGAAATTGTTCGCGTTTCGCGCAGTATAGCCCGATGGTGGGGTCTGGTAGCGAAGCCCCATAAGCAGTGGCGTATCCACGGGGGGTTTAGGGGGTCGGAACCCCCCCTTTTTCAAAATCCTAAAAATTGATAAAATAAAATATAGCCTCTAATATTTGCTAATTTATTAGTTTAACATATTCGTTTTTACGTATGAGAAGGCGAATATGGCGTGTTAATGTTATTTAAGGGGACTAAAACCCCTACCAAATCTTGTAATCATGCGCCGAATTAGTCGAAAGGATAAAATAGGTCATTATATTTCGGCAATGCCATACGAATTCTGCGCTTGTTCAGCTACATTTCAGCTGTGGCAGTTGCTGACGTTCTCAACTTTCTTCCCTCGATTTCTCTCTCGCCTTGCTAAAACGAGAGACGCATTTTAGGATAATCTAATCTAATTGGCCGACGCGATACGTAATTGCAAAGACGAAGTTGTCGGCAATCAACATCGCCCGCGAATTCGCTGCTCCTGCTCGCCTTGAAATCCTAATTAGGAATTGCACGGCGTGTTGATTGATCAGCGAGACGCAGACACGGCAGCCCCAGTACGACAATGCTATTCTCAAATCCACATTGTCTTCGCGATTATTGGCGAGAAATGGTCTACGATTGACATTCACATTTCAAAATACAAGCCTAGTAATCCACGTTCCCGATTGTTAGGTGGCTTGCTGGCGTTCAAATACAGGCATGTGTTGTCGCTGAACGGGAGAATTGAGTAGACCTAGTAGTAAATTTAACCTAATTATATCGGCTGACAAGTTTCTCTGTCGATCAAGTTATTATCCCAGTGTGTACTCTGTATTAATTGACTGACTTGCGTACTTGCAATTAAGGTCTAATTACCTTCGCGCGAACTACACGCTCAGCCGTACGGCTAGTAAAGCCATCGAAAAGCACACATTCGTGTACGACGTACACTGTTCACACCACACCTCTCTGTGGCGATTGCGATCGCCCTCGTTTATGCTACCGCCTTATTCCGCGCTTGTTCGTCTGCTGCGATACTACCGACCATGCTCATAATATCGTCAAAACCCAACAAAATCGCGCATCTCTGAGCGGAACTAGGCGCTTGAAAACGGGCGGCGTTTGCTGGCTCATGACTAAATGTGAGCAATTACGAATTTCTTTCAATCATACCGTAAAAGAAACGCGATTTTCAGGCAATGTCTGTATCGTATTCGTACATCTCCCACTCACCGCAAGTTTCTTTTTATTATTAAACTATAGAATATCGTAAATATTCGCCATGGAGTGGAGACGAGTGATTGTTATCATTACGTCATAATAGCCAACTACGTAACGCAAACCCCCCCCTTTTTTTTTTTCGTGCTCTGGATACGCGCCTGCCCATAAGTATGGTTTATCACCCTATGGGGGGCCTAAGACCAACGTTCTATGATCAGGGCTGACGAAGTGCTGTTTCACTCCTGACTAGAGCTAAATTTCTATTGTTTTATTCACATTTTAATTTTACAGGATGGGATATATATCATGTTTGAATGATTCCGTTTCAATGATTCACATATTTCCTTCATAACATTGACTGACAACTATACAAAGTTCGATCTCTGTGTGACTACTGGAGCGTGCAGTTCTATTGGAAATTTCAATAAATTGCAGCTCCATTACGGTGGCGTTCTGAAGAAAACGGCTGAGGCCAAAATTTTTATTTCGTTTTGCCCTTTAATTTGAGACCACATCATTTTTAGAGCGCAGTGCCCCTTTAAATGCAGTCCTATAAACGCCATATGCATCTCCGTTTTGCTCTGCACAACCTCTCTATCATGTTCATGGGAAGCTTGTTTCGGTTGCACGTTTGACATCGACTTGTTTTGAATCGTACATTGAAGAAGCGCCGTTGGGTTGCAAGTCGAGAACAAATGCAGATATTTCCTGCTAGTTTTCAGCCAGAAGATATTATTCTAAGGTATTTAATGCCAGTAATACTTTTCTGAACAAGAAAGCGTATTGGTTAAGCGTCCGGCTTCTTGAGCGGTAGGTCGTGGGTTCGATCCCCGGCTGGGTCAGACCAAAGACCTGATTAGTAACACTGGTACCGGTATCCATGACTACCCCGCTTGGCGCTCATGCATTACTGGGATAGCATGGAGGGGAGGTGCAAGACTTGTAAAGCCATGCAAGGTTATATCTGTACCTTGCTTGTCCAGCGGCATATGCACATTGCACATCATGCACAGATTGTGTGTATGTATATTGTGAGTCGGTGTATATGCAGCAAAAAACATCAAGGACAAAAATAGATACGTCATTTCCTACCTTTAAATAATCTGTCAAATACCGAGTCATCTTATTTTATGGTAGACTGCAATTAAGTTGAAAAGGAATGTGTGAATCACAGCAGAGAATGGGTTTTCCGGACCCACCATGAACAAGATTCAAGTCTTCTCACTATTTGGTTAGATATTCTGGTCCCTATTAGGTCGGATACTCATATGAACGTATTAGTCACTCCAAGTTACCGACTGTAGATCAGGTTCTACAGTATTTGCTATATCTAAAAGAAAATTGCCCCAAGACTACCACAATGCAGGACTGTGTTCTTCTAAGTAAGAAGTTCCAACTGTTGAAGAGGTTGTCAAAGTATAGAATATGACAATAATACCAATAAGGCAAGCGCAGAACATTGTGTTGATGCATTGTTTCATATGTTCTTCTATAACTAAATTGCACTCTACCATAAAATAAGATAACTCGGTATTTCACGGATGATTTAAAGTTTAGAAAAGTATTACTGACATCACATACGTTTAATAATATCTTCTGGCTGAAAACTAGCAGGAGATATCCGCGTTTGTTCTGGACTTGCAACCCAACGGCGCAACTTCAATGTACGATTCAATACAAGTCGATGTCAACAGTGCAACCAATACGTGCTTCCCATGAACATGATAGACAGGTTGTGCAGAGCAAAACAGAGATGCATATGGCCTTTATAGGACTGCATTTAAGTACAATTTTGAAAATATATCGATTTTGTTGCAAAATCCCATCTCCACACGGCCGTTTTCATCTGATGAAGTCACAAAGCAATAAACCGGTGACATGGTCAACACTACATATCCCGTAGTAACGAGAATTGCCCCATGTATCTTTGGGGGCTTTGAGGGGAAGGAAGGTCAGGACGAAGATGACCAAAATGGCGTATGAAAGTGTTTTTATGTACTAAACTACCATTTGGAAAACGGCGAACGAAGTTTCCGGAAAATTTTTCAAATCTGAACAACCCTAGTGGACACCTTGATGTTGGCTAATGAAAATATAATGAGTATGACCGGGGGAATCGGACAATTGATCCGCTGCCGCAAAACTCCTAATGATTTTAGCGACATACAATTGTATTTCAAGATATATTCTAATGGTAGGCCTACAGTACTTTTGTTTCATGTAATTTTGTAGGTGATATCTCTACATTACTGCTCGCAGTGCGTTGGCACACTAGCTTTGTAATGAGCTTTTGTTGTGATTCTCAAATAATTCGTTCCGTAGATATTTTACGTTCCGCTGTTGATGATTTGGCAACCTACATCGCTGACATACGCCACAAACAATTGGGGATAGAATTGGTGCATCAGGGCTGCTTAATGGATGATTTCATCCAAAATAATTAGGATATAAATTCCGGAAAATTTCCATATGTCAGAAATAGAATATAATCTGGGAGGTTGGGCAACTGCGAATATATGGAAAAGGTATCAAATATGGTATGGAAGAATGTTGCTGTAGTATGGAATATTGTAAGTATAGTATGCAACGATTGAGGCGGGTATATAGTATAGAAAGTTCCCCTTCCACACCATGCCCTGACCATGGGCGTATAATGTATATTCACACCTGTACATCAGGGTGGTACACGAGTGGAAATACATATACTCTTTTTGCTAAGAGCGCGGCGTACATGAAAATCTGCATGGGGTGCACCATTACAAAAGGGTGCACAGGGGTGCGTGGGAAAATTTATTGGGGTGAAACTAGCGATTTTGTCGACCCGCTTGTAGGAATTAGCTACTGTAATTGACTGTATCGGCCATGTGTAAGTGACAACCTTTCATTAGTTCCATCATGCAATTTATGTAGCATTAGTTGACGAGGGTGCATGAGTCACAGCTAAAACTTGAAAGGGTGCACCACTCCAGAAAGTTTAAAGAGCACTGATGTAGACGATGAATGATGGGAAAATGATGACGAAATGCGATAATACCATTGATTTGGAGGGAAGGGATAATCCACACCTTGACCTACCAGTTAGCACACTTAATGGGAATTATCCATGCAATTTCATGTTGAATATGTAATCGTTCATTTACATACAGTATGTGTATTGTGTACCCTGTACACATCACTCTGTTTGAATTTAGACCCTGTTCGGTTGGCTAGGATGTAATTACTCGAACCAATGTCAGACTCGCGTCAACATCAATCTTAATAGTTATACCGTGTGTTTCAAAGCAATTCTCGATATTATTCACGAGAAGAATGTCCAAGCCCATTGTCCATGTCAAATTGATGGTTAGGTTACCTAGTTAATTGGCATTTAAGTAAAGATATCTATATTAAAATTTGCTTCCAATTCAAAGAACTGATGGCAGTTGTTGGGTTACTGCGTGAGGTTAGCGCAGGTCACATATATTTGATAGTTCCGGCTAATGGCATTGTCATGTTGTTAACGCGTATTCCTGTAATGACATGGTGACAAATTTACGACCTACTGCGGGTCTAGCTATATGCAATAGAACAGGCACAGCACAGTTGGGTAAACAAGTGGCGGTCTCTGCAGCTGGTTGAGTTGATTCTAACGTTGACTCAGGTCTGTACTGAATCAGAGTACTCCCATTCTCTAATTGTCATCAGCGGTTGAACAAACAACGTCTGTAGCTCTTGCAAATATTGCATCTGTTCGTATTCATGGTACGGTTTACATCTAGGAATAAAAAGGTGTGTGCATTTAGGGTTTTACGTCAGCGTTGTTGTCACGCGATGGTGGGGACAATTTTGCAGCATGCCATGGCCGGACCGAACTATGATGTTAGTGGCGTCAAACGTACACGGTTCGGATCACCGCGGTCGCCTAATCAGAAGGACCCTGATGCGATATCTCAGCCTTGCTGAAGTCGTTACCTACAGGTCAATATCGACCTCCGTTTTCAAAAGGTTCCCGACCATGCAACATGTTATCAAAGCCGGTAAGTCACCACGTTTGAACTTTTAAAGCCAGGCCGGTAAATCTGATATCATGTGATCTACATCAGAATATCAGTTCTTCAGTCATACGATACAACAGCATGGCATCGATCAAACAAATATTACAGACTTTTGCTGACTTTTTCATAACTGCTGCAGACAGGGGCGGGCAACTTGTGCAGTCCGCGGGCCGGATATGGGAAAATGAAGTGCTTGCCGGGCCTGATTCCTGAATCGATATATCAATCGCGTATTCATCCACCTATATAAGAAATGAATGGTATTTAATGTAAACTTTAAATTTGAAGCATTGAGACCAGAAGCAGTAGCCTACTTTATGACTGTATTACCGTAATGTACTTTAATAGCTGTTGAAGTCAATGAGACATCTGTGGTCGATCAAAGTTGCAACTCATTGAACTCTTGCTGCACGTCAGATATAGAAATCCTTTAGTAAAGACTGCACGTAAACGTCAGTTAGATAGGATCACAGCTTGGTCCATGGTCCAAAATGTTTGCTCAAAAATGTATGAAGACCCGCGGGATTTGAGTATGGATATGGATATGAGTGAAACAGAAATAGCTTCTAAAAAGGAGAAAGATTAACGTCAAAGAAGACTGTGAAATCAGTCAATAGTTCGAGGTGGATGCCAGTTTAAGAGACCCCAACTGGCCAGTCGTTCAGCATCCCAGTATCAGTTCATACATTGTGTGTGTGTCTTGGGCAGAGGCAAATATAATCTGACGATTGTTGATTTATCGATTACAGGGTTTATGACACCGTTGGAGTATGAAGAATATGAACGTGTGAAAACAGACAAAAGTGTTAAATATTTCGTTCCTTTTCTGTGGTTTGCAAACTTGCTCTCGAAGGCTCGTCAGGAGGGTCGAATCTATGATGACGTCACGTATCAACATATTTTAAAGGTCGGCGGTAACATCATCTGTTTTAAAATATGAGACCATAAATCCGTTGCTCTATTCACAATAGGAGATGAATGACCTTAGGTCTAATTGCGGCACCTTATTGGGATATGATTGGATCAGCATCCCGTTGGTTTACACGCAGGTAATGTCGTCGGCTGTATTGTGGATATTGGATCTCCAAATATATGCATTTGCTCATTTCTAGGTTGTTACCGTTGCGACGTATGTTTTCTTTTTGTCTACGTTGCTGAGCCGTCAGTATCTGGACATTGGACGACAATATCCTGGCCACGAAATCGACCTTTACGTGCCGATATTCACCATATTCCAATTTTTCTTCTATGTTGGTTGGTTGAAGGTATGCGCTTGGATTTTCTGCTTATGGGGCCCTTAATACTGTCGTTGGCTCAGTGGGAAAACTTTTAGTGAAGACATACTCTACTGGTTGCTGACGAGTGCCAGCCGAAAATGTTGGGGTTTAATATTGCTAATATTAATTGGCACATTATTTTGGGCGCATTGCACATTACACATTTGACTTTCGTGATCTTGTGGATGACTTTCACTCTTCCTCTCACTCACGCGTCAGTCTCTCTCGCTCTCGCTCCCATTAGTTCCAATCGTGGTCTCTGCTGCCGACTTGTAGCACGGCTCACCTTCAGACTGGGCTTTTCAATGCACTACGGTAGTTGTGATATCTACGATGAGGAGCCCAGAGGAACCTTCTGACCTTGTTTCAATGTGAATATATTTTTCAATTGTATATTGTAGCTCTGTACCTCAAAGTGTCTCATCATTAAATGATTATTTGCTGCAATTTTAAGCTCTACCTCGAATGGCTTTATGGTGCACACCAGACATGGGGTGATTACTTCATGAATGTAATCGATTACGATTACAATTACTTCATAATCACACGATTACGATTACAGCAAAATCAGGAAGTAGTCGATTACGATTACGATTGCATTAGAAAAGTGATCACAGTTACTCACGATTACATTCATTTTCCTTCTTAGGACTGTAATCCTAGAAGATATCAGGGATATATCCCTGGAAGATATAATGGAAGACAATATATTAAGGATTGCGATGAAAAGGCTTAATGAGATAACAACTTTCTTTATACAGCATGTGTCATTCGTTTGTTACGTCATAATGAACCCATTGCCCAACTCTATAGGGTACGATTTATCGCACCCAACTATTGGCATTCTTGCCAAGTCTGTAACTGCTGCACCCAAATTCCCCAATAGGATGGGGAGGGTGCTCGAAGGGGACTCAAAAAGTATTTCGTAAACCAAGATAAATTAAAGAGTATTTTCGTGAGATTTAATTATTTCTTGAAAATGTTCTTCGAACTTCGCGATTTAAATGTCTCTAGTACAGGGGTCACGAACGCGGACCAAATGAGTCCTCCGCGGTAGCAGTAGCAAATCTCCGAATTAGCGAGATTTGAAAGTTGAAGCTGGTTTCATATGAGTAGGGCGGAGTAAAATGGAGTACCTAAGTGATTCGATTCTTCGAGCCGAGCATTCGAGTATCACTCATTATGACGTAATAACAGAATATAAGATCTTTGTACCTTTTATGTGTCCACAAAGAATACAATGCCTGTTTTCCACCAATTTCATTGCACTTTGTGAGATGGTGTGGGTTGATCGTTGCTTCAGATCGTTGCTTCAGAAATATGTTATTTCCAGTAACGTTAGTGGCTTAGTACTATGTGTTTCTTATGCTGCAATACGGCCAATCAAGGTTCGCAGCCTTCGGAAGTGGAAACTAATAACGAAACTATAATCCTCGTTGATAAACTAACAGTTCCGTGGAACGTATATAAAAATCTCGTTATAATACTCGACTCGAATCACAATAATTAATAATACTCGATTCAGATTTGAGTACTCGAGAATCATTGTGCCCAACCTTACATTTGAGCAGCAGTTGAACATAAGTCAGTCGACCCGTGGCCTACTAAAAACAGTAGACCATGGTCGACCCTAAGGAACATACGAACGCAGTCGCTCGGGACGTTGCTTGTAATCGCCAACACGGAGACGTAATATATCGTAACGGGATTGGCGCTTCGGCGCCCAGTGCGGCAACGCAACTGAGCCCGGAGGAGCTGCTATGAGTCCCGGCGAGTGAGAGTATTTTCTTTTTGGTACCTTGCCCATTACTCTGAATGTCTAACTTTGATTGAAGAAATTCAACTGAGCGCAGATAAACGTCATGAGTAAGTCATGGTAGCCCGTCGCAATCATCAATACACAAGCTTGGTTTGAAATGCATACCTCTCCCCCTCAAGAAAAAACATGCACATATTATTGGGATAGGCATTTCGGTGCCGGTTATTACCGCGCCACGACACACCAAAAGACATATGTGGTCTCGGCCAACACGCAACTCCACGGAGTGTGCTACTAAATAAATACCTTGGCCGAAACTTGGGGTATTCGTCCATTGCCAATATCCTCGCTGCGTGGGCATAACTAATAGTCCTGTCCTTCCAATCTGAGCCCACAATGCAAATGCCACCCGGCGCACCCACAAAGGAATGAAGGCATAGCAATTTGTGTGTGCGTCTGATGAAAGATATTCTTTTAGTCTGCTACGTTTGGGCGACTCCAATATATTTTGATTACATAACAGACCGTAGGTCACGAATCAACAACACGCAACAAAATAGTTATAACCACATACCAGATGTTATAATTATGAAATACGTGCCCCAGCTCTACAGGTAAATCTGAAACTTGAAGGCTGAGAGAGGATTTAAAATTATCAGTTATATAATGCAATTACCAACATTATTGACGAATTTCAGTCTTGAAAATTGGCCAACGTTTGGAGTGGGGGACGAATTGCTGTTTTGGTTCTGATTCTAACTACAACCCACGCTAACATGGCAGGCTATATAAGCGGATGGCTATGGCGGCAGGTCCAAATGCTGAGTAAAGAATTGTGAAATAACGATTGGCACCCGTTTCAAGTAGAGTCGTGAGAATAAGACAAAGTGAACATAAAAATCCTGCCTTCCACTTAATACAGCAGATACTGCGAGCTGCTGTTACGAGAAACGATCAAGAACAGCTCTGTTATGATATAGGCTATATCAGCAGCTGTTTATTTTAAATGCTTCGTTGTGGAAACCATAATGTTTTATTCGACGAGTACAAAATTTCGAGTCTTTGTCAGTTGTCCGTACGAACGTAGGCCAACTGCTCCCCAAGCGGCAACGGCCAAACTGCGTTTATCTAATCATAACCAAACAACAATACATAAGTTACTTTCTTGAACTAGGCAGAGTGCATGGTGATTAATATCCTGCTTCGAGGTAGTGTCGTCTGGAGTGAATTGATAACCTGATATACACCACGGTGGGTGTTCTTACAATATCCATCAAATATCCATCTACGATGTGTGGATACTTATAACGCAATGACGAGCAAAGCTAATACTTCTGAGGTAATAATGAGCAGTGGCGTTTGAAAATCAGACGTTTGTGCTATGACCAACCTGGTACAATATATCTTCCTTGTTCACGTATATTCAGTTTATGTCGTAGTCCTTGTACAGATAAAATGTAATCGTTCTTTCACAAAGAAATCGATTAGATATGGGATGTAGTCTATTGCGATTAAGATTATTTTGGATTTTTTTCGAATATAATCGATTGCGATTACGATTACTTCAAAATGCTGTAATCATCGTAATCTATTACGATTACTAATCGCGATTACCCCATGTCTGGTGCACACATGTTCACATTGCGACGCGTGTCACCGTAATCACCATAAATATGAGATGTTCTCTTGATCGAGTATGCATTCAATATTTCCCAAATCCGACTTCGGCTCTGGATTTCAGTTTAAACTGCTAATTTGCTGACTTCAAGTTCCTGAGAAATATTGACGCTCACTACGGATAGGAATCACTCGAAAAGCTTTGAGCGAATGCATCAACCATATGAAGTTATTGTTATGGCAATAATATTATCAAAATCGCAAGTGATGCATTGTCTGTATGTTTGTTTGTTTTATTCAAAACATTGGCGCTTATCGCATATAGGAATATCTTGATCCATCATCAGGAATTTCTCATCCGTATCGACAATTTTCCAGGTGGCGGAACAATTGATAAACCCTTTCGGCGAGGATGATGACGATTTCGAGGTGAACATGGTAATCGACCGCAACATCGAGATCGCGCTGATCTCAGTGGACGGGCTGTACTTCACCCATCCGAAATTGGAGAAAGATATGTACTGGAACAACCCAAATCCTTCGATCCCTTATACCGCGGCCGCTGCTAACCATAAAGTCGATGTGTTCCTCGGTTCTACGATGGATATGAGGTGAGAAATATATCATAATCGCATGGTACTATTATATTATATGCACATCATGTAGTTATGCAACCCTTTACGTTTCAATCAGTTTGTGTATACTTGTCATAAATACTGTGATGGCGAGAAGTATTATCGATTAACCAATGACTGTCAATTTGCAACATATGTTGCAACATATATAATTTTTTTCTCATTGATATATACATATAGCTACTATAAATATTCATTACAATGTTGCGTAAGACATATACGCCACCCGTTAGAACTAAGTATCATACGATGCGAGAAAACTCGTTTCATGCGGGCTAACACGCAACACGCATATGCCTGATGAATTCATATCAGAATATTTGAAGGAGATCAAGTGTTTGTAGCTGCTACCCAGGGGCGTAGCCAGCCGAGAATAAAGGGGGGTGTTCTGATGTAAAGGGGGTTGTTTTGTCAACAAAGGATGTTCTGGATCATACCCGATTTATTGGGCGAATTGTATGTACAAGTGCTACAGGAATCAGATAATCTCGCTCGTGTTAACAACTCGATACGCATATACATAGCCCTGTTATATTAAAATATAACGCTAATGTCGTACGCTACAATCAATAGCAGCCCGAGTACGTCTCTTCGTATGCGCGCCTCTAATTACTGAGAGCAAGTTACGACATCGACAACACGCGCACGTAGATCATATTTCAGTCAACGCAGCAGTAGGAGCATAGGCGCCGACTTACGAGGTGGCGCAGCCACCTCGTCACCACATTTACGAGGTGGCGGCCACCTCGTACAAAATGCTCAAACGCCCAAGTGATTTGTGACCAGCAATTAGTCATCAGCCTAATCGATGCGACCTCGTTAGAGACGTCTTCGTGGGGTCGAACCTTCCTATTTGAAACGCGAAACCCCGTCATTTTGAAATGAACATTCTAACTCTGATATTCAGTTGCAATTCAATAATTCTATGCGCGTGAATAACATTGATGCAATTCCAAATCCTCAGCGACGTAAATTCTGATTTTTGTTCGATGCATTCCGTCGGACCTCGGACGGTAGCTAATAAGTCTCGTCCTCTGATGCTGATGAGAGATTACAGACAGACTGTTCCGGCAGAAGATTTATTAGATTAGAGCTAATAATCCCAACTACATCTGCAGAAAGAAATAATGCGGGAAAGCAACATTACTGCACTACTGTTAGCGCGAGCGGCAACATATATGAGCGGTCTTCACAACACACGTTGTGAGGCAAACTTGTGACTTCGCTATAGCAAGAATCAGGATATAACAGTAGCGCAGTTACATTTCGAATGAAGATTCCATTTAATAACTCGTCTGCATGGTTTGATATCAATAAGTGCAGGGCCGGTATTAAAACGTCACACGAATGGTTTAACATGTAGCATAAGTGCAGGGCCGGTATTAAAACGTCACACGAATGGTTTAACATGTAGCAAAGAGCGACGATGACGTCATCGATATGAAACAATTATGACGTCACAAGACTTTGCCACCTCGTAAAAAAATTAAACTTGGCGCCTATAAGTAGGAGATCTTATAATTTCGCATTCAGATAAGTAGCGGCCTCGGCTGAATATGGTACCATAACCAGATTCACGAATGTTAATATATGCAGTCGGAATCAGATACAGCGTGATAACTTGTGACATGATTCAGTTCGATGTACCGCCCGCCCGACGTTCCGATCTTTTTTATTTCGGCCCGTAACTCATCCACGTAACCCAGTTGTGTTATTACGATATAGCACCACAACTGGTAAGCTGAGATAACAGCAGAAACAGACATAACTTGTCCTTAATTACCAAAAGTGAGCAGTGTGATCAAGTTACAATACAGCCAGAGATATTGCCGTTTCGCGCTCGCATAAGAACGCGACCTCGAGTCGGGTATCATAACAGATTTCACAAATAATAATGTTGAATGCGGAATCTCTTATTTATTGATGAAATTGGCGATGAATTAGCTCGGTTGTTGGAGTAACGACTGCCCGTCTTGCTAATCGTTACTCGTCCTCTAACACATATCCTGATTGTCATGGTTTAATATTCGCGCAAATACACCTTCACCTTTGCTATGAAATGTTCACAGATCGTTTCTGCGGATCTGGATTAATTCAAATTATGCACCATGATGAGTCTTGATTCAACATAATATCGTTCGCTAAATTGATGTAGCATGTTTTCTATGTTGGGATGGTAAAGAGTAAAGACCAAATGCGTTCGAAAGTGCGATGCAATCGTTAATGTCAGTAGCCCGTCTCAGGCCCAGGCTTAGGCTCAGGCTCGTAATCGAAAAAACATTCCGTAATTGGATTACGATGCAAAAGAGACAAATGTGCATTATGCAGGACTATATCATCTCGTTCTTACCACATTACATCGAACATTTATAGAATTGTAGTACATAGCTAATCGCTGAAATACCTAATTTTTCGCGCCTCCGATGCGTTTATGATTGTTTCTATTTTTGGCTGAATGTGTGAAAGCAGGACAAGACTCCAAGAGATACCATAGCACTGAAAGGCGGGCAACAGGCAGTCGTTACTCACACAACGAGATGTATCAAATTCATTCATGTTTCAAACAGATTCCGCATTGGGCATTTGATTAAACATGGCAAGATATCAAGCTTGAGTCGCCAATTTATTTGTAACGCGAAATAGCGAGATCTCCCACTGTGTTGTAACATGACACCTGAAGTACTCTCGTTATCACAGACTAGAGAAGAATCAGAGAAAAAGGGCACATTGGCATTGATCGTTCAGTGAAAACACTCGCCATGCATTAATTACGAATACGTGGTTATGCCATGAAATAGTACCTTTAGATTTGCGATTAAAAAGGGGGGATATTCTAGTTTGGAGAAGGGGGTGTTTGGACACCCGAAACACCCCCTGGCTACGCCCCTGCTGCTACCTATCAAAGGCAGTCTTTGGTGAAATTTAAAAAGTGGGTATATAACAACAACGCATATCATGAAATACCTCACTGAAATATAAAATCACAGTCATCATATCATAGTAATAGAGAGCTCGCATGAAATGGACCATTATCGTTTCGAGAGGAAATCATTCTGTTATCGATTGTGATGCTACATCACAATGTCCTTGTTTACAGCGTCGACAAGGAAGATATGCGCATCATTGATGAATACAGCTCCTTCACTGAATCAGCGCGGGAGCTAGGACACGACAACAAACTCAACAGAATCGACAGCATCGCAACCGAAGACACGTCCCTGTCGCCGCCTTCGCACGCGCGTTCCAACAAGACAATGAAAAAGTCGTCGGGCTGTAACCTGATAAACTTCTTGCTGAAGGGCATCGCCCGGGAAGACGACATGGACGGTTCCAAGACATCGCTGCTGAAGAAAGACGGGAAATCGTCAAACGACAGGCCTGATGTCACGAAATCGCCGATGGAAAAGAATCATATGACGGCCGATGAGGCAAGCGGTGTAAACAGATTATTCTGTGTACTTTAATTTCTAGACTTCATTTCTAGACTACCAATGTAGATCGTCAATGTAAGCCTAACGCAGTGTGGACCCTTGATCCAGACTTGTACAAACTACTGGATTTTCAAAACTCGCCGTTAGAACTGGAACTAACGACCTTAAATTATCCGCAACTAAGTACAACACAACTAACTAGATCAGGGGTTTTCAACCTGGGGGGCACGCCCCCCTTGGGGGGCGCGGGAGGCTCTCAGGAGGGGCGCGAGAGATTGACAAAGTCTGTATAAATTGTGACTAAACATGTGTTTCACAACCATTCAGAAAAGACGATTGTTGAAGATTAATAAACTTATTTCGTATTCTAGAAAGCTTGCCAAACTCAAACTCCAACTTATCGTAGACCCCGGTCGACGCCTAATTCAATTAGTATGTGTTGGCGGCCGTATACATGCAAATTGGAATTACGAATTCACTCCCGATTTTTCCAAAGATTTTATTTAATCTTGAAATTTTCTTCGCGCTCCGCGCAATTCAACAAGACTTTGATTTCAATGCAGTAGCGCCCTTCTTAATCTGAGCCTGAATGGGAATCGTCAAGAAATAACTATTCATTGGCGGCACTGAAAAATTTTCGCGCTCCGCACGACAGCATGCACTCCCAGCAACTATTCATAACATTGCCACTCGCGATAACGGTGCGTACAATAAGCCGTTGTGAAAAGTAGAATAGTCCGGAGTTCACCGGGAATGGATATAGACAGTTTACAATAGGTGTTTTGCGTCCAGATCCTTCATTGCGGCTATGCCCTGGAATGCGGCCTTGGGCTACATAAGTAATCGAAATGCGACCATGATTAGCAAAAAGGTTGCCCACCTCTGTATTAAATGATGTGCTTTTTTTGACATGACGATAAATGCAAGGGGGGGGGGGTCAGGAGGGCGCGATTATTTTGACCATCGCCAAGGGGCTCGCGTGTCAAAAAAGGTTGAGAACCGCTGAACTTCATTTTATCGGAAGTCGACTCTGCTTTCCACATAAACATCGGTATAAGTGTCAAATGGGAGAGGGTTTCGACCCCCAAACCCTACCCCATGGTCACGCCACTCATAGTGGTGATGACTCTAGCTGGCAATGCCAGCCAGACCATCACACTAACACCGAACGTGTTTCATAGTTGTCCGGCAACTAATTTTTTCGAATGCGCAATGCGGTGGTCAGTAGTTAGGCAATCATTGCTTTCCTCTGATTGCTTCTGTTGCACGTTACATTGTCGCCATTGTCTTGTCATTCTATCCTTTTCTGTTCTGCTGTATGTTGTGTTCTGTTGTATGTTGCTTAAAGCCACCTTGGTTACATTTACTTCAATTAAGCTTTAGTTAGTTATGTCGACGCGATAGTCAGTTTACGACACGCAACTCAAACTAGAACTACTCAAAACATATGAACTGCCTAGATTGATAGTTTATGCAAGTCTGCTGTACCTCCTTGCTACGTACCTGAAAAAAACGTTTGTTTCGTCGTTTTGTGCGGATTGGGGGTCATCATGCGATTCGTTGCTGATTCGGGGACGAGATTTCGAAATGAAATTTTCATAAACCTTTTGCGGTGAATCGATTCATTGGCCTATTCAGAATCGCATTTCGGTATGATCGTAAATGTAAATGAAGTGATTGTTTCAAAATATTAATCCCTCCTAACTATAGCTTGTATAAATCCTGAGGATGCAAAAGATTTTATCCAATCTCAGTAAGCACAGTAATTTGACGAAGAATCATATGATATGCGTTTAGGATTCAGCGGACTCGGACGTAGGTCACGGCGGCGGCTCAGAAGACGAAGGCACCGACGACAAGCGTAGAAGCAGTTTGTCGTCCTTGGACGAAGCAGTACCCCAAAAACCTCAGAGTAAAACCACCGGCGACGTAGCGGTCTGCGTCGGAAAGCACGCCATCGAAGAACCCGAAGAGAAACCAAGCGCCAAAAGGCCGAAAAGCGCTTTTCCGCACGCGGGGCCTGGCAACTCGCGCACGATGCCGCGGAACGGTAAAAGAATGCAAGAACCGATGAAGCACATCGCTAGCGAGGGCAGTTTGAAGTCGCTGGGTGGTCGATTTACTTTCGGAAAGAACAGAAAAAGCTCGAAACGAAAATTGCCGGCTCCCAAACCCGCGAGAAAAGGCGATTTTAGTGTTCCTTTCTTCGGGCAGGTGGACGACGAAAGGCTCAACGCTCAAATGAGAAATTTCAACATCCAGAAAAACAACAAGTAGGTCCTTATCGACGCGTATAATTATAGCTTTAAAATAGCTATAAAATTAACTATAAAATCGGTCCAGCCTTGTTGTTGGCTGTGCTCAAGGTGGTTTTCGGCCACAATGGTCGTTTACGCAAGACCACACTATTCTTCATTATGATTCCTTGCCAACTTGTAGCACGACCCACTTCTAGGATCCATTTCCTTATC
This sequence comes from Botryllus schlosseri, assembly GCF_051294905.1. Taxonomy (NCBI): domain Eukaryota; kingdom Metazoa; phylum Chordata; class Ascidiacea; order Stolidobranchia; family Styelidae; genus Botryllus; species Botryllus schlosseri. The sequence continues at coordinate 18,135,812 of NC_137243.1, read as the reverse complement.
AACTTTGTGAACTTCACATTCCAATTGTAATGTCTGCTGTGGTTTGAACAGATACTCGTCTACTTTCGCCGCGCACGCGTGGGTCGCGCTATTCGAATTTGGCAATGGCCAAAACAACTTATACCAGACATAGTGACTCAGTGACATCACCATTTTTTTTTAGTAAAATTGTAGTGAAAGAGAGCTCTTTGTCAGCGAGACAGCCATGACGTTTCTTCTGAAGGGAGTCCTCCTGATGACAGGTGGCTTTAGCACAAAATTATTGCTGTCCACCATATCAGAATAGATGTTGTCGAACAATTTATCGATGTATATCATGATAGATTCCCAACCCATGGGTGACATTTGACACACACTAATTTTGAATGTATAAGATATAGGAATAGGACGTTGTATATTTTTGTCCTTGATGTTTTTTGCGGCATATACCACGACTTGTGATATACATACACACGATCTGTGCATATGCATACCATGAGTGTATGATGTGCATATGTCACTGGGCAAGAAAGATACAGATATAGCCTTGTTAGGCTTTCTAAATCTTGCTCCACCCATCCATTTTACCCCGATAATGCTTCAGCGCCAAGCGGAGAAGCCATGGATACCAGATATAATCTGGTCGGGAAACTGCAACCCCCAATATTGCCCATAAAGTTGGAAATAGCCGTTGCTACGTTTAATCAGAACATCGCATACTTATTGGTCACCTCGTCGAAGCAACCTTAACAGGTCCTTAATTGCGGGAATCCGATTGCTCGTAACAATGCCGATTTCTTACTTCGTCGGAAATTTCTGAGAATCAATTGCTCTGGCCAGACCATGAGTCATATTTTCTTAATCAATTCGACAATAACCTTTCTTTAAAATTAGTTCTCACGAATCATGCGTTGGGGTAGCCAGCTATTTCTATATATCTGGTAAACATTACCATTATCTGAGTTGCTAGTTCAGGGTACAGTACATGAAGATTGCTTTTATTACAACATCCATTGCTTTGCAACATTCATCGCGCCCGAAAAGTCTTTGAATTTATATAATTGTATTACTGCAATGGATGTTCTTGAATGAAAGCAATTACCATATATATGTCAAGTGTCAATATTCTGTTGCGCAACCCTGCAGTTCTATGTGTCTCATCGAATCTATAGGTTATTTTTCTGCGATGTCCTGCTCCTTTGTCACTGTTGCAAACGTTCTAGATATAGGAGTTCTAGATATCCCTGGCAAAGTTTTGTTTTTATTTTCTCAAATTGCAGCATATGATAAAACGATAACAAACCGGCAAAAAACGAAAACAAAGCCAACCTAGTTTGTGTCTACAAAGGAAGTTCCTGTATATTCTAAAAATAGTACAATGAGATTAAGCCATCTGTTCTCCTTGATTAATCGAATGTTCATGCCGGTGACGTCATATTTAGTGATACAATTGTTGATATGCGATGTTCTTTTCAATTCTCTACTAGTTGCTGGCGATTACCACTGACGAGTGGCAGCCGAACATCTTCGGGTGTATTTCAATATGAATACATTATTCAATAGTATATTGTAGTTCTGGACCACAAATAGCCTCTTTGAATGATTATTTGCTGCTCCGAATGGCTTATAGTGCACAAATATTCTTGTAGTGATTATATCATTCAGAATCATTTCCTGTTTCAGGCAGAAATCTGTAATCGCGCTGCAGCGCAACGCGCGCAGGGTGAAATACCCCGGAAACGCTTATCTTCCCTACAAAAACCTGCAGCTGTGGCCGTCCGATCTGAGCGCGCCGGACTATGCGTCTATGGCAAGCGGCGCCGAAGAGAGGCCAGACTTTGATTCGCCTTTCGGATCCATTAATTCTTTCGCGACATCGGTGCCCTCTCCTCGACCGCTGCGATTCTCGTACTTTTCGAAGCGCACCCACCTCGAGAGCTTGTGCTCGTCGTGTATGACTAGCCCGGGAGGTGAGTTCAATTTGTTGGCTTTTCAAGTATACGGCGTGATCTGCATGAAAACTGGGGTCGTTCAAAATAATTTTTTTCTTCAAATTTGACTAGCTAGTTCAGTGATTCCCAACGTGGGCGATTTGGCGGTCCAGAGGAGCGATAACGGCCAAAAATAACGAAGGGGGCGACGGCGCATTAAAACGGCTATAGTCGAGTTAAGTCAGAGAAGTGACCTTTTTTTTTAGTCAACGCACAAAAATTTAGCTGTAGAAGTGTAATTTTCGGCTCTTAGTCAACTCGCCGGTGATTACAGTTTGTATATTCCCATTTTTCTGTTCCCAATATTTGGGGGGCAATGATCGGTGTGGAGCTTGAAAAGGGGGCGATGAGTCGAAAAAAGTTGGGAATCATCGAGCTAGTTCATAAAATTGTTAACTTGGCTAAAAAATGCTGCACGCCAAATCCGGCTCAATTCCAACCGGCAGAAGCGAAGCAAGTAATTAGAGTTATAAAATTCTGAATTTTCCTGACTACCCCATGAAACTGCTAAGTTGTCTAGAAAGATGATGCGTAACAAGTTCGGCTCGATACCAACCAGTAGAAGCGCAGATATTGAAGTTTAAATTTTTGATCAAAAATAATAGTATTTATGGTAGAGAATTCTATATAATTAGTGATAATTAAAAAATTTCCCACCGTAAATAACAGTGATCCTCACCTACTTAAGTGTTGAAGGTTTATCTAGGCTCCTCCTCGCCATCTCATCCGTGTAAATCAGGGGTGGGCAAACTTTTTAGCTCACGGGCCGCATTCAACATCTGAATCCATTCGCGGGCCGCAGTATATAAAATTGGGATTATAAACCAAATCACAATATTGGCTTTTTCTTATATAGTGAGGACATGGAGATAATAGATATGCTTATATAAAACAAACCAAACATTGCTTTGATGATATCGTACACGCGCCAGAAACAGTGGCGAGATTTCATAGGCTGATCTTCAAAACTATAGAGATAAGGCGGTTGTCCCGATTCTTAGAACAGGATTGAAAATTGAATCTGTTTAGCAGCGATCTGTTCGTAGATTTACTAATTCCACTTTTGTTTTTGGCTCCAGGACACACAATGCGGACAGCACGATAACCATGTTAGCTTCAAACACGCTTCTACTATATGTGTAGATAAAATATATCGGGCTGTCGCGCCAGAAATTCAAATAAATTCGTTTTAAAATGGGTTTGATATTTATTAGATATGATAAGATTACTAGCTATTAAGCAATGAACAATTTACGGCGGAGAATCAATACGACATACGTCCTCCTTTAAAAGGATTTTTCCTCGTTTTCCAATAAAGCTAAAATGTGATCTGAGGGCAGCTAAATGTCGTCGTTTTTGGCAATTCGTCCTCCTTTATGGCAGGATATTGTACAAAAATGCCATAGTTAACATTAAATGTGGATGTCGGTGCTAGCGAGGGCATTAAGGCATGGTTGCCTTTGCCTAGGTCAACCCAAATAAACTGGACCTGGGAATGGGTATTTTGGATTGTAACGAAAAAATGACCATTTTTAGTCAGCCCGCCTATGGCTGGCGGCCGTATGCTGTCGAAATATTTGAAATGAGGCCGTGGACAACAAAAAGGTTGCCCACCTCTGTATTAGAAGTAGCCTGAAAACAAAACTATTCTAGTAAAGTACAGTACATACTCTTAGCGAAAAATGTGGGTATTCACGCGCGTGTACCACCCGTGATATATGGGTGTGAATATACACCTGTTGTAGACGACACCAGACTCACACCAAGGTATAAATCAAACACAACATTTCAATCCAAATGATGCTTGCAGCTACGGACGCAGGAAGGTGTGCACGTAGTCACGTATGATTTATAACCGCGACATAATTCTGAGCTAGGTTCTGTTATCGTGTAACTATTTTCGGTAAGAGTGCAGTACCAATACGTGAGTAGCTAATAAGTAGAAGTAGGCCTAATTTGATATACTACTACGATTACTTTTTAGGTATTTGGATTGCTATAATAGTAAATCTCAAGTTGTAACTCAGTAAACTACGCAATTATTGACGAGTCGCATTCATCAAATATTCAGATTTATTGACGCTCGCAGTTGCCGCATGTCTTCTCTGCTTATTATTCAGCGCCTTTTGCGGCATATGCGTGCGCATCCAATTTCTTGGCTGATGGACTTCCAGTTTCCGCTGTTGCGACGTAGCAGTCGCTGGTCGACCGAAGTCGACTTCAAGGAACATACAATTATACCTGCGATTTTACAACGTCTCCAAACGCGAACGCTTCCTTTCTCTGAAATCCGCAACCGCATCTATTTTTGCAGAATGAGCCAATGTGAATGCGCACGTAGAGTATGAAAGGGCGCATTCAGATTAACTCGTATGAATAGAGTCATAATTCGGGATATTTAATTCGCGCTTCAAATTCAGGGCCGAAGCTAAAGGGATGGAAATCTCCTTCGCGCAAATTTCACATTCGACGTCACTAGATCATTGTAGTTGTCTATTTAGAATAATTAGAGTGAAATGCCGATAATCTAATTTGACAAATGTTTCTATGCTCTTGATTTTAATTCTAACATCATTTCTTGTTTTCCTGAAAATGCTGTTGGAGAACTGCAGGCTATAGCGCGAAACGAGCCAAGACATAATTTGTCATTCTCCGTGCTTATGGGAATGAAATTAACTTAATTTTTATTGTATTCTTTTTTAGTACTGAATTTGATTCAATTTCCCAGTTTTTGCGAATGCAGTAATTATAATCTAATTTGGAAAAGTTGTAGGTTGTGATGTGACTTGTCTCGCAATCCATCCGTGACATCGTGTCATTGTTAAAAAACTTTCGCCCCGCAAGACTTTGATGAAACTATAGATAACTAACCTAGGGTAGGTAAGTTATCTATATTTAAACGCCTCTCCTAAATTAATTTGCACGCCTACCTCTAACACGCTATCAATTCCCTTCCAGTATACGACGACTACACCCCGGCATCCGCCTTCATGAACGCGTCGTCCAGCAAGATGAAAGACGACGTGAGTAACCGCGTCAGCATGCTGCCGTTCACAGAAGACCTTCGCCGGCGTCTACGTGTGGTCAGCACCAGCTCCCCAGCTTCCTCCAAAGTCACGTCGCCTCTGCTCATACGAACGCAGCTAGGCAGTCAACCCCCGCCTTATTCCGCGCAGAGATCAAGCTTCAGCGAAACAGACGACCAGCTGCTCACGTTCAGTCCCACTGTCAGCGTTACGGCCAACGGCGCGAACACGGTGTTAAAGGCGATCGGCGAGGCTACACACGCAGAAATCTACAAAGAAAGCGCCTCGGACGCCAGCACAGCTCTTGGCACGGAATCCCAGCTGCCCGTGAGCAGCGCAGGCAGCGACACTGATAGAAACGACCTAGCGACCAGCAATATTGAGGTAACAGATGAAAGAAAGCGTCACAAGAGTGTAAACATATCTACTAGTTGCCCGTTACCGGCACAATGCGAATCGCTTTCAGTCGCCGAAAATCACGTAGATGGCAAGCTGCCCGGTACCGATGTAATAATAAATGTCAATAATGAAACTACGAACGCACCAGTCAATAATGAAACTATGAACGCACCAAGTTCTAACGAAACAGCGGAGAGCAGTGCGATGCACAGCAATTCCAATTCCGAGACTCTGATCGATTTCAGTAGTCCTGCTAACGTCACGGACGACGGAGTAACGCTTATCACGGAAACCTCGTTTACGAAGGATCAAAAAAATCAAGATTTGTACAGTCCTGAATCTTATGTATCCAGAGATCACGCTTACCGTAAACTAAGCACGGATGATAATCCCCTAAATATTTTTGGTACTACAAGTACAGCGGATGACCCGGAGTCCGCATTTACAAGTCGGGCTGCTGAACCACACGCTGTCGTGCGAGATGGAGTGCAACCGAATACAATTTTGGCGAAACCGCCTCTACCAAGCAAATACCGAGTGGCGTATTCAAAATATGCGGTGTCCATGGAAAATGACTCGCAGATTAAATGCACAGACGTAGGCAATGAAATTCTAGCTGAAAATGCTGGCGCGGTTGTGATTGACATTGCTTGATGTAATGCTCTGCCGCATTCACGAATCTTGAATCTTAATCCTAGGAGGAGAGCGAGCTTGTGGAATGATATAGTCCTATTTACCTGACGGTGCAATGGGTTGTTATAACACTGGCTTCACAGCATTTGTAAATGTATTTTGAGATCTAAATTTCTCCATATGGAAAACAATACGCTTGCTTTTGAATCGAATCAGTTCGCCGTTTCCGCTGTTTATATATTAACATGCCCAGGGCCCACTGTATAGTAAGTTATTTTTTAGTAAGTTATTTTCTCAACGGTTCAATTTCTTCGTTTTAGTACAATTTCTGCTGTAGCCTATACCCTTGTTGTTAGTACAGTACAATTTCTGCTGTAGCCTATAGTCCTATACCCTTGTTGTTAGTACTTCTATTTTGTAACGATCTATTCGCGACTATATTCCTGAATCAGGAATTGATATTTTATGAGAACATGCCGAACTACTGCTACCCAACGTAGCAAAACCACACATTTACTTGGTTCTCAAGTCTGGTCTCTTCTGCAATCATTCAAACGCTATACATTCTAAACTCGCATCCCTAGAAATTATCATAACGCGTACCAGTACTGTACACTTGTGTGGATGGACATGTAAATAAATAATTGTTCTGTACCGAATTGTGCCAATGATCGGAGCTGTATAAGAGGAGATAGTCGAGTAAATCTAATTCACATAAAACAGACTGAGAAAGGATAAATATGTAATATTTAATATGTGCATATTGTGCAACTACCAACATTGGTCGGAGGTTTATCTTGGGTCCTCTTTGCTTACGTCGCCGTCGTACAGCGACAAAAAATAAACAGAAAAAAAAACCGATGAAAGAACGCAGTCACAAGGAGGAATGGATTGAGCGAGAAAGAGACGCGGAATAGAGATTACCACCGAAAAAAGAACTGTGACATCGGGCACTAGGTCGGGGCAGATGTCAGTTTAAGAGACTGCATCCGGTCGTTCGGCATCCTATGTTTGGTGTTTCGACTGCATTTGTCATTTTAAACCAGGCTGATACTCTTCATTTTTTATTCCGTATTTACCGACTTGTAGCACGGCCCACTTCTAGGCTTCTTTTTAAGACACCGTTTATGCCCAACCTTTTTCGACTCATCGCCCCCTTTTCAAGCTTCACACCGATCATCGCCCTCCAAATATTAAGAAGCGAAAAATAGTCGTACAAACTGTAATCACCGGCGAGTTGACTAAAAAAAAGGTCGACTTTTCGCCTCAACTGCGAAATTACACTTTTACAGCTAAATTTTCGAAGAGCTTCTTGGAGGTACAGAACTTCAATATACAATTGAATAGTATATTCATATTGAAATGAACCCGAATATTTTCGGCTGACACTCGTCAGTGGTAATCGTCCGCAACTAGTAGAGAATTGGAAAGAGTATTGTATATCAACAATCGTATCACAAAATTTTCGTGAATTAACTAAAAAAAAAGGTCATTTCACCGACTTGACTCCAAGCTAGCCGTTTTAACGCGCAATCCCACCGTTAGTTATTTTCGCCCCCTTCGTTATTTTCGTCCCCATAGACCGCCAAATCCCCCCCGGGGCAATATCGCCACACCGCTGGTTTACGCGGATCACGAGGCGTGGAAGAGCCTAGATAAACCTCCAACAGGAATTCTGGAGTCGGACTCGAATCCGCAACCCATTCATGTTGCAGCTGTGGATTTTACCACTACGCTATCTCGCCACATTTCGGCATCCTATCTGTTCATTACATCGCATAGTAGCCTACATTGTGTGTCTTATTCCGATTAAAATATAATAACTTGTCATAACTGATTACAGTGATTAGCCTACACATCCCATTGCCCATTTTTTCAATTTCATGATAGAAAATGGTGACTACTCAAATTATCTGAAAACTGCCAGAGTTGTCCCGGTTTACAAAGCCGGAGATAGAACTAATGTCACCAACTACCGATCTATATCTGTCCTACCGTGACTTGTGTTCGAAAAATTGCTCCGCTCCCGCCTTGCTCCGCTCCCGCTTATCTTCGTTTCTCGCCAAGATGTCTATCATTTCTCCACAACAATTCGGCTTCCGCAAAAATCATCAAACCTCGCATGCCCTGGTTAACAGTGGCTGAACAGTACTATGACATCTTGGAGAAACGAAGTGTGGGGTGTAGCATTTTTCTTGATCTAAAAAAAGCGTTTGACTGCGTCGATCACAGTATTCTTCTCCCAAAATTGGCGCGCTATGGGTTCCGGGGTCCACAACTAGAGCTCATGAAAAGCTGCCTGACTGGGAGATATCAAATGGTTTCGATATCCAACTCTTCGTCCTTCCCCGCCTTGTTACCTGTGGTGTTCCGCAAGGCTCTGTTCTTGGACCGGTCCTTTTTACTTTATATGTCAATGATATCTTTGAAACCTCATCATTGAATACCACACTGTTCGCTGACGATACTCACCTCCTATCTCACGCACCTACTACCGCAAGCTTGAATGCCGTCACCCGTGATGAAATGCCCAAAGTGCATGAGTGGATGTCTCATAATAGCCTTCGGGTTAACGCTGCGAAATCCCAATTATTGGCCGTGAACTCCTGCGATAACCAAACCGTTGACATCGTTGGCCAACCAATTTCCAACAATAAAAATGCCAAATACCTTGGTGTTTTACTGGATTCGGACATGTCCTAGAAGAGTCACATACAATCACTCAAACCACAACTATCGAAGGTATATGTAGTCTATTTCGCCGCCTTAGCTACACTCTGCCAGTCAGGGTGCTGTTGATACTCTTCAACACTCAGTCTATTCCTATCAAAGTTACAATACGGAATTCTTTGTTGGGGTGCTGCCTGCAAGAATACGATTGACCCACTGCAAAAACTTCAACATCGAATTATCAGTATCATTGCCCAAGCCCCACAGAGGCCTGGATGTGCATCTGATAAATAGCTTCTCAAAAGATTTGGTGTTCTAAACTTAGAAGATATGAGGAAGCTAGAAATTGTCAAGTGTATGTATCAGTTCCATTGCGGTCAATGTCCCTTAGATTTCAACGACTACTTCACCTTGGAGATAAAAGCGCACATGTACAGCACACGCGCGTCAACGAAGAACAACTACCATATGATCCGGACGAAATACAAGAAAACGCATTGCTCTATCAAGCATGCCGGACCCCAATTGTGGAACAGCATCTCGCCGGTTATCCGACAGTCGTTGAGCATGTCCGCATTCAAGTCGAAATACAAGCAATTTCTTCTAAATGAATACTAGCCAGCCTTCAGGATTACCGCACCACGATTGAACAATGAACATCGACCTCGCCCTCCGCCACATGCCACCTCATTTTGTCGCTTGCGTCTTATATTCTCTGCATTACTTTTCATGCAGTGTGCATGCCTCTTCTTTACTTCGCCTAGGCTAAGGTGGGTGTCTGATCTTGAAGGCTACTCCAAGTTGTTTCGACAACTTCCTATCTTTTCATGGTATCGCAGTCGTGTGATGTTTTGAAACGATGAAAATATTAATAAACCTGATTGATTGATTGTGTGTGTATAGTACGCAGATGTGGTCAAAGTAGTCAAGAAAGCTAATCAAGTAGAAGTAGAAGTAGCGACCAAAAAAATCTACTCAGGTACGAGTTGAAGTACTTCTTCCATAAGCAACCTGAAACTACTTGTAGTAGAAGTAGAATTGACTGACTTTGAATCTACTCAAGTAAGTAAGTAGGTATGAAAACGATCGTAATTCGTTCGCATGGATTGTCAAACGCTGCAAATTGAGCTATGCGAAAAGTATGGAGCTCGATTCATATTGATGCATACCAGGAGGTATCCAATATTCGGCAGCATAAGCATTCGTCCACATCATGGGATGAAAATGATAGTATTAATATGGCAATGCGATACTAATCCTCTGTTTACTGGAATAGCACGTTTTAGAAAATATCGTGGTATGGCGCCCTACCCATATTATAAGGTCCGTAGTTTAGTGGAAGAGTAATACGGAGAAGATGTATCGAATACGGTGTAAACAGTTTGCACGATTAGTAAACGTTGATAAAAAATATGCAGGATCGTAAAAGAGCCATATTGTGTAGCTTTATTTAGCGGAAATTAAAGACCTTTACTACACTTGCTTTTATACTTCAACATGTATGTTCTCCAGACAAAAAGAACTGAAACTAATTAGAACTCAAAGTATGATACTGGGAATTGAAAGAGAAATATAAGTACTACTTCTAAAAGCGGGAATGTATTCCATGTCTTTAGTCCAGAAAGTTTCAAAGGTGGTATAATAAAACAGTTCTAAAGGTAAAAAAAAGTCAGAGTCCACTTTTCCAGATTAGGACACGCCATATGGACTGCTAAAGTACAATATGATAAGTGAATGCTAGATTGCGAAACATCAATTTCAAACGTTATGATGGTTCATATATACTGTAATGAAATATTTTATAAGGGTACAATGCGGTGTGAATGAAACCACGCAATCCGCTACCTAAATTATATCAATCGGTACTTTCTCGAAGACATACTGGTCACTCCATATCCAGTGTGCGCAAAGCGCGACGAAAATTCTCGGCTTTACTCTACTTTTATGAAAATCAAATGTTGATACTCCGTAAAAACAGCCCCGAAACTCCTCAGGCTATCTTCCTGACAAACTGAAATTAGCGAAAAGTAAGTAAGTAGATCACAAAATATTAAGAAGTAGAAGTAGCGGGGAATTAGATCTACTCGAGTAAGTACCCAAGTAGCGGAAAACTACTTGAGTACTTCGAAAAAGTAGAAGTACTTCGTTGCTTACCACCTCAGTCCAATTCTCGGAAGGTGGTTACACAGACAATTAGCGGTTTATGTAAATGGAAAATTTTAAGATTGTATAGAAATTCCTCCTGCCCACATACATAAGGATTGGTCAATTTCATGTGATAGCTGACTCCAATACAGACAGATGGAAAGCAGACCTTCATTTAGCAATCATTATTGTGCCGGTAACTCTTGATAAGGTGCACACGGAAAGTCTTCGAGCAGATATATTCTACTGCTATTAATGCAGTTTCGAAAGAAATATTCAAGTTTATTACCGCCAGTCACATTTTCAAATAATACGAATGTTCAATATACAATCCGATACTATACTATTGTGGAAACCTGAGGTTTCCAGAATGTTCTGTATTTGCCGTTTGGGAATTGTGTTGCGCGTGGTATGGCTGGAGACCGCGTGTTGAGTTGGTTGAGTGGGGAGTTGGCTGAGAGCGTGGCCGAAGATGGATGCGAGTGAGTATGTCTCTATGTTTGGTAGCGCGAAGTATTAGTAGTCGGGGGCAGCAGCGTGAAGTAGTGATAGTACGTATTAGGCAGATAAGTCGTGATGTAGTAAGTAGTTGGTCTTGATTTGCAGGCTTGAGTTAGATGTACCGATCGGAATCTCTGCGCGGATAGTTGGCTGGGGCACGGCCTAGTCACTGACGGTACCGCGCTATAGCATCTAGGGCAGTGGTTCCCAACCGGGGGGGGGACTTCCCCCTTGGGAGGAATTTTGGGATTTTTAGGGGGGAATTTGACTTTAGGGTAGTAACGCAAGATGCTCTGGGTTCACAAGATTTTTCGATTTTTAGGGTAGAACTGTAAAGTATGAAACTAGTTCTTTGCAATTGTATGTTTCTTTTGATGGATTCTTAGCTAGATATATGTTAAAATGCTTTTTAAAATCTTTCCTTTCCGTAGAAATTCCACCCCCTGAAAAAGTGAGGCTCGCGAGACGATTTAGTTTGACCCGCGACAGCCACTCGGCCAAATTGCCACTAAGCAGGGAGAAGTCGTGCCGAATTCAACAAAACAAGGGAAAATGTTCATCTTTTTAAGCCAACATCTGAGCTAACGTGAAAAACATACGAAGTCATCGATTCCACTCAAGGCCATCGCAAAAGCGAACTTGGTGATTTATTTGTAGTCCGGAGCTACCTGAATGATAAAAAAACAGGCCAAATTTAGAGCAATGCTACAACAGCGGAAATGCAATGACCTAATTTCTTTTGGTTTGGTCAATTTCTAAATAAAAATGCACCTAGCGTTGAATAATTGAGATGGAAGTAGCCCGCGGTACTTTTTCCAAACTGTAATGCTGTCCGCAGTCAACATAGCTCGGGCATATCTGATTAGTTTGGGCATATATTGCTCAGTCAAGAAATGGGTGGGCGTTAAAATCAACATTTTTAGTCACCGGCAACCTTATCCTAGAGGGGAATTTTGGGTCAAATATCGGCCAAGTGGTCCACGAGACGAAAAAGGTTGGGAACCACTGATCTAGGGAGTGATGTTGCCCCGTTGGTAGTTCGTACTCGCTTGTAGATGGCAAGGCTGCTGCTGGTTTAGGTTCAGGCTGGTGTGTGAGTGTGTAGAGGGCATGGGTGGAGTTTCGTTGCTGTTTGCTGTGCAGAGTGCATGTATCGTATAGGAGTTTTATAGATCGTCTGGGTTCCGTTATATGTGTCCGTGACCGTGAGCATCGCTGTTATGAGTTTTTTGTGTCGTATTAATATAATATTATAACCGCATAGACTTGTGGTTTTGTCAGCTCCGCCTTATGTTGTGTAAGTGCCATTTGAACAGGCGGCAGTCGCAAAGAGACGAGGTCCCCAGCCCAGGAACACAGTACACACCCGCGTTCCCGTTATTGCTACGAGTATATACGCTGTAACGGGGTCACTACACTATAATTGCACGTATTACTTCATCTACTTCCCAACTTTTTGGTAATTGAGCCACAGTAGTCCAACTACTTTCATTTATGAAACAGACGTATGTCAGTGTGTATCGAATAGATTCACGGGCAAGATAGTCGCATATCCGTAGTGCTGGAAGCAGGGCTTTGGAGCAGCCGTAAATTTGCATTGCTCCAGCTCCGACTCCGGAGTTTTCTTCTATCATACATTAGCTCCGGCTCCAGCTCCGGAGCCGCATTATTACCACTGCTCCGGCTCCAGCTCCGGCTCCGGCTCTGAAAACTATCGAAGGTGTCTGTCTATATCAGGGGTGGGCAACCCGCGGCCTGCGGGTCACATGTGGCCTGCGAGACGGTTTTGAGTAGCCCGCGAGCTAATTTCCCATTATATTATCGAAATTGTATTGCTCAAATTGTGAACTTGCAAGGCCAACCAATAATATGATTAGCCTGGCCACGACACTTGGGATATCGATGACTAAAATATCAGTTTCGACGCATTGGCAGATCCAGGGTCCAGTCACATTTTTAGTAAATCGTCGTACATTTCAATAAACTGAAATTAATTTTTTCTTCACGCTTCGCGTGTTTAATTGTCACACGATTTCTTTCTTTGTAGCCTACCCCCACCTGAAAATGAAAAAAGCCTGATTTAACCGATTGAGTCTCACTATATTCGTAATTACGAGAGAAAGTATTTTCGCGTTTGTGCTCATAGAAAGATCGTCGGCGATGAAATGTCGGCACAAAATTATTGGCATATGTTTGCGGAAATCTTCGATATCGATATGTCCAGATTCCGAATAGTCCTGTCCTTGCAAACTGAGCCATCGGGCGGTATACAGTCGACCCGCAATATACCCAAGTAATAATAATATTAACTTCGAAGATTTTACGCGCCTGGCGCGGCTAGTGGGAAGCGCACTCGTTCGTCAATATCATGTGGCCCTTTAGCCGAAAAGGTTGGCCGCCCCTGGTCTATATAGATTACTAATTTACCCGCGGGTTAGTTATCCATAGTAATCTAGCATCTGTCAGCTGTCAGTAACATATCGGTTGCAGTAACGAAGATATAGGCCGGGTTGTAATGACTCGAGTCATGATTTTCTGATGACTCGACCTGACTCGAGTCATTTTCTCAAAATACGGAAATGACTCGACTCTACTCGAGTCAATCTGAGTATTGACTCGACTTGGACTCGAGCCATTGCGCATGACTTGAACCAAGTCATATGACTCGAGACTCAGACGGTCAAGACCGACATTTCATTGTAATTTCGAAGAACAGTAAAGTATAACCACCCCATTGGGATTTCGGCTATTGGTCCTGGTACTTGAAAATTCGATCGGAAAGTGCTAAAAGTGAGGAATATTGGTATATTATAAATGCGGACCATCCAATATCATCAAACAGAGTTATAAAAGTGGGTTTAACGCAACGTTAACTGCAAACTGAGCAGTCAACACAATGACTTGGACTCGGACTCGAGTCATAATACCATGACTCGGACTCGATCCTCTGCTTGATGACTTGGACTCGGACTTGACTCGGTGGTAAATTGAAAATGACTCTACTTGACTCGAGTCAAAACTAGAAAAGTGAGATTGACTTGTGACTCGGAGCTTGGTGCAACGAAATCACGTTTTTATCCTCTCTCCCATTTCGCGTAATACATAGTGATCATTATTTTCGAACCGTATACAATTGGCCAACAAGGTTGTGCTGATGATGAAATTGCGGGTATGCCGAATACCCACAATATCCACAGGCATATTTTGCATACCGAGGTTCGGCACTCATGTATGAAAATTGAACATTGAACATATGACTGCTCTGCTGTTAAATCCCCAGGAACATGCGGGTTAGTCGGAAAAGGTAGCGCCAAAAAGGAAATGATTCTTAATTTCGCGAAGGCCTGCTATTGAATTATGTGAACTCAGCAGATATGGTTGTTGCGTGTATAATAGCATCTTATGAAATACGTCGGAGCCGGAGCAACCCCTCAAATAACAGGCTCCAACTCCGGCTCCGGCTGAATTTTATGTAGAGCTCCGGCTCCGGCTCAAGCTCCGGTAAAAATTCACGGCTCCGGGGCTCCGGCTCCGGGCTCCGGCTCCGGCTCCAAAGCCCTGGCTGGAAACCTAATAAGCAAATCCGAATTTTGCGAACCTGGATCTGGACGGGGCTCATGCACTTTCGGACCAAAAACCGATTTGTTCCGTAAGGCTGTAGTGAGTTTGGTCCGAAAGTGCACGAGCCCCGGTAGGTCTGTCTTTTAGTCGGTAGGTTGCAGTATCATACTATATGTCGCCCGAAACCGCTGGAATCGAGTTATTGGCTATGACACACCATATATATATAACTTGGCGTTACCCACGATTAGGATAACCAAACACGTTAGTGCACGCCAGTGTTGGGATCAAGTCACTACCTTCGAGTCACGAGTCATTTCGAGTCATTGCACATTTTGACTCGAGTCAAGTCAAGTCAATCGATTTTCGAAGGTGACTCGAGTCAAGTCAAGTCACGAGTCAAGTCTCAATTCAAGTCAAGTTGCCTTTTCGAAGTATGAGGCATGGTTACGTCATTGGATTTTGCTCTGTCTGAAATACTGATTGAGTGGTCATGATTGCAAACCAATGAACGAATATAGAGGTAAATATACATGCAAGAAGGTGCTTCATTGCCCACATATCCGTAGAACTGTTAAACTAAGTAAGTAATGGCATAGTCTCAGTTTATATTTACCACTTTACCATCCAAAATAGAGCGTAGAGAAAGGGATTGATAAGATGAAATACATTACATTTCCCATTTACAAATTGATTCGATACAATTCCAGCCTGTGTCAATGGTTAAGGACTATATAGAAGACTTTATAGAATACTATATTCGAATTCAATTTCAGTAGAACAGGAGGTTCGGTTGAGGTAAGAACATAGAGAACAGAAATTGCTGACAGTAAATTCAAAAAATAACCTAACCGTTAATATCGCTGGTCAGCCCGTTTCCAACACAGATAATGCCAAATATCTCGGAGTTTTACTGGACTCGAACATGTCCTGGAAGAGTCATATTCAGTCCCAAGAAGCTAAATTATCACCGAAGTGCGGCCTGTTCTACAGCCTTAAGCGCTTCATGCCAGCATGGGTTCTTCTGATACTCTTTAAATCCTTAATCCAATCGAAGTTACACTATGGCATCCTCTGTTGGGGGGCTGCCAGTAAAACTGCACTCAAGCCACTGCAAAACTACAACATAAAGTACTCCGAATCATAGCTAGGGCCCAAAAGGGGCCTATGGCTGCCCATCCAACAAGTCGCTGCTGAAGAGATTCGGTGTCCTAAACATAGAAGATATGCGGAAACTAGAAATCGCCAAGTTTATGTATCAGTTCCACTGCGGTCGTTGCCCCGAATATTTCATTGACTTCTTTACCTCGGAATCAAAAGCGCATAAGTACAACACACGCGCGTCCACGTCGTCCAAATATCATATGATCGACCGAAAAGATCATCGCTCTATCAAATATGCCGGACCTGATGTGTGGAACAGTATCCCGCCGGCCATCCGACAGTCGACGAGCATGTCCACATTCAAGTCGAAATACAAGCAATTACTACTAAATAAATACAGTCCATCCTCAAGATTACCGGACCACGACTGACCTATCGATCTCGCTTCCCATGACATGCCGCCCTATTTCTTGTCGCTTTCTTCTATGCTATATTCTTTACTTTCATTAAGTGTACATGCCTCCTCTTTACATCGCCTAGGCCAAGGTGGGTGTCAGATTCCATAGACTACTCCTTGTCGCTTCGACATATTCCTGTCTTTTCATTGTATCGCATTTTTTGTGGTGTATTGAACTGATAAAATTGCTAATAAACCAATGATGATGATGATGAAATAGACATTATTACTAGTTTACGACAACGTGAGCTGTAAGCTTCGATCACTCCGTTTGCGTTCGATTTATTTGTGAGAGAACAATGGAGGATCAGTGAAACGCACGATAATTGAATGATTGGTCGCTCTCACGGGCTACACCAGCGTTTCGCGAACAATCCGAACATATGCAAGATATAGTGATTTTTATCGACACCGATTACTTGATGACTTGAAATTGACTCGTGAATTTTGCTCCGAGTCACGAGTCAATCCATATTTCTGATACGCCGAGTCAAGTCAAGTTATTTTAGCAAAGTGACTCGAGTCAAGTCAAGTCATACGAAAAGGTGACTCAAGTCAAGTCATGACTCGAGTCATCCCAACACTGGTGCACACTGATTTAACTATATCAGGTGTGGGCAAACTGCGGCCTGCGGCCCGCAACACCGTTTTGTGCGGCCTGCGAATGGCTCAAGAAACGTATTAAAATTATTGATAAAATGCGTACTAAGAAAATCTAATTATTGCAGGGATGCTATTAAACTTTTTCCTATTATATTTCACCACGATAATGATATGCTATATTCTTACTATAGTCTAATTTTCTTTCATTGCTGGCGCGATAGCCCAACTTCAAGACCCACGCATTTTAAAAAGGTTTCACTTCAACTGCCAAACATCGCAGAAAGTCAAAACGGGAATGACTTTCGGATCACGAGTATAATTTTACATCGACCACTCGAGCAAGTTTATTGCTGTCAGTGCTGCACTTGGAAAAACCGATTCGCGCGTGTGTTAGGTAGATTTGTTCTCTCTATGTGCAGAAATCTTTAAATTTATCAAATCTATATATTTTAGTGGGAGAGTATATGAAGCTAACATGCTTATGACGCTGTCAGCATTGTGTGTCCTGGAATTCAACCAAAAGTAGAATCAGCAAATATATAAAGAGATCACTGCTCGTGCTTACAGATTCAACTCTCCATCTTGTTCAAGGAATCGGGAGAACCGACTTTCTTCCCTAGTTTTGAAAACTGGTTATTGAGGTTGACCAGCTGATGAAATCTCGCCAATGTTTCCGACGCGTGTACGATATCATCAAATCAATGGTTGGTTAATATTTCCATATCCACAATTCCACATTATATAATTATATAGTAATTATAATCAAATACCAATATTGCGTTTTGGTTTATAATCCCAATTTTATATAGTGCTGCCCGCGAATGGATTAAAATGTTGGCTGCGGCTCGCGGGCTAAAAAGATTGCCATCCCTGAACTATACCCTTCGAAGTCGTAATAAGTTTTACCATATATTTGACGTATGATCCATCAATACGCGGCCGCCAACACATGCATTTTACATTACGCGCTCACTGCCGCACAAATATGCCTCCCCTGCCTTAGACCAACGAGCCGACATGCGCCTCAAATAGGTTCACCTTTAATACATTGGTTTGAAAATATCTCCTGTATTCATGGATATTAAATACACAAAGAAAAACCTAACCTCATCTCACGGGCTCGTCTGGAATTTGAACTCGGGACCTCCCGCATCCTAAGCGAGATTAATACCCCTAGACCAGTGCCTGCCTACCTTTTTCGGTTCACGACCCACTTTTCACGGAAATTTTATTGCGCGACCCTTCAGACGCCCTTTTGCGACCAACGTACAAACCACTGGTCGTGGGCGCCAGTTTTTATGTTGTCAGTGCGTTACAGTTATCTGATTGCGCCTAGCGTGAATATTTTCCCGAATTCATGATGGCATTCGGTCAATGATATTGGCAATTAATACATATCTTACTATGAATTTTTGGTGACAGAAATATTTGGAGACAGCCATTTAGACGCCTATAGTCAATGGACAATTCGGCATATATATACCGAAGTTTTCAATCCTTTTCGGCAGAGGTTTTAACACCGTCGATCTTTCTAGATGCGCATGTCGCGGAGTCGCATGTTGGCCGAAACTTCATATGTCTTGGTATGTCGTAGTGCGGTAATGGTCGACACCGAAAGGCCTATTTCTATAAATTATGCGTATTAATTTATTAGGAAGATGGGTACCCCATAATGAAACCAAGACATCTAACGATCAGACATGGGGTAATCGCGATTAGTAATCGTAATCGATTACGACGATTACAGCATTTTCAAGTAATAGTAATCGCAATCGATTACATTCGAAAATATTCCGTAGTAATCGTAATCGACTACTTCCCATATCTAATCGATTTCTTTGTGAAAGAACGATTACTTTTTTATTCGTGCAAGGACTATGACATAAACTGAACTTGCCCTAGTGATAACACAAACGTATGATTTTCAAACGCCTCTGTTCATTAATACGTCAGAATTATCACACTTGCTCGTCATTGCATATGAAGTATCCACACATTGTAAATAGGTATTCGATGGACATTGTAGTGCGAAAGTATGAATAATTGAACAGTGAACACTCGCCGTGCTGTATATCAGGTTATCAATACACTCCAGACGCCACTACCTCGCCGCAGGATAATAATCAACAATCTGCCTATAGTTTCAAATAGTAACTAATGTATTAATGTTTGGTTATGCTGAGTTGAACGCAGTTTCACTGTGCTGCTTGGCGAGCAGTAGGCCTATGTAGAACAAAGATTAGAAATTTTGTACTCGTCAAATAAAACATTACGATTTCCACAACGAGGCATTAGAATGAACAACCGCTGATATATATCATAACCGAGACGTTTACAGCTTGCAGTATCTGTATGTAGTGGAAGGCAGAATTTTATGTTAACTTTATCTTATTCTCATATGACTCTACACTTGAAACGGGCGCCAATCGTTATTGCGCAATTCTTTACTAAACATTTGGACCCGCCGCCGTAGCCACCCGGTTATAAACTATGTTAGCGAGGGTTGTAGCTAGAATCAGGACCAAAACATCAATTCGTTTCTCACTCCAAAAGTTGATCTTAAGCCCCCATAGCGCGGTCAATTTTCAAGTTGAGGAATGAATTTCGTCAATAACATTGGCAATTGCATCATATTACTATTCATTTTTATCCTCTCTCAGCCCCCGATGGTCTCATTTATATGTAGAGCTGGGGGCACGTAATTCATAATTACAACATCTGGTATGTAGTTATATAATTACTTTATTGTATATTGTTATACTTTATTGTAAGTCGTTATACTTTATTGTATGTTGTAAATTCGTGACCTTCGGTCTGTTCTTCGGCCAAAAGATAGTATAGTCGCCCAAACGTAGCAGACTAAATGAAAAACTTTCGTGAGACGCGCACACAAATTATCATGTCTTTATTAGGGCTGGGCACAATGATTCGAGTACTCGATTCTGAATCGAGTAATTATTTTAATGATTCGAGTCGAGTACCAAAAGACGATGTTTTCGAGTACTGAAATTATACGCTCCTTGCTACTGAAAATTATTTTATGAACGAGAATTATGGTTTCGATACTATTTACCGCTGTGTAAGCCTTGAATCCTTGATTGGCCGTATCGCAGTATACGAAATACAAAACTACGACCTTTACAGGAAAAACATTTCCGAAGTCATGATCCTCCCTCAATATAGTCAGAATGAAATCGGTAGGGTCGAAGAAATACCAAAATGTCTTTAATGTGATGTATAACAGACATTATATTCTATGTGATGGCACAAAAGGTACATATTTGAACTTTGACATATAACATTTTGTTGTGACGACATAATAAGGGATAATCAAATACTCGATATAGTACGTGATTCAGAATCGAAACACTCAGGTACTCGATTTTGCCCAGCCCTAGTCTTCATTCCTCTCTGGGTGCCCCGGGTGGTATTTGTATTGTGGGCTCAGATTGAAAGGACAGGACAATAGCCAGCGCGGCTATTGACAATGGACACATACCTAAAGTTTCGGCCAAGGTCTTTCTTTAGTAGCACACTTCGTGGAGTCGCATGTAGGCCGAAACAGGATATGTTTTGGTGTGTCGTGGCGCGGTAACGACCGGAACCGAAATGCCTATTCCAGTGGTTCTCAACCGGGGGTCCGCGAAGCATTTTCAGAGGGTCCGCGAAGCCTCTAAATTTACAAAATAGTTGATAACTTCATTTTTTTTTTAATTAGGAAAATCACGAGGCAGTTTCGCTTCATCACTAGTAGAACTCACATAAACAGAATTACCGTCAGAGATAAAATATCCTACTGTGCGGACTTATTTTAGATGCTAAATTGCCAATAGCCTGCTGATACAAATATTTTTCTGTATGGACGTGTTTTGTTGGGGATTGTGTAAAAATAAAAAGTTGGATTAGTCAATCACGGTGACTTCGAAATGTTTATAAAAATCAATTTCTTCTGTTATATACATAACCATTTTTCCATAATAACTTCAATATGATCTGACGCTTGACGTTATATGTTCAATAACAAAATGAGTTTGTCAATTTTAGTGACATATTTGTTGCGATCACACCCGAATGTGTCGTCGGAAGCGTTACGCGTTATTATTACACTTGCCACCACCTCTCTTTGTGAAAACGGAATTTCAACACTCGTTTAGATCAAATCGAAGGCGCGGATTTTTAAAACACAACCACGTAATCACGTATTTCAAACATTCAGCTTCAGAATTCGCTTTGAAATAATAAAAGTCTTCCCAATTTCTACATGAATAAAAGGCTATGAAGTTATTCTCAAGAATGGTCAGTGGTCACTTCGTTGCCGTTTATTACTATGCTAGAGTTGTTATTTGCACAAGACAAGAAAACGGTCGCACGATAAAAGAGCAAAATTTGAAGTGAAACTTTTGGGCAGTTGCAGAATTCGCTGTGAAATATTAAAAGTCAACCCAATTCCTACATCAATAGTATGATTTATTTTCAAGAAAAGTCATTTTATTACTGTTTATCACTAGCCTACAGTTTTCATTTGCACAAGACAGATGACGATTGCACGATAATTGAGCTAAATTTGAACTAAAATTGCGGGGGGGTCCGCGAGGATCCGTGACGGTCCAAAAGGGGTCCGCGAAGACAAAAAGGTTGAGAACCACTGGTCTTTTCCTATAAATTATTCATGCTTTTTTTCTTGAGGTGGAGAGGTAGGCCTATGCATTTCAAAATCAAGCTATCTAGAGACATTTAAATTGCGAAGCTCGAATAAAATTTTCAAGTTAATTAAATTTCTCGAAAATATTCTATAATTTATGTGGGTTTACGAAATACTGTTGAGTCCACTTCGAGCTCGCTCCCCCCCCCCCTATTGGGGAGTTTGTGGTGCGGCAGTTACGGACCTGGAAAGAATGCAAATCGTTGGGTGCGATAAATCGATTCCTATAAAGTTAGGCAATGGGTACACGATGACTTAACAAGCAAATAACGCATCATTTATAAAGGAAGTTGTGATCTCATTAGGCCTTTTCATCGCAATCCTTATATTGTCTTCGAATATATCTTGTAAGATTAGTTCTAAGCAAAATATATGTAATCGTGAGTAATCGTGATTACTTTTCAAATGTAATCGTAATCGACTACTTACTGATTTTGCTGTAATCGTAATCGTGTGATTCAGATGTAATTGTAATCGCAATAGATTACATTCACGAAGCAATCACCCCATGCCTGCTAACGATGTCAAATCGCGCATGAGCGAAGAAAATTTGAAAGAAGTTCAATAATTCTCCAAACAAATTCTACATAATTTATGTTGATGCATGAGATAAATTTGGCCACTCTTCAAGCTCGATGCACCAAGTGGGGTTGGGGTGCGGCAGTTAAGGTCCTGCATGTAACAGATGATTACAGACGTGAAAGGCTTATCTAGGGTCCTCGCCATCCGATCTGCTTAAGTGGTATATAAAAAAAGTCTTGAAGTGTACTGTGCTCCAAGTCGTCAGATGTGGAATCATAATAAAAAATATCAGCCTGGCGTAAATGATCATTGTAGTAAAAAACATCATGAATACCACAAACAACAACAGACGAGAAAGCGCGTATCCAATCAGCAATTCGTCTACTATGTCGTACACAAATGGGTTATGATGAGTAACTTGCGTTGCGGTAATTCTTTGTTGATTATATGGATAAATCGGACGAGATTGCTGCAATTCCCGATCAACGCTCACAAAGCCTTTGGAGGAAGGAAGGAATTTAAATCTCACGCATACACAATAACGCACTGTCGGATTCCACGCTCCAATCAATATGACCGTGACGTAATTCCAGAGGTGGTCCGTAGCGAAGTACTTCTACTTTTTTGAAGTACTCAAGTAGTTTTCCGCTACTTCGGTACTTACTTAAGTAGATCCAATTACCCCCGCTACTTCTACTTCGTACTATTTTGTGATTTACTTACTTACTTTTCGCTATTTCCAGTTTGTCAAGTAGAAGTAGTTTAACCCTCCAATCAGGAAGATAGCCTGAGGATTTTCGTGCCTGTTTTCACGGAGTATCAACATTTAATTTTCATAAATATTGAGTAAAGCCAAGAATTTTCGTCGCGCTTCGCGTGGCCAATATGATTTCACGAAAGTATTGGTGAATATAGGTAGCAGGTAGCAGGTTGCGTGGTTCCGTACTCACCGCATTGTCGCCCATATGAAATGTTTCATCAGTATATATGGCCTATCATAACATTTGAATTGATGTTTTTCAATCTAGCATTTACTTATCATATCGTAATCTAGCAGGCCATGGCATATCCTAATCTGGAAAAGTGGACTCTGACTTTTTTCTAGCTTTAGTCCTGTTTTAGCATAAAACCTTTGAAACTTTCTGGACTAAAGACATGAAATACATTTACCACTTTAGAAGTAGTATTTATATTTTTCTTTCAATTCCCGGTATCATACTTTGAGTTCTAATTAGTTTCAGTTCTTTAGTCTGGAGAATATACATGTTGAAGTATAAAAGCAAGTGTAGTAATGCCTTTAATTTCCGGATATAAATCCACTCAATATGGCATTTTTATGATCCACCATATTTTTTATCAACGTTTACTAATCGCGCAGAGCGTTTACACCGTATCCGATACAACTTCTCCCTATTGTTCTTTGACTTAACTACGGGCTTTACATTATGGGGGAGGGCGCCATACCATGATATTTTCTAAAACGAACAGTTCGAGTAAATAGAGGATTAGTATCTCATTTCCATATCAATAGTGGTGGTCAAAGTAGTCAAGAAAGCCACTCAAGTAGAAGTAGAAGTAGCGACGAAAAGATCTACTCAAGTACGAGTAGAAGTACTTCTTCCATAAGCAACCTAAAGCTACTTGAAGTAGAAGTAGAATTTACTGACTTTAAAAGTACTCAAGTAAGTAAGTAGTTGTGAAAACGATCTCAATTCGTTCACATGGATTGTAAAAAGGTGCAAATTGAGCTATGCGAAAGGTGACTAGCTTGATTCGTATTGATGCATACCAGCAGGCATCCAATTTTCGATAGCATATTCATTCGTCCACATCATGGGATGAAAATGATAGTATTGATATGGGAATGCAATACTAATTATCTGTTTTCTCGAACAGCACGTTTTAAAAATAGCATGGTACGGCGCCATCCCCCATATTATAATGCGCGATTAGTAAACGTTAATAAAAAATATGGTGGACCGTAAAAATGCTATATTGTGTAGCTTTATGTCCAGAAAATCAAAGGCATTACTACACTTGCTTTTATACTTCAACTTGAATGTTATCCAGACAAAAGAACTGATATTAATTATAACCCAAAGTATATGATACTGGGAATTAAAAGTGAAATATAAATACTACTTCTGAAAGTGGAACATGTATTTCATGCCTTTAGTCCAGAAAGTTTCAAAGGTGGTATGCTAAAACAGCTCTAAAACTAAAAAAAGTCGAAGTCCACTTTTCCATATTTGGACATGCCATGGACATGCTAGATTACGATATGACAAGTAAATTCTAGATTGCGAAACATCAGTTTCAAACGTTATTATGGGCCATTGATGAATTATTTCTTATGGGCTACGGGCGACAACCCGCCAACCCGCCACCTAAATTATATTCACCGATAATTCCATGAAATCATACCGGTCACCCCACATCCACTGCGCGCGAAGCGCGACGAAAATTCTTGGCTTTATTCAACTTTTATGAAAATTAAATGTTGATACTGATACGTGAACACAGTCCCGAAATTTCTCAGGCTATCTTCCTGATTGGAAGATTGAACTACTTCTACTTGACGAACTGAAAATAGCGAAAAGTAAGTAAGTAGATCGCAAAATATTACGAAGTAGAAGTAGAAGTAGCGAAAATCAGATCTACTTGAGTAAGTACCAGAAGTAGAGGAAAACTACTTGAGTACTTCGAAAAAGTAGAAGTACTTCGTTACTGACCACCTCTGATCAATACTATCATTTACATCCCATGTTGGGACGAATGCTTATGCTGTCGAAAATTGGATACCTTCTGCTACATCAATATGAATCAAGCTCTACACTACATCTCTCGCATAGCTCAATTTGCAATCCATTCAAACGAATTACGATCGTTTTCACAACTGCTCTTTCGGGGTGTGAAGCCTCACATTTGCAAAATGGTTAATAACCTAATTTATGTTTTTTCAATTTTTAAATTAAATCACGAGGCAATGTCGCTTCATAATTGCTAAAAATTCAAAACTCACATAAACAGAATGGCCTTCTGAGATGAAATATTCTTCTGTGCAAGCTCATTTTAATCGCGAAATTATCAATAGCCTGATGATACAAACGTATTGCTGTTTAGAGATGTTTTTTTTTATTACAATTCAATTTATTGCTAAAATTTCATCATTTCAATACACCACAAAACTTTGATACAATGAAAGAGAGGAAGGTGTCGAAACAAATTGGAGTAGTCTTCGAAATCAGACACCTACCTGGCCCAGGCGATATATAGAAAAATATGCATGCACTGCACAATGCACATCAGGGCTGTTCAAAAAAACTTTTTTTTACGGATTCCAGCGATTCACTGATTAAATTGTCAGCCGACTTATTTGAGTTTTTCGTTGATATTTCTCGGATTATTCTTGATTGGTGGATAATCCGTGAATTATCAACGAAAAACTCAAATAACTCCGCTTCTACTAGTTGGAATTGAGTCAAATTTTTTTTTGCATCGTCTTTGAAGACAGCTCGACAATTTCGTGGGTCAACAGAAGAATTTTTTTTCCAATTTTTCCTGATAAATAATTTTTTTATTGGATCTGCAGAGTCTTATACCAAATTTGGTGTGCAGCGTTTTTTAGGGTAACCTGAAAATTTAATCAGTGAATGGCTGAAATCCAGAACTGCACACTGAATAGAAAGTACGAGAAGATAATATAAAAGGGCATGTGATAAAAAGGGCATGTGGCGTGGAAAGCAAGATCGATATGTCAGGTCGTGGTCCGGTAAACTAGAGGGCTAACTTATATTTATTCGGGAAATATTTTTGTATATCGACTGCAATGTGGACATGTTTTGTGTTGGATTTGAAAAGAAAAAATTTCAAAAATTCATTTTCTCCTGTGATATACATTACATATTCGCGATTCCAGAATATCTTTAAGATGAGCTGATGGATAGAAATGACTAGACCGGATATTATATGTTCATAAAAAAATATGTTTCTCAATTTTCGTACCATATATTTTGCGATCATCCCAAATGTGTCGTCGGAAGCGTTGCTCGTTATTATTACATTCGCCAGCACATTTGCGGAAATGGATATTCGACACTCGTTCATATCAAATTGACGTCGCGGATTCATAAGACAAAGCCACATATTTCAAGAAATGTTGCTGCATAATTTGCTTTGAAGTAATAAAAGGCTCTTCCAGTTTCTACATAGATATAGTAGGTTAGATGTAAATTTGAAAAAAGGTCATATTGTTGCTGTTTGTGACTAGTCTATAGTTAATGTTTGCTCAAGACAGATGACGGTTGCATGATAATTGAGCTAAATTTGAATTGAAACTGGGGGGTCGATGGGGGTCCGTAACGGTCCAAAATGGGTTCGCGAAGGCAAAAGGACTGAGAAAAACTGCCCTACACCAACAAGCTGACGGATGTATTGCCTGAACTATTTTCAGAAATAAGTTTTATTTGGAAATAACTCCTGAATTCATAGATATCGTGGTTAATTAAAAAACTATAGTCTGGACACAGGCTAGTCCGGGATTTGAACCGGGGACTGGTCGCACCCCTAGCGAGAATCATACCTCTCCTAGACCATCGAGCCGTCGTGCGCCGTAAATAGGTTCACTTTTGATACTTTGGTTTCGAAATATCTCCTGAATTAACCGATAATAAATATACAAAGAAAAAAGTAACCTCATCAAACGGGTTCGTCCGGGATTTGAACCCCGCATCTCTTGCACCCTTTAAGCGAGAATCATACCCCTAGACCAGCAGAGGCGGGCAACCTGCGGCCGTAGAAGAGAATTGGTGCGGCCGTGACACGTAATTTAATTAGTATGTGTTGGCGGCCGTCGACAGGAAAATTGAATTTACGAATTGACTCCCGAATTTTTGAGAGACTTTATTTAATCTTGAAATTTCCTTCGCGCGATGCGCGATTTAATGCTATTCTTCATTTTTCTATATTAATATAGTAGTGCCCTTTGCAATCAGAGACCACAGTACAGATGCGAACAGCATAGGAAAATGATGCGCCCCATATAGAAATACCAACTTGGAATCGTGTGCTACTCAGTACTCACGGAAGAAATTTGTTTCTGGTATGTTTGGGCGAGTCCAATATATTTTCATCATAGAAGAAATAACAGCATGTAAGAAAGTGACTAATAACAATTGGTGCACCCGAAGAAGCATCATGATGTGTAACTTGCCTAAATTTTCGAAGACACTGCCTCCATCAACTCCACCAGTGAATCTGATCACGTGAGCTGATAAAGGATAAATATTTGATGGCAATATTTGAATATACTAAAAATAATGATGAAATTGATTTATGAATCTGAAAAAAATATCGCCTTTCGCACGACCATAACGGAACCCAGTCATTTTTCAAAACATTGGCCACTCGCGATTTCGGTGCGTATAGTAAGCCGATATGAAAAAGTAGATTAGTCCGGAGTGCACCGTAAATGGACAGTTTAACGTGGGTATTTTGCGCCCGGTTAGTTCATTAAGGCTTATGCACTAGAATGCGACCGTAGGCTACATAAGTGATCGAAATGCGGCCGTCACTAGCAAAAGGGTTGCCCACCTCTGCGTTAGACCAACGAGCCGACGGACGTGCTGCCCAAACTATTGTCAGAAGTTTTATTCGGAAATCTAAATTACACTTGTGGTCCGAATTGAGTCATCAGCGTTTTGGTTTTCTGGAATGTTTAGCAACCACAACCGTTCAAAAACCGTAGGCACCGAGTTGTTTAGGCTATTGCACCAGCAATAGAATATTACTACTTGGCCATATAGTAATACTATAATATAAGACGATACTATAATAAGACTATAACTATCCGAGTTCATTGCAATATGAATATACTATTCAATTATTATTATAATACAACAATAATTATCAATATCATGGCGAAATATAAAGAATTATTTATTCAAGTTGCATTACCTAGATTTTTATGACGCATTTGATCAATATTTCGAAACATTTCTTGCGGCTTTCGCGTGCCGTAGTTTGCCAGTCTCTGCTCTATAGCATTCTATGTTAAAAAAAAATTTGCTCCACTTTCGGTATGACTTCTGTTATGAATGACATCAAGCGCAATTCGCTTATATTGATTTCCGCGAAGATAATGTCTCCCTATACCAAAACAGTCAAACATACGGTCCGCGGAGCAATTCTAAGTGAATAGAAGTTGCTTGCATTACGCAATCCAGCACATTTCCAACGAAAGTCGAGATGTTCAGTATGAAATACTTTCACGCAAGTAAAATCATTCAAGACAGCAAATGTCGAACAAGTTCAACCGTTCATATAGCCGCCTTATAAGCAACCGGCGTCAGTGTTGAGTTTTCACTCTAGTCCAGCGGTTCTCAACCTTTTTTGACAGGCGCCCCCCCCCCCCCTTAGCGATGGTCAAAAAAATCGCGTGCCCCTGACCCTCCTTGCATTTATCGTCCTGTCAAAATGAGCACATCATCTAATACAGAGGTGGGCAACATTTTTGCTAATCATGGCCGTATTTCCATTACTTATGTAGCCTAAGAGTAGTATAGTAGATCGCTCGTGAGCGGCTAATTTTTGCATGGGGCTCTTATGGGCGGGGTGGTGAGGTGCCTGAAAACCGAGGGTGGTGATGGCACCCTTTTAGACCCCCCTTGCGGTGGTGAGGTGCCATGTGTTCTTATGGATGTGGTGATGATGGCACCCTTTCGGGTATAGGCTGCGGCGGTGATGTGCCTTGAAAATTCGTGTTGGTGAGTCGTACTTTCGGGTATACGCTGCGGCGATGACTCGTATTGAAAATTCGTGTTGGTGATTCGCCCTTTCGGGTATAGGCTGCGGCGGTGAGGTGCCGCGAAACTCGTGGTGGCATGCGGCTCTTATTTCTTATGGGTGCGGTCGCATGCGGCTATTGCGTCTTATGGCGGGGGTGGCGAGCGGCTATTGCGTGTTATGGGTGCGGTCGTGATTCGTACTTTCGGGTATAGGCTGCGGCGGTGACTCGTAATGAAAACTCGTGGTCGTGATTCGTACTTTCGGGTATAGGCGGCGGCGGCATGCTAAAGTTTTCAGGTATAGGCTCCGGTTGCATGATAGCGTTACAGAGATAGGGATCGGTCGCATGCTAACGTTTTCGGATATAGGTGGTGGCGGTAAGTCGTACTCTCGGGTATTTAGTTTGCCACAGAGCCGGCGTACACGGCGGTTCGAATATCAACAATAGTCGCGTTCGCAAACTAACACTTCAAAAAGATGTGAAATATTTGTAAAATCCTACGAACGCTCACAAGATACCACTTCCGGCATATCGATATATCACTCAATACACAACCGAAGTTGAATTGTAATTGAATGCGTAAATTTATCACCTCGACATCAAAATTCGAAAACAACAACTTGATGCTTTATGTTCTCACTCTAATTTCATGATAAGTGTAATAAGTGCCGAATAACAGATACACCACCGGCGAGACTTGAATACCAACAAATTGTCACTTATTTCTATTCTAGCCGTAATCCTTTGTGAAGTTAACGCTTCTTCAAAAAGGTGTGAAATATTTGCAAAACCCGCGATCACTGACAAGATAATGTCTCAGACATAACCATCTTTCACGACTTGGTGTCATAACCATACCGATCGCTCACGCGGTGAAATTTTAGTAATCAGTTTGTCACAGAACTTGATTTCGCTGGTAAGATTTAACAAGTAACGAATAACAGACCGCCAGTGTCGGTAACTTGAATAGCGACAAATTGTCACTTATTTCCGCTCCAACCCTAATCCTCTGTGAAGTGAACGCTTATTCAAAAGGGTGTGATATAATTTTAAAATCCGACGACCACTCACCGGATAATGCTTCAGACATAGCAATCCCTCGTGTCCGCTCACAAGGTAATATTTCGGTAATAAGTTTGTCCCAGAACCGTCGCAGACGGTGATTCGAAAACCAACAATTTGTCACTTGCCCGCGATCGCTATATGTTTCACGCCTCTCGAATAGTGTCTGACTTTAGTTGCGTGATAAGATCCATGAAAATATTCAATCAATGTGTTAGTTTGTCAACTTGAAATGTAACTCACTACACAAATCAAGTTGAATCGTATTTGAATGTATTGATTCGACCCAACTCAAATCCTTTGACAAATCCTATTAACGCGATCTGTTGAATCGAACGTAACCTGAATATTACTGACGCCAACATTCACCCGCATCGGATCATCCACACATTCCACGCCGCTGTTTTAACACTTATAGAATCAATACCAACTATCTCTAACCCGATAATATTCAATCATTTTGGTAATTTGCCAACTTTAAATCCATTCGCGGGATGTACTAAAGGTAAATCCAAATAATCCAGAATGAAATATTTGGACTTTGACATTGCGCGAATTAAAATATGTTTGACAAACATGACTACCAACTTTCACCCAGTCACATTTCGAGATTATACGCACATTGATTTGAAACAAGTAATGAAACATTACAACTCTATTCGCGACCTGTCTTTACGTTTGTCAAAAAGAGTTTCAGTAATTACTATCGCGATATTTTAATGTGTTACTACACACAATAGAATCAATCAATGAAATATCGCCCATTGTTGTAAACATTTCCAACTTGACAACCGCTTGCAGATAACACTATCGAGTTGCAATGCGATGAGTTGAATCGGAATATTTCAACCTACTTTGTCATATCGCGATTTGAAGTAGGATTGCCAGACAGGCTGGGTAAACTTTCACTCCACTGCGTTTCAGATTAATTTATTCACACGATCACCATCTCGCTGTCTTCACACTTACACAATCGCGTACTGTTCCCACTCGCAACTTCGGTACGATATTTCAACTTGTCACAATAACTGATTATTCACATGTTGATTTGAAACAAAAGAAGCCTTGAACAAGTTATCTGGGTATTTTGAGTTAATGGAAATAGTATTACACCTCGAAATTTTAACATCTTACCATACTCAAAAGAGTCGATCATGAAAACCTTGTCAAGTAAATCCGTTTGTAATCTACCAGACCAACTAGACAGTACCCGTACAGAAAGAAGACAAGATTACGCGAGTAATCGCTACAATCTAAAATCCATAGCAAGTTCGGTTGTACTCATATACCACCAAATCGTCTTTTTTGTTCAACTGTAAAAGTCGTTACTATTCTGTAAGACAAAGTAATTACTACTCGGTATATTTTATAAACCAAAGTAAATACTACTCGGTGTGCGGTTTGAGATTAACATATTACATTTGAGTATACGAGATTTGAATGTCTGACCAACGTAGTTGAGAATTCATTTCTTACAATCGAACGCAGGCGTTATATTGAAAATTTTCATGATGTAAACATATGAATTGACACGTTGGTTTGACATACGAGATTTTGTAATAGTCGATCACGGCTTGATTAATAAATTATGACGTAATTAGACCGGGGTTGTGTTAAAAGTTATTACGATACCAAAAAACTTTTCAGAAACATTGTTATTAACATATTGATTTGTAAAACTAGACTTACATGTGCGAAATGTTCTTGATTTGAAAGATATTCCGTGTTGGTACAAATCACTCTGCGTATTACGGATATCAGAAAATATTTTTACGAATGTAGTTGTTTCCAGTAACCAAGACTAAAGATGAAACAACAGTTTCGTTATTCAAACATTGAACACCCGATGCAAAATGCTTTATTGGTCAAATTCGTGACGGCTAATTGAAACGACTACGTATAGAGTCAGTATATTACAATTTCATGTCGTTACTATTGAATCCAGCAATTGATACAACTTGTTGTCGGAGTTGTGACAGGACTTGAAACATATGCACTTTACAGAGTGGTAAAATATCACTTTTGGATATCGAGCATCGTTCGAAGCGTGCGACCAATACTCAATTACATCCACACTCTCTGTCGTAGGCGCTAAATGTAAAAACATTGTGAAGTCTACAGATTTACACTTAAAGGCTTTGATCAGCACAGAAGCGATCTGGAATATCTTCACTGGGCACACCTTATTCTACCACACTTGGGTAATATATAAAACTGATAGCCGTATTAAAATCGAAATATGTCCTACACTGAAATCTACAAAAATCTGTTTGTATTGTCGTTCAAAGTAGTGATACCGATTTGAACCGCCTAAAATAATTGTCATCATCTAACCAGACTACTGAAAGTCGTTGTCATCACAAAAACAATTTGCATGACGTTTGCTAAATGTATCCTAGAGTTAGGCGTACTACAATTATTTGTAAAACACACAGACGATCAGAGAAATTAGAAATCTTCCCATTGTCATTCGTCAAAGTAGATGTAATCATAGTCACTAAAAGAACTTACTTGTATGTGATTGAATCGCCTGTAATTAACTCGCTAAATCAAACCCTAAGAAATTCCACTCACTCATCGGCTATGAAACAGCGTCCTTAATCGGTGTAGATCGTTTTACTAAATGTAAATCATATATGTCCATCAGAAAACAATTTTCACTCACTCGGAAATGGAACCAATTTGTTGGTCTCCATTCGATATTTTGTTTGTGTCAAATACTTTGCAATGAACACATTTGAGTGGTTGAGCTTTACATCATCAAGCTGTCATTTGTAAATCAAGATTTCGGTAAACTTGTAAATGTATCGTTTAACTAACCGAAATTTAGTGATTGGTGAACATATCAAACGATACACATCCACCTCCGAAATACTGCGCTGATCTTAATTTCCATCATCGTGATAATCGAAGTACATTTCTTTCGAATTCGTAACAACCGGCGTTTCTATGACATGATAAATTTTTGACAAGTTATGCTTAGAAGATTGGTTGCATATCGCGAAAAATAATATACCACTCATATTGATACTCATATTTCTTGAGTTTCTCCGCTTAATGTAAATGTAAACTCAGCCGTCTTTTAACATCACAAAGACATTGATAAAAAGTAGGCAATCAAACGCTACAAGTTTAAATTTTGTAGGTTGTGTATGATTACCCCACGCAACTCGTTTCTTACCGAAGGCATATGAAATATATTCATGTTACACGAAAATACTCGATATTCCCATGCTACGAACCTGTACAATGATTGGTGACACTTTCAAACTGTTTCGATACCTCAAGACCTTTATTGTCTAAATGGTTGTTCATTCATCTTAATAATCAAATAGCTCAACACAGAACTAGTATTAACAGAAACATCAGAGTTGTTTACACAAAAGTTTGTATATGCACAGTATGCGAATATCATGTGTAAGTCCAACACAATTGTGGTATCCATCCGGGTTTAGTTAACACAATTTACGACACCGAGGTCGCCTCATCTTTCGTAAGACAACAAACCAACCAAGGATTCGGGATATGTCCATGTCATAGCAATAAATCAGCTACTCCAACAACAGAGTACATATGTTTTCTAGTTACGGTGCTTACATCTTACACACAAATCAATCTACTTTGCTGACAAAAAGTGCTGAGTCATCAAGTGATTACCCTAGCAACAAAACAACTAAAACATACTATCATACAAAATGGCCGTTATAGTCACCAACGGTACATGGTACACAAGTAACAAGTCTCGAGAATCCAGTTATTGAAAAAACGTGAAAGTGTTTCTCCTGCGCCAAGTCGTTATGTTGACGAAAGCGTCTATTGTAATATCATGGTC
The DNA here is from genome assembly GCF_051294905.1 of Botryllus schlosseri. Lineage (NCBI taxonomy): Eukaryota > Metazoa > Chordata > Ascidiacea > Stolidobranchia > Styelidae > Botryllus > Botryllus schlosseri. The sequence continues at coordinate 18,101,838 of NC_137243.1, read as the reverse complement.
AATTTGCATTCGTCGGTCACAAATTGTCACTACTCTAAATAATTATTTTTCACTCAAACACAAACACATACTTGTCACCATTCGTTTTCATCAAGCACGAGTTCACGAAACTTCTTACTACGACATGAATTGTTATTTTTATGTTGTGTAAATAGGTAATAATTCATTTTAGTAACACTATATCAACATCATCGAGTTGTGTGAATAGATTTACATGTGGTCTTGTGGTTTTAATCGAAGTACACAGCACGGTCTAATGTAGAGTCATCTCTATTGTACAGCAACTCGGTAATCGAAATGCATTAAAATTTAAACAGCGATCTTGTATCATCAAGCAAAAAATATGTTCACTCTCGCGATACTCTGCACAGGCCGTGTAAATCCTTTTCACACTCGTAATAGTATCCCAACGGCTACCGGCGACAACGTTTAACAACACCAACGACACTAAACATACGATACCTACCCAAGTAAAATTTCCATTTTCACCTGGAGGTCGACCGTTACCTGAGTAAAAATACCATTATTCTTAGGAGATTTATCGATTAATCAGAGTAACAAAACATTTTCACTTGGGGGTCTATCGTTTCCAAGAGTAACAAGCCCCCCTTTCCTTTGGAAATCGATTTTTCCCTGGGTAACAAACCTTTTTCACTTGCAAATATATTTTCCCCCCGGGTAACAAACCATTTTCACTTGGAAATATATTTTTCCCCGGGTAACAAACCTTTTTCGCTTGGAAATATATTTTTTCCCTGAGCAACAAACCATTTTCACTCGGCGGGTCGTCGTTTACCCGAGTAAAAACATTACTTTCCTTTGGAGATCTATCGTATACCCAGAGTAACAATACTTTTCACTTTGGGTTCTATCCTTTCCTAGAGTAACAAAACCCTTTTCGTTTGCAAATTTTTTTTTTTCCCTACAACAAGAAACCATTTTCACTTGGAAAAATACTTTTACCTAAAGTAACTATCCATTTTCTTTTGGAAATATATTTTCTCCCTGGGTAACAAACCTTTTTCGTTTGGAAAACTATCATTTACCTGAGTACCAATACCGTTTCACTTGGAAATCTATCTTTTCCTTGGGTAACAATACCATTTTCGTTTTGAAAACTGACCACCACACCGGCCAATTTGATATTTTTGTATATTGTTACAACAGACAGTGACAAAATATACACCAACAACGACTCCGATACATTTGTGTAATCGCATACTCACTTGTTCTGGTGCATCCCATCAAAATCGACGGTTAGCCACACACACACACAATAACAATGCGCTATTTCGATATGACTGCGATGTCCGAGTTCGTGCTTTAGATTTTCCAGAATCAATCCGTCTAAAGTTGTAATCCCCCGACTTTGTTAACTGGTTGATACACGGATAACAATCTTCGGAAAATGTGGGAATGCATGCTACCCATCGTGCTAACGATTCCAGGTTACTTGTCAATAGTTTTCTCGCTCACCCTATACAGATTATACGTACAGGGATATGTAGCGGTAATCGGTTTGGTCAATACATATCGCCCCATTCAGTATGGAATTACAAACCGAATACAGGTCAGTTCATAACCGGATCCGGATATTCAATGCAAAGCGATAAAGCAGAACCAATGACCAAATGTAATTAAACATGTAGATTCACAACCCTTGATTTTTTTTCGTGAAAAATGACAATACATATCGAATATATATTTACGATTGTTCAACTCTACCAAGTATTCACGTAAATGTGGTTTATGACATTACATACAATGTGTCGGTGTACGAATGTTGGGTGTTTATGCACACATCGGTATGACCTATAGACAACATCATCATACCCTCCAGGACTTCGTTATTGCATCGCGAGGTCAATAAAATCAATTTTGTATATTCAATCGGTGGCATAGACGACGGAAGGCTTGGAGATCCAATGTAAAATTCGGACAAACTTACGGGTATATTTGTCCATCTTGGTTATTCACTCAACTACCTTTGGTGCTCTCGATACAGCGAACGGTACAGTATGCAACGCATATCATTAGAGTGATATATCCATAGGTAAATATGGGGCCTGGCCACAATAATTGTACGACGCCGACAGATCGATGCACGCAAGGTGTGGTTGAAAATAATTGTTTCATGTGTCAAAGAGACAGCACTCTCTCGTAAAGGTTAGCAGATGCCACAGAAACACACCTTGGATTACATTGTCAAATCGATTTCAAACTTAAACCGAATCATTGGTGTTGAGAGTAGTGATATCCGATTTTTCGAATATTCATATCGTCTTAGTGAACGATCGGTAACGACACTTATCATAAACATTATGAATATTAGTAATTCCAGTCGTGTCTATCTTGTGTTGTTACAAGTCGCTAAAACCATCGAGTGAATCAGTGAACGGATAGTAATCTGGGTTAAATCTCGATACAATTATTGTGGCCAGGCCCCATATTTACCTGTGGACATATCACTCTAATGATATGCGTTGCATACTGTACCGTTCGCTGTATCGAGAGCACCAATGGTAGTTGAGTGAATAACCAAGATGGACAAATATACCCGTAAGTTTGTCCGAATTTTACATTGGATCTCCAAGCCTTCCGTCGTCTATGCCACCGATTGAATATACAAAATTGATTTTATTGACCTCGCGATGCAATAACGAAGTCCTGGAGGGTATGATGATGTTGTCTATAGGTCATACCGATGTGTGCATAAACACCCAACATTTGTACACCGACACATTGTATGTAATGTCATAAACCACATTTACGTGAATACTTGGTAGAGTTGAACAATCGTAAATATATATTCGATATGTATTGTCATTTTTCACGAAAAAAAATCAAGGGTTGTGAATCTACATGTTTAATTACATTTGGTCATTGGTTCTGCTTTATCGCTTTGCATTGAATATCCGGATCCGGTTATGAACTGACCTGTATTGGGTTTGTAATTCCATACTGAATGGGGCGATACGTATTGACCAAACCGATTACCGCTACATATCCCTGTACGTATAATCTGTATAGGGTGAGCGAGAAAACTATTGACAAGTAACCTGGAATCGTTAGCACGATGGGTAGCATGCATTCCCACATTTTCCGAAGATTGTTATCCGTGTATCAACCAGTTAACAAAGTCGGGGGATTACAACTTTAGACGGATTGATTCTGGAAAATCTAAAGCACGAACTCGGACATCGCAGTCATATCGAAATAGCGCATTGTTATTGTGTGTGTGTGTGGCTAACCGTCGATTTTGATGGGATGCACCAGAACAAGTGAGTATGCGATTACACAAATGTATCGGAGTCGTTGTTGGTGTATATTTTGTCACTGTCTGTTGTAACAATATACAAAAATATCAAATTGGCCGGTGTGGTGGTCAGTTTTCAAAACGAAAATGGTATTGTTACCCAAGGAAAAGATAGATTTCCAAGTGAAACGGTATTGGTACTCAGGTAAATGATAGTTTTCCAAACGAAAAAGGTTTGTTACCCAGGGAGAAAATATATTTCCAAAAGAAAATGGATAGTTACTTTAGGTAAAAGTATTTTTCCAAGTGAAAATGGTTTCTTGTTGTAGGAAAAAAAAAATTGCAAACGAAAAGGGTTTTGTTACTCTAGGAAAGGATAGAACCCAAAGTGAAAAGTATTGTTACTCTGGGTAAACGATAGATCTCCAAAGGAAAGTAATGTTTTTACTCGGGTAAACGACGACCCGCCGAGTGAAAATGGTTTGTTGCTCAGGGAAAAAATATATTTCCAAGCGAAAAAGGTTTGTTACCCGGGGAAAAAATATATTTCCAAGTGAAAATGGTTTGTTGCTCAAGGAAAAAATATATTTCCAAGCGAAAAAGGTTTGTTACCCGGGGGGAAAATATATTTGCAAGTGAAAAAGGTTTGTTACCCAGGGAAAAATCGATTTCCAAAGGAAAGGGGGGCTTGTTACTCTTGGAAACGATAGACCCCCAAGTGAAAATGTTTTGTTACTCTGATTAATCGATAAATCTCCTAAGAATAATGGTATTTTTACTCAGGTAACGGTCGACCTCCAGGTGAAAATGGAAATTTTACTTGGGTAGGTATCGTATGTTTAGTGTCGTTGGTGTTGTTAAACGTTGTCGCCGGTAGCCGCTGGGATACTATTACGAGTGTGAAAAGGATTTACACGGCCTGTGCAGAGTATCGCGATAGTGAACATATTTTTCGCGTGATGATACAAGATCGCTGTTTAAATTTTTATGCATTTCGATTACCGAGTTGCTGTACAATAGAGATGACTCTACATTAGACCGTGCTGTGTACTTCGATTAAAACCACAAGACCACATGTAAATCTATTCACACAGCTCGATGATGTTGATATAGTGTTACTAAAATGAATTATTACCTATTTACACAACATAAAAATAACAATTCATGTCGTAGTAAGTAAGTTTCGTGAACTCGTGCTTGATGAAAACGAATGGTGACAAGTATGTGTTTGTGTTTGAGTGAAAAATAATTATTTAGAGTAGTGACAATTTGTGACCGACGAATGCAAATTGACCATGATATTACAATAGACGCTTTCGTCAACATAACGACTTGGCGCAGGAGAAACACTTTCACGTTTTTTCAATAACTGGATTCTCGAGACTTGTTACTTGTGTACCATGTACCGTTGATGACTATAACGGCCATTTTGTATGATAGTATGTTTTAGTTGTTTTGTTGCTAGGGTAATCACTTGATGATTCAGCACTTTTTGTCAGCAAAGTAGATTGATTTGTGTGTAAGATGTAAGCACCGTAACTAGAAAACATATGTACTCTGTTGTTGGAGTAGCTGATTTATTGCTATGACATGGACATATCCCGAATCCTTGGTTGGTTTGTTGTCTTACGAAAGATGAGGCGACCTCGGTGTCGTAAATTGTGTCAACTAAACCCGGATGGATACCACAATTGTGTTGGACTTACACATGATATTCGCATACTGTACATATACAAACTTTTGTGTAAACAACTCTGATGTTTCTGTTAATACTAGTTCTGTGTTGAGCTATTTGATTATTAAGATAAATGAACAACCATTCAGACAATAAAGGTCTTGAGGTATCGAAACAGTTTGAAAGCGTCACCAATCATTGTACAGGTTCGTAGCATGGGAATATCGAGTATTTTCGTGTAACATGAATATATTTCATATGCCTTCGGTAAGAAACGAGTTGCGTGGGGTAATCATACACAACCTACAACAGTTAAACTTGTAGCGTTTGATTGCCTACTTTTTATCAATGTCTTTGTGATGTTAAAAGACGGCTGAGTTTACATTTACATTAAGCGGAGAAACTCAAGAAATATGAGTATCAATATGAGTGGTATATTATTTTTCGCGATATGCAACCAATCTTCTAAGCATAACTTGTCAAAAATTTATCATGTCATAGAAACGCCGGTTGTTACGAATTCGAAAGAAATGTACTTCGATTATCACGATGATGGAAATTAAGATCAGCGCAGTATTTCGGAGGTGGATGTGTATCGTTTGGTATGTTCACTAATCACTAAATTTCGGTTAGTTAAACGATACATTTACAAGTTTACCGAAATCTTGATTTACAAATGACAGCTTGATGATGTAAAGCTCAACCACTCAAATGTGTTCGTTGCAAAGTATTTGACACAAACAACTTCAACTCACCTAGTACGCGTATGAGGAAGTATCGAACTGTTTTGTAGGCCTATGCGTCTCGATCATTGTCAATGTCTGGTCCATTATTACGTCACCAAGTATACCACTTCATATCAGCTGATTATCACTCGAGGGACTGGAATTACCATCGCCAATGTGTTTTCAACGAGTGAGTGAAAATAATGTAGTTCACATGAGAATAGATAATTTTGATCAACAACAACATTTTGAAACTGGAATTAATTTCAGCATTTCAATATTCTTTACTCGGTGCTCATTCAAAATTTCAAATGGGTTCGCGGGCCGCAAAATATGCGATATGCCGGAAGTGGTATGTTGTGAGCGTTCGTAGGATTTGACAAATATTTCACATCTTTTTGAAGTGTTAGTTTGCGAACGCGACTATTGTTGATATTCGGACCGCCGTGTACGCCGGCTCTGTGGCAAACTAAATACCCGAGAGCACGACTTACCGCCACCACCTATATCCGAAAACGTTAGCATGCGACCGATCCCTATCTCTGTAACGCTATCATGCAACCGGAGCCTATACCTGAAAACTTAAGCATGCCGCCGCCGCCTATACCCGAAAGTACGAATCAAGACCACGAGTTTTCATTACGAGTCACCGCCGCAGCCTATACCCGAAAGTACGAATCACGACCGCACCCATAACACGCAATAGCCGCTCGCCACCCCCGCCATAAGACGGAATAGCCGCATGCGACCGCACCCATAAGAAATAAGAGCCGCATGCCACCACGAGTTTCGCGGCACCTCACCGCCGCAGCCTATACCCGAAAGGGCGAATCACCAACACGAGTTTTCAATACGAGTCATCGCCGCAGCGTATACCCGAAAGTACGACTCACCAACACGAATTTTCAAGGCACTTCACCGCCGCAGCCTATACCCGAAAGGGTGCCATCATCACCACATCCATAAGAACTCATGGCACCTCACCACCGCAAGGGGGGTCTAAAAGGGTGCCATCACCACCCCCGGTTTTCAGGCACCTCACCACCCCGCCCATAAGAGCCCCATGCAAAAATTAGCCGCTCACGAGCGATCTACTATACTACTCCTAAGGCCGCATTCCAGGGCATAGCCGCAATGAACGATCTGGACGCAAAATACCTATGGTTAACTGTCCATATCCATTCCCTTTTCACAACGGCCTATTGTACGCACCGAAATCGCGAGTGGCAATGTTATGAATGGTTGCTCGGAGTGCATATTGTCGTGCGGAGCGCGAAAATTTTTTAGAGTGAGGTTCATGGCTGGTGAGGCACGGACCCCCACGCATACACACAAACACGCACGCACGTAAAGTACCTGACAAAGATAAAGAGACCCAAATACAAGTAAGACTAGTCGCTATTGTGCTAAATAGGCAAGTTAGACGGATAATAATTACTATCTCTTCAAGTACCGATATAAATTATTCGAAGCACATGAAGATAGAATCCTAATAATTTACAAATATTTTTTCAGTAAAAAACACTAGATATGCCGAATTTCGAAAGAAAATCCACTAGGACACTAGGTCAAGTGAAAATGCGCTAAATCTAGTGTAAAAACACTAGGAGTGGCACCACTGACTACAAACAACGACAACGCAGGCTACGTCAGTATAGCTATCGCATACCACAATTAAGGGATATAGGATATAGGTATTGCAGTCGAACACAGCATAAAGGCCACAAACAACGACAATGCAGCCTATGCAAGTAGCTATCACATACCACAATTTAACGTATATATGGATGGAAAATACATAACAGCTATATAAGTAAGGGAATGTATTTGCTTCGCATTACCTATTGGTCGTCGCTATACCATATAATTCCTACTAGACCAGTGGTTCTTAACCTTTTTTCCTCCAGCGCCCCCTTTCAAAAATTATCGTGCTCCAGCGCCCCCCCAACCTCATATTGCAAGGGATGTAATAAAGACAATGAGTAAAAAGGGGGGCCGTAGCAGCACTTCGTCAACCACCCTAAATGCGATTGCCTTGCGCACCCATAACGTGATAAACCAAACTCTGAAGGCTTTGCCCCCAAGAACCCCGTAGCGTGATCTCGATGGTCAGCAAAGTTTGTGTGGCCTGGTCGCCCTAGGTACCAAAATTTTCTATAATGCATGAATGAATAAGTGGTAATTACATATATAAGTCGCTATAAACTTTTTATCCTCTCAGCCCACGTAATCAGATTTATCAGTATCGCTGAGTGAGCTGTTGTATGGGAAAATAAAGGGCACGTAATTAATAATCAAACATATTTGAGCGTGCCCGTAGGTACAATTAATTCGTTACCAGGGCCGTAGCAGCACTTCGTCAGCCCCCCCCCAAAAAAAAACGTTGGTCTTGGGCCCCAAACTTCCGGGGGGCTTCGCCCCCAGACCCCCTTCGGCTATCCGCTATTTGCTGAAACTAGTCATCTACATTGGAATTCCATTTACTGAGGCAGCTATTCTCGCCTAGACGCGCGAAGCGCGAAAAATTTCACTAATTAATGATTGAATTGGTCAATATGATCGGAAATTGCATGTATATTGAGATCAATTTTCATCCTCTCTCTGCTCGTGTAAACAGATTTACCTGTAAAGCTGAGTGATGTGTGATTGAAAAGGTAGGACCCCTCAATAATAATTATACATCTTCGGGCGTATACCCGCTGGCAGGAACGAAACGGCACTTCGTCAGGCCCCTCGAAAAAACTTGGGTCTTGGGATCTCATAGGGTGATAAACCGACCGACCCCCAACACGTCGTTCGCTTTTGCCAGGAATCAGCTGTACTGTTTAGCGAGCCAGTGCGAAGCGCGAAAACTTTCGATAATTCATAATAAAATCGGTCATTAAGATCGGGAATTGCATATATATTGCTATCAATTTCTTGTCCTCTCTGCTAACGTTACCAGATTTACCGGTAGAGCTGAGTGAGGTGCAATGTTCCCTCTAAGCTGCGCACGTGCGCAGTGCTGACACGGTCTCTGCGCACAGAAAATCTACGTTGCGCACAACAAATCCGAAGTTATGACCTTTTTTTAGTCGTTACGCACTGTTGTCCAAGGGTCAGCGCAGACTGTGCGCAGAGTCATCAAAACTTAGAGCGAACATTATGAGGTGTCTTGGAAACTGTAGGGCCCGTAGCTGATGATTAAACAATTCGGGCGGGCGAACCCGTTGGTATGACTTCGTTGCATGATGTTATTTCGTGACCTCCTATCTGCTATATCAAAAAATATAGAATCGCCCAACAGGGATATCGCCCAACAGAATATCTAGTTTTAGATATCCCTGTCCCCCAATCGTACTAAACTAAAAGACGCACACGATTTCAGAGGGTATTTCTTCACTTGCATATAATTTTTCCCTGCCAGATGGAATTCGTCTTCTCGGGTTCAGATTGCCAAGACAGAAACATTCGGTGCCAGTCATTTAGGCGCTCATGGACAATTAAACCTATATGTCTTTTGTAGGCTATATATAACGAAGTTTTCGGTGTTAATTTACTCTGAATACTCATTAGGGATATGTCCTACCACCACATCATCTACTGCAAAGCCATTTTTCTCCAGCGCCCCCCATACCGCCCCCCTGAGCGCAGCGCCCCCCATATCGCCCCCTGAGCGTTTTCGCCCCCTTCAAAATCACCAGCGCCACTTGGGGGGCGCTGGAGGCAAGGTTATGAACCACTGTACTAGACTGTTGGATTCCGAAGTCGATAGCGCGTCTCACTGTGCTGCGATTGTCCAATTGTTAGCGAATAGTGCATGAAGCAGATTCGTTTGTGCCCAGAGGTGGTCAAAGTAGTCAAGAAAGCTACTCGAGTAGAAGTAGAAGTAGCGACGAAAAAATCTACTCAAGTACGAGTAGAAGTACTTCTTCCATAAGCAACCTAAAACTACTTGAAGTAGAAGTAGAATTGACTGACTTCAAATCTACTCAAGTAAGTAAGTAAGTAGTTGTGAAAACGATCGTAATTCTTTCACATGGATTGTCAAAAGGTACAAATGGAACTATGCGAAAGGTGCCTCGCTTGATTCATATTGATGCATATCAGCAGGAGGTATCACATTTTCGACAGCATAAGCATTCGTCCAAATCATGGGATGAAAATGATGGTATTGATTTTGAAATGCGATACTAATCCTCTGTTTACTCGAACAGCACGTTTTAGAAAATATCATATGGCGCCCTCCCCCATATTATAAGGCCCTTAGTTTAGTCGAAGAGCAATAAAGAGAAGTTGTACAGGATAAGGTGTAAACACTTTGCGCGATTAGTAAATGTTAACAAAAAATATGCAGGATCGTAAAAATGGCCATACTGTTTAGCTTTATTTCCGGAAATTAAAGGCATTACTACACTTGCTTTTATACTTCAACATGTAGGCTATGTTATCCAGACAAAAGAACTGATACTATAATCAGCACTCGAAGTATATGATACGATACTGGGAGTTGAAAGTGAAATATAAATACTACTTCTAGAAGCGGAGCATGTATTTCATGTCTTTTGTCCAGAAAGTTTCGAAGGTTGGTATGCTAAAACAGCTCTAAAACTGAAAATAAGTCAGGGTCCACTTTTTCAGATTAGGACACGCCATGGACTGCTAAAATACGATATGATAAGTAAATGCTAGATTGCGAAACTTCAGTTCCAAACGTTATGATGAGCCATAATATTATATACTGTGATGGAATATTTGATATGGCGAAGGGCGACAATGCGGTGTGAACGGAACCACGCAACCAGCTACCTAAATTATAGCCTATTCACCGCTACTATCGTAAAATACTACTGGTCACCCCGTATCCACTGCGTGCGCTATGCGCGACGAAAATTCAGGGCTTTATTCAAATTTTATGAAAATTAAAACAGCCCCGAAATTCCCCAAGCTATCTTTCCGTTTGGAGGATTAAACTACTTCTACTTGACAAACTGAATATAGCGAAAAGTAGGTAAGTAGATCACAAATTATTACGAAGTAGAAGTAGAAGTATCGAAAATCAGATCTACTTGAGTAAATACCAGAAGTAGAGGAAAACTACTTGAGTACTTCGAAAAAGTAGAAGTACTTCGTTACTGACCACCTCTGTTTGTGCCTCACCTGGCTATTGTTTTTCCGCGATGGCATTGTCTGTAATAATGCCGAATAGCACATTCCTTGGCGATTTTGGGGGGTTCTGGTGCTCTGACACTGTTCATATTTGGATTTTCGGAATCAGCGTGACTATAGCATTTGATTGATACCAGTTATCATGAATTCCGAGCTATTATGATGAATTGCATTGTCGCAGGTGAGGCACGACCCGCCCGTGCCTCACCTGTTCCTCACCTCTCCTTTCGCGCTGTATTTTTGAACAATGATGATGCAAATTGATGATGTTGGGTTTAGGGGGGTGGGGTAAAGTGGGATGGGATGGGAGGTTTGGGTGGTTGGGATAGGTTGTGGGTGGATTGGTTGGGTTTTTTTGGGTCGATAAATACAATACGATTTATCGCGCGAGCGTTTAGTGGGCTCGCTTAAATTATTCGGTACTCCGACCGTAAAAATGCTGCATGACGATGCCGACCTGGTTTGGTCTGTATATAACAAGGATTGGAAGCATATTCTGTCAAAGGAGCTATATTTGCTCTATATTTTCAATTGTCGATAATAATCGACTATGACGTCACAATTGAATATCCGTGACGCCATTACTTAAAAACATGTTTTAAAGAACGCCGTTGTTTTAAACATGTTTGTTCTAAATTGAATTTTGTTTTAAATGCAACCCTCACTGCAGCTAAGTTTTAAAATGTTGGTCAAATTTTCATGTCTACATGTTTTCGCGATTCCCGCGATTTATTACAGCCGTAAAGGCATATTTTTCGATCCGCGTCTAATCTCAGGATGCGAGGTCTGCTCACTTTCCATCTGTCACTTTCATTCGTTAAATAAGATTTTCGTGGTAGGACGTTCAGCACCGTGCAATGCTGCGGTCCGCGACGTCTTTCAGCCTAGGACATTGGTCCGAAAACACATTTGAGTTTGAGACTACTGCACTATTGTTCGAGGTTCAATTTGATGCAAACAAACGATGAACGCCCTGTGTGTTCGGGTATCTTGCATCTTGTTTGCGTACGGGGCCCGGTCAAGCAGTAAATTGCTGGCCGAAGTCGGGTTCATCTGACTATATAGCTATTTTGCCAACCGCTTGGCTGCCATTGTATTAACGCATCGTTTTTACATTTTATTAATAAGACCACTTTATCAGTTGAACTAAGAGCATATCGTTTAATTACTTTTCAATATCTCTCCTCCGCTAAATGATCATACATTTTTAGATATCCGTGATTCTATTCTACTTGAGTTGTTGACTAAATGAAAGTCTCTTCTTTATACTGCTGCGGAATGCTCACGGTGACTGGTCGCTGTCGTCATCAAAGTCAGTACAGTTCAGTGTTCGAGTGAAGCGAAATCTCAGACTCAACTCAAACAGTCTTCGAAATAATGAAGTAAAGATTCACACCAATGCCATGTCGACATCGTATTTAGCTGAGCAACTAAATCGGCGACATTTTTCAGAAAATGTTATTTCAGTCCGATGAAATTCCGAAGCAAAAGAAAAATTGGCTGTTGTCCTCTAAAAATCTCTGCACACTACAGTTGTAGAAAGATTGAATCCTCAGCAGCAGCAGGGGTGCTTAGAACTTAATCCTCTCATTTCAGTGATCAATATTCCGACATGTAGTAGGCTACACAGTACGAAACATAATTATATGTCATCTCTGTATACTACGCCTACCCACATCACGCCCCTTTTTCATCTGAGAGAATCGACCGACAAGATATCGTACGCACAAAGAATAGAAACAGCATTCGGTAGGCCGAAGCCGGGTCCAAACCGTCCTTCTCTAGTTTCTCGTTTGGAAGTATATGGAACGGCAACAGGCTTTTATTCATTATTGAAAGGGAAAGGAGACGGCTTTGATCGTGATTGCGTAATGGATATTGACCCTTGCCTTGACGCATATAGTGCTTTTTTCGGCCCTCGTCTCGTCTTGTCTGATATAACAGGTTTATCGAGCCATATGGTCTCAACTAAGTTGAGTTCACAGATGGAGTTACCACGAAATAGAGGTGTTTCAAGTCAAGTAGGCTATACACGAGGCTATAGCGAGTTGAAGATATAGGAGTTATATAATAAAGTTGCATCAGTATTATTCTAGCACGGATGAGACATTAAGTATAACATATGCGCTAACAATTTTCATACTCTTGTCAGTTTTATATTTACCTTGTAAATAAGTCTAACTTGTAAGTACCCAATACTATTGTTTGTACTATAAATACGGGTGTGCTATGACAGTAACGTATACGCACGAGGTTGCAAATTCTCGTCTGTGTGGATTTTCGAAACTACTTCTGCGATGGAACGGCAGCGTCTACAAGTTATTCTATAAGTAAGATTGCGGCTACATTTGCAAAGTAAGCGATTGGGCGAGGAAACGCGTGCATTTGCAGGGAGTTCCTCATATACATTTCACTTTACACGCTGCTGTCAATATGCTACCGTCACATCGACAACCAGGAGTTTCGCGACTACTTCGAGAAATTATGTCTACAGTTCCAAACATACACGGACTTGGTGCCGATAAGCTTTGTCCTAGGTGAGTTGAATATTTTTTGCAAAATAATGGCTTTGTTTACAATTTTCTTAAGCACCGCTGGTCTATTTCTGTATTTAGATAACGCTAAAAGCTGTTCTGTTCTCTACAGCCGGTGCTTTGTTTAGTAACATGCCACGCTTTGTTGTGACTGTTGAGTGTTGACACACTGCTCTATCGCAGAAATGTTCATAACATATCCATTCAATTCATAAATGGAACCCTTGCGTTTGTTTAGTTTATCATACAACCAAAGTATGTTGAAGTTACATTTGTAGATTCCCTATTATGGCAGCATCCAATCTTTCTTCGAGCTGTATCGAAAAACACTCATGTCGCTTATAAACTCACCAGACGGAACGTTAAGTTTGTCAACAAGGGTGCACAAAGAAGAACGACGTTTTAGTAAATACGCATATTACGTAATGTTTGCACTGTGAGACTATGACATTATACGTTCATTCCCGCCGATCAGCTGTTTTCCGACGTTGTCGGACACGAAACGTCGAATCTATTCTGCCGCTGAGCCTAATCGAAATTCAAAAGCTCAGGGCAATTTCAGATCAAAGAGAAACGAGGTACCGATAGCTTATGTAATGCTACAAGGTTAAAGCCACTCGGCGGTTCCGCGAGTGACGATAATTGAATCACCGCTGTGGCCAAATATACTCGGTTTCCCCTTCCAAACTGCTTCATACCGGATCAGAACGGTTCGCACCGCACTGCTAACACTCAAAAATATCGGTTTTCTCAGACTCCGGTCTTGTAGGAGGAAATTAAGATTAGTAATAGTTGTCTGCGTGGAAATCTGTGACATGTTTTACCCGAGCAAGTGCGACTGCCACAAACAATATTAGGCTATATTTGCTGCGTCAGATAGTACAAAGGGCATCGCCACTCGTCGCTGATGATTCGTTTCCAATAAATGACTCATAAGTACAGGAAAGTAAGGCCATTGATGTCAGCTCGCTAAGCAGAAGCGAATGTAATGCATTCTGAGCATGTCGCTAACAGTTCGTCTACATCAGATCTGGCACCAATTCCCGTGATGAAACTCCGGGCCGAACTCCTGCTCCTGCACCTGCATATATGTTGACGATATAGCAGCGGTGGCCAAACTGCTGCTATTTGAGCCGTTGATTGCGGCTCTTAATGATTACACAAATGCACATGCACATGCGATTCCCCGCATATCAAGGGTTCTGAAAGTACGGGTCTAAGATTAAGTTTTGGTTGGGCTTAGTGGGACAGATGCATTGATGCATTGTTACTAGGTCAATCGTCTATGGAAGGCGGTGTAATGTCATATTTCAAAATATGCGGCGGGAGAAACGCAATAAGGCACCTGACTGCGCAATTGAGGGAAGGACTGATTTTAGTTCACTACTGCAATGCCTAATATTTCGAGAGTAATTTTATTTAGTCTGTGGAGAATTTTATCCTCCCCGCCGTTACCGGTAATGGATAAGAACATTAGTAGTCTACAATATGGTACATAAGGACGAATTCGAAAATATCAAAACCGCCTTATATTAGACCCGAAAACGATCAGTCGCCTGACCTTTAGTTTTTTACTATACCTTCTTCCGTACTACTACTACTACTTTTTACTATACCTTTGAGAATGCGATGTTTATGAGACTGAATCATCATTACGAAGTCGGATGTTTGATTGTGTACCTGCACTTCATTCTGCCGTAGCCATAGGTGGGTTTTATAGCTGCTTCCAAATAGGAATATCATGAAATCCACTGCTTTCAGCCCTTCATGTAACATATTTGTATAACACCAACTCAATACCCAGAATATCAGGACAACACCCTACCGTCGCCCAGCGTTAACTAGAAACAATGATGCCACGACCTGAGAATCGAGCGCGGAGATGTTTTAACTCTGACGCTTGACATTTCGGGAAAGAAAATCGCGCGATGTGAGTGAATGTCCAACGCGTGAACTTTGACGTAGAAACGCTTCGCTTGACGCTAAACGCGTCCTGTGTGTACCAGGCTTTAACAATTAGAAGGCGCCACGACTTCGCCTAAGCCTTTTAGTTTAATACGTGAACAAATAAATTGGAAATCGTCATGTCATTATTGTTTGATGCTTGTCAGCGCTTGAGATTATCTGATATATCGACCCCGCCTTCCGTCACATGCCCAGGGCTGTGGAGTCGGAGTAGGAGTATGGGTAATTTTCGCTTGATGGAGTCGGAGTCGTGAAAACTATAATAGCTGGAGTCGGAGTCGTGGGGAAAATACTGACTGGAGTCGGAGTCGGAGTTTGTGAGAATGACCCTGACTTCGACTCCGACTCCTGCTCCAACTTCTCTATCATGAAAACATTTGCTTTCAAAGAATTTTCAATAGAATTTTTATGTACCTCCAATCACTGTTATCCATAACCATACTGATCAGGTGCGGCCAGCCCGTGGCACGCAGGTCAAATTTGGCACACGACAAGGTTAGGTGTGGCCTGAGAGTCAATTCTCGAAATTATTCATGACATCAGGTACAATTGCAAGGCCAACCAAAATTTGATTAGCATGATCGCGAAATTTGATGATGACTAAAACAACAGTTCTGATGCATTGACGTATCCAGGGGCCAACCACATTTATCCCAGATCTTCGTATATGACCATGAAGTAGAATATTTCATAGCAGATTTATTTGACGTGAAATTTTTCTCGGTACTTCGCATGATTCATTGTCACTAGATTTCTTGCATTCAGTATTTGAGCCCCCTTCTGAAAATTATAAATACATATTATTCACAGAATTGAGTCTAACTATATTCGCAATTAGGAGATAACGTGTCGTCCAACATGCGGCTTCGCTTGTGCACTCGCAGCGAGATCGTCGGCAAAACATTTGCACAAAATGATAGAGGCATGTTCACTGATAGCCTACCGTCGATTTTGCTATGTCTAAACGTCGAATAATTCTGTCCTTGCCAAATGAGCCTAAATGGTATACAGATGCGACCCCCAATGTATGTTAGCAACATATTTATTGGTATAATTCAGTCATTATCTTGCAAAGAAATTTAGCGCTTCGCGCGACCAGGGCCTGATTGCGCACTGCACAGTTGCATGACATATTGTTATCAATTTCAGAGCGTATTAATATAAGTATTGCTGGCAATGTTACCTAGTTCGGTTCGCTCCTATCGGACGACTAAAAAAAGGTTATCAACATTCCAGTTGCCCGTGCAATGGTTCGTAAATATCATGTGTCCCTTTGGCCGAAAAAGTTGCCCACCCCTGATATAGATAAAATTAGACAATACTTGCAAATTACAACTCAGTTGCACTGGGGAAGAAAATCGCAATATGCGTTTTCGCGATGCAGTCAAAATTGATGCAATTTTTGGAATTATACCATGATACTGGGACAGAGCAAATGCATCGGCTGATTCTGTAAAATTGTAAAAATGATGATAAATATGACCAAACGATGCTTCCCACTTGACAAAATTAAAAATATTTGTAGTGAGGCTTAGCTGTTTGGGTCGAACAAATGATTAAGAAAGACTGCAAGTCCCAATCCTTGAATACTTGATTAAGTACATGTAGACTAGACATAGGCTATGGTCTTGGACTACTTAACTAAATTTCATTTATAACCAATGTCTATTAGTAGTAAGAGTGCGTGTGCTTGTAATCAGGATAGTGTGCAATGACAAAATTAGTCAGTTCAATCTCTTTATTAGTTGCTGACTCATACACAAGAGCTATACACTTGGATTTTTTATCTACATTTTTATTATACAGGATTGGATATCTGCCATATTTGAATGATTCATACATTTCAGGATATTAGAGAGTCCATGTTATCAAAACTTGAAAAAGGAGGGATATTTAGCAAATCTTTCTTTCATGTTAATTGCATAGTGGATTATTCGAGCTGAGCCACAATGAAACAATTTAGCATGCCATCGTTAATCATCTGTTTGCATATGTTTAATGGTTGTATCATAGTCATTCAACCGACAATGTGGCATATAATTATCGAAGTAAATTGGTAATAATGCTGGAGTCGGAGTCGGGAGTTGGAGTCGGTACGTTTGAAGACTCGGGAGCCGGAGTCGGTATATTGAAAATGTGTGGAGTCGGAGTCGGAGCCGGAGTCGGTGGTAAAATTTACCGACTCCACAGCCCTGCACATGCCACCTCAATTTTGTCGCTTGTTCCTCTTTGCTATCTTCTATTACGTTCAGTGTGATTGCCTCTTCTTGACATCGCCTCTAGGCCCAGGTGGGAGTCTACTCCACGTCGTCCACGACACCTTCCTATCTCATAGCTAGAACTTTGAAGGGTGCACCAATCGAAACAAGTTTGAAAAGCACTGATGTAGACAATGATTCGGGAAATTGATGGCAGAATGCGATATTATCATTGATTTGAGGAAGGGATAATCCACAGCTTGACCTACCAGTCAGACTCACATCAGCGTCAATCTTTAATAGTTGGTCCGTGTGTTTAAATGCAATTGTCGATATTATACACGTTGTGAATAATGTCCAAGTCCATTGTCCATGTGCAATTGCTAGTTACGTTACCTGGTTTAATTGGCATTGAATTAAAAATATAGAGAGAGTTATGAATTTCGCTTCCAATTTAGAGAACAGGAGACAGGTGTTTGGTTACTGCCTGAGGTTAGCGCAGGTCACATGAGTTTAATAGTTCCGTTAATGGCATAGCCACGTTGTTAATGACATGATACCAATTTTTTGTCAAGCTAAATGCAGTAAAACGAACATGACAGTCAGGTAAACAAGTCACACGTTCTGCAGCAAGTTGAGTTGATTCTAACGTTGACTCAAGTCTGTACTGAATCAGGATACTCCCAATCTCTAATTGTACTCAGGGGTTGAACAAACATCGTGTGTAGATCTTGCAAATATTGCATCTGTTCGTATTCATGATACGGCTTACATCCGGAGGTAAAAAGGTGTGTGCATTTAGGGTTTTACGTCAGCGTCGTTGTCACGCGATGGTGGGAACAATTTCGCAATATTCCATGGCCGGACCGAACTATGATGTTAGTGGCGTCAAACGTACACGGCTCGGATCACCGCGGTCGCCTAATCAGAAGGACCCTGATGCGATATCTCAGCGTTGCAGAAGTCCTTACCTACAGGTCAATATCGACCTCCGTTTTCAAAAGGTTCCCGACCATGCAACATGTTATCGAAGCCGGTAAGTTGCTACGTTCGAACTTTTGATGTAAGGCTGATAAATATGATATCATGATTGTTTGTGTCTTGTACTCACACAACATTGGCGTTTATCGCCTACAAGGTTATTTGCGCCCAGTAGATTAACTTCAGCAATGTCAGATGTCTTTAGCGCTTTGCTCTCTGAACTTGATCTTTCTAGAGTTCGGCTCTCTCTTCCTCTGCGCTTTTCAAGGCACTGTATGTACAGATAAACCTCCGACACATAGATGCATGGCAGAGCCGAGACTCGAACCAGCAACCATTGGTTTTGGGACTGCAGTGTTTAACCAACTGCGCCACCCGCTCCCCTTCGGTATCACGTGATCTACATCAGAATATCATTTCTTCAGTCATACGATACAACTGCATGGCATCAATCAATCAAATATTACACACTTTTGCTGACTTTTTTCATGACTGCTACAAAGGTTCACTCTCATAACAAAAGATCCTCGTCAAATGGAAAAAGGCATATTTATCCCGACCAAATAGTTACATTACTGATACTGAGTGATCTGCGGACTACTCGAGACCTATCATTTGGAATGCACTACCACAACATATACATTATACATGAATTTCTGTATAATAAATTTTGAAAAGGATTTACTTGGTGACCTCATCAAAGCTTGTCATGCCCTACTTGGCACAGACATTTCTTCCAATTTAATATGTTTGGTGCTATATTTCTCCCAGCATTACTATTATTAAATATTTTGATTAGCATTTTTACATCCCGCCCATGTAGAGATAGTGATCGATTGTTGACCACTTCGATCGTATCAATCATTCCTATCCGATACCGAATACTGTGTTTACGCTTTTTTTCTGTTTCAATATTATTGATGTCTGTTTATTATAGATTTCTTATTACATGAAAAATATAGACTCTCTCTCTCTCTCTTTCTCTCCCTCTAGATACAAAAGCTAACCTTACTTGTAATGGCATGACAAGCATTCATAACATACCGTTGTCGTCCGAAGAAACAATTAACCACCTCTATCGCAAGAGTCGGGCTCATACTTGGCGAATGGCGATCGTATTGCAGTGCACAGATATTTATTTAATATTAACAATTACAGGGTTTATGACGCCGTTGGAGTATAAAGAATATGAACGCGTGAAAACAGACAAAAACGTTAAATATTTCGTTCCTTTGCTGTGGTTTGCAAACTTGCTCTCGAAGGCTCGGCAGGAGGGTCGGATTTACGATGACATCACGTATCAACATATTTTAAAGGTCGGCGTAACATCATCTGTTTTGAAATATGAGACCATAAATCCGTTGTTCTATTCACAATAGGAGATGAATGACTATAGGTCGAATTGCGGCGCCTTATTCGGATATGATTGGATCAGCATCCCGTTAGTTTACACGCAGGTAATGTCGGCGGCTATATTGTGGATATCGGATCTCCAAACATATGCATTTGCTCATTTCTAGGTTGTTACCGTTGCGGTGTATGTTTACTTTTTGTCTACGTTGCTGAGCCGTCAGTATCTGGATGTGGGACGACAATATAAAGGTCACGAAGTCGATCTTTATGTGCCGATATTCACAATATTCCAATTCTTCTTCTATGTTGGTTGGTTGAAGGTAGGCTGTCGAATGCGCGTGGATCTTCTGCTTATAGGGCCCGTAATACTAGCATCGGTTCAGTGGTAAAGCTTGTAGTGAATAGATTAAGTGATGATTCTATATTAATATTCTATTATTATATTCTTTATTCACAGTAAAACTGGTAAATACATACATGGTCCGGAAAGCAACCTGCCCCTAAAGGAAAATGGCGTGATTGGAGTCAATGTTTAAAATATCAGTAATACAGTCAAATCGTTATTCCTATGCAATACATTAAGAGGTCAGATTACAGAATTGCAGTTGATGAAGAATTAGCGAGGGTTACAGAGCAGAGATAGAGATGATTGAAAATTAAGAATCGAAATCACAGTAATTATGCTGAATAATTCTTTGAACCGATAGCAGACGATATAGATAATATTAGGATCTTGACTTTAACACCTGAAGAAGGAGCGGAGCTCCGAAAGTTCGAGTAATAAATAAAATTATTACGTTGCAAGTGGACGCTAAATAGGGTGTGAAAGCAACCAAGATCCTAATAGAAATTATGCTGTGATTCACAAGTGTAATTTTAGTCCAGTGGTGCATTCAAGGCCTTCCGAAGAATATGCACAGTGCCCCGTAGCGTGATATTTTGGATCATTTCGAATCGAACGTTACATGGAATCTGTTGGATATGTCTCATGAGTTTTTTGCTTACGACTCCTGTAGCGCCAATGACTATCGTTACAATGTTTATTTTGCATCGCCACATTTTCTCACATTCAATTTTGAGGTCTGCGTATTTGGACTGCTTTTCTGATTCTTTTTGTTGTATATTGTGATCAGCTGGGACAGCCTGTTCAATGAACAAGCATTCTCTTTTTTTTAAGTTTGATTATCATATCCGGGCGGTTGCTCCTGATTTCGCGGTCAGTTATAACTGGTACATCCCACAGAATTTTTACTTGGTCGTTTTCTGTCACTGGTGCTGGACTGTAGTCATACCAATTTTTGTCGAAGTGGTGATGTTAAAGTGTTTGCATAATTCAAGATGAATGTGTATTCCTTAGCTGCAAGTGCGCCACAGCCAGACATGAGATGTGCTACAGTTTCATTTTGGTTGTGGCACATTCTGCATTTGCAGTCTGTGTTCTGCTTCAGAATTCGTTTGCAATAGTACTTTGTAGGAAGCGATTGGTCTTGTGCTGTAAATATGAATCCTTCGCTTGCTGGTTTCAGGCCAAAGCTGGATAGCCAGGTCCATAAAAGCTCGTCTACATGGGGCTGTGAAGTGTAGCCGTCCCCTCGCTTATCTAACACTTTGTAGCAGAAGAGGATGACTACTCCTTTCAGGTTCTTCCTGGATACAGACGGATCACCGATTGGAACAGATGTATTGATATATATAACCAACAAACGCAAAGGTCAGTCAATACGCAACGAACTGCTTCCCTCCACCAGAAACCTTATTTTCCCCCGCTGCATGCCCAAGTGGTCTTGCCGCGCCTGGGTCAAAGATCGGGCAGCTACAGAAGTATCCTTGTGCTGTCCATGAAGAGGCATCGACTCCCATATCACTTCTCTCATTTTGAGTGTTGCATTTTTGTATTGAACTCATGCTGCTCCTAGACATTTATAGTGATCTTCATCATTCAATTCTGTTATGGCTTCATCCATTTTGGAATTCATGTCTCCAGTGCTGGTGGCTCTGCCACGTCGTATGTTAAGTTTTGAGCATTTATCCAATCCAAATTTCATTTTTAGATCTTCTGAAAATTCATGAACAATTTTCATTTGGTTATTCAGGTCCGCTTCGGATTTCGCATACAGTTTCAGATCATCCATGAACAAAATGTGATGAATCTTTTGAGCTTCAGAGTTTGATGCTTTTTTCATCTCGTATCCGGTTTCATTTTTTCTCAGCAACTCACCGAGTGAAGCCAAGCTGAGGCAGAATAGAAGTGGAGAGAATGAGTCGCCTTGAAATATGCCATTGCGAATCTGAATTTTACAGGTTTCTGTTTCACCTTGGTCATGTTTAATCAGCAGTTTTGTATGCCAATTTTTCATTGAGTTCTCAATAAATCTGATGGTGATCGGATTCATTTTGTACATATGCATTGTTTTCAGAATCCATGTGTGAGGGACTGAATCCAAAGCTTTTTTGTAGTTTATCCATGCCATGCTGAGGTTAGTGTGTCTCCTCTTGCAGTTTTCAAGAATGGTTTTGTCCAGGAGCAGGTGATCCTTACAGCCAAGGGTGCCTTCGCTTCATCCCTTTTATTCTGGCGGAAGAAGGTTTTCTAGGTGTTTGTAGCTTCGTTTTGCAAGGATTTTTGTACATGGTTGTCAGGCATGTTATCGGCCTGTAGTTCTTGGGGTCCCTGGTGTTCTCATTTTTTTGAATGAGATAGGTGATCCCTTGTGTGAACTAGGTTGGGATTTCGTGCGAGTTGGCTGAGGATAATAGTTCATTGTAGGTTGCCGCTAGGTATTTATGTGTTGCAGTTAGTTTTTTTAGCCAAAAGTTTTTGATCTGGTCATGACCAGCTGCTTTCCAGTTCAGTGAACTTTTTAGGGCCTCCTTGATTTCTTGTTTTGTGATTTCTGACCATTGTTGTTCTAGTGTTTGCAGATGGTCAGTATGGAGGTATTTTATTCAATTTGCATTTGAGTTGTACGATTTTTTGGTTTCCAATATTTTCTTCCAAAACGATTTCACATCTGCGGTGGCGGGTATAGTACTGCTGGTAATTTTTTGGTTTGACTCCTGCTTCATCATTTGGAAAAAATTGGCCAGGTTTGCGAGCAAATAACAAGTTTTGGTGGTATTGTGTTTCTCGTATTTTATAGCGTCTCAACCTTTGTGCTTTGGCGCATATTCTCATTTTTAATCCTTGCAACATTGTCCCTTTTTCTGTTGACTTTGGTTTGGTGCTCCAGTTCTATTCTTTTTTACTTTGTTTTTTATTTTGTGGGAAACAATTCCTTTTAAGAGTTCTGAGAGTATCGCAACGTCACACCTTAGTTTTGCGATTTTGTTTTCAATTCTTCGTTGCCAAGCTGTCATATGGCTCCCCTTTTTTATTGACACGTCTTGTTATTTTGCAATGCCTTTGAGATAACTGCTGCAGTGCTGTAAATGATGTTGTTGATTGTTGTGAAGGGATACTGTGGCCTTTCTCCTTGTTTTTTATTTAGCATTGCATGTAGTAAGGTTTCTGCCAAAATTTTGTTCGCTACTGCAATATCAGTTTTCAGTTTCTTTGTAGTTTGTAGGTCTGGACATAATGTGGAGTTCATTCGGTGATTTGATTTTTTATCTCCAATTCTAATTTCTTGTCTATGTCCTCATCGTTAGGTACTGTTGCTTCATTCGGGTGCCCGGTGGCGTTAGTAATTCTACTTCTGCGATGTTCGAGTCAAGTGGCTGTTGTAGATTCAGGTCACCTTGGCCGAATTGAAGTTGTAGCGCCTCAGAATTTTCTTTGTTTTTGTTACAAATTTCTCCCTCGATTTCTTCGAGTTCTTGTTCTGATAATTTTTATTTTTTGTTACACAGCGTCTCATAGTTGCCAGGATATTGTCGGACATGGTTGGCGAGTTATTTGCTCTCTCTTTCCATTTTTGAAAAGATCCTTTGGTTACTCCTGCCCAGTTTTCTTGTTTGGCTAAGAACATCTCATTATTTCTTCATACTCTTCTTTTTTTTCTTTTGCAGCGGAGCTGTTTTGTGGGCCACAGTTCGGTGTTGCACAGGCGCCATGTTGAGAAATATCTCCTCTTTAGTGTTCCTGTGTGGTCGAAGTTGATGAGTCCTCTGGGGTCATCTGCCTGTTCCCACGGCGGGTACGTCCAGGTGCGATATATGCAGATCGTTTGGCAGGCAACCACAGCAGTGGTGCGTCAGTTCAGAAGTTAGGTTAAGTTAAAGTAAATAAATAAATAAATAATTAATACTTAACACAACGAAATATTCCAATCCTATTATTATTATATTCTTTATTCACAGTAGAACTGGTAAAAACACACATAATCCGGGAAGCAACCTGCCCCCAAAGGAAAATGGCGAGATTGGAGTAAATTTTTAAAATTTCAGTAATACAGTCAAATTGTTATTCCTATGCAATACATGGAGAAGTCAGATTACAGCATTACAGTAGATGAAGAATTGGCAAGGGTTACAGAGCAGAGGTAGAGATGATGGAAAATGGAGAATCGAAATTACAGAAATTATGCTGTGATTCACAAGTGTAATTTTAGTCCAGTGGTGCGTTCGAGGCCTTCCGAAGAATATGCACAGTAGGGCTCTTCAAAAATGACTTTTTTCTCAAATCGTACTGGCTACTTGATAAAATTGTAAGGTTACCTAATTTAAGCCTACACACAAAATTTGGTTCAATTCCAGCCAGTAACCGCTTTGCTACAGGAGAAGAAAGTTTCTATTTATTATATAAACATAAATAATAAAAAATTTGAAAATTTTCTGTTCACCCCATGAAAGTGTTAGGCTGTCTATAGAAACGATGCTCACCAAATTTGGTTCATTTCCAACCAGTGGAAGCGGAGTTATTGCCATCGAAAAAATTTGGATTTGAATAAAATAGTATTTACGGTGACCGATTCTTTGTTTATTTATTATAGTTGTGCTCACCGTAAATACTATTTTATTAAAATCCAAATTTTTCGACAGCAATAACTCCGCTTCCACTGGTTGGAATTGAACCAAATTTTGTGTGTAGGCTTAAATTAGGTAACCTAACAATTTTATCAAGTAGCCAGTACGATTTGAGAAAAAAAGTCATTTTTGAAGAGCCCTAATGCACAGGGCCCAATAACGTGATCTTTTGGATCATGTCGAATCGAGCGTTACTTCGAATCTGTTGGATATGTCGCATGAGTTTTTTGCTTTATTATTATTGGAGTATCTGGTTGTATTAAGTTTGTGTTAAGGAACATATACCTACGTATATACCAATAATTTATGTGTATTGTACTGAACTGTGATGCTTGAAGATGTTACAAAGGGCCAACAAGAAAAATGTGGATTATGAGACCATCCTGTCGAAGCTGGATACACTGTCAAAAAAAATTGACGAACAAAAAGATCAAACTGGACAGAAATTTGCTGATCTGATGAATGAAGTGCAAGAACTGGAAAAGAGGGCCGAGTTCCTAAGAGTTAAATGTAAAGAAATCAAAGAAAAACTCGACACCTCAGACAGGGAACTATCTGAAGTCAAATCCCAAAACTGTGAACTAAGGAAAAAGGTGTACGAACTTCAGTCTTCCAATAATAGAGCACTTAGACTCATAGAGCAATCAATGATCTTGACCAGTATGGGAGAAGAGAATGTATTGAAATAAAAGGAATTCCCTACAACAATCATGAATGTAATGACGATCTAGTTATCTCTGTAGCTCGTAAATTGGAAGTGAACATCAGCAAACACGAAATAAGTGTATGCCACAGACTTGGGAAACCCACCGAAGACTATCCAGATCCGGTCGTACTAGCCAAATTCTGTTCGAGGAGAGTAGTACGCAATTTTCAGCAACCGATCAATATTACATTTTAAGAACGATAAATGCCTATCAATGAAAGTCTCACAAAGACAAACCGTACAAGATTCAATGCCTGTCTTAAGTACAAAAAGCCAGTGAATTTAAATACATTTGGACAAGACATGGAGTGACCAACCTGAAAAAGAATGATGATGAACGAGTTATGTCAATCAAGTATGATGAGGACTTATCAAGGTACAACATTTTCCTATAATGCAATAAAGTGGAACTATAACGATGAGATCATCTGCTGGCCATGCCTATTAGGTTTCCTCGCGGCTCCTGCCGACAACCCTGTAAATCAAATCGAGCTATTTACTGTCATTTATGTGATTCTTGCCTCCATTGTATGTAGTAATTTACCTATTCTTCAATTTAATTATCTTGGATCATCCGACGATAACTACTATTGTTTTGAATGCGTTAACTCCATATCACCTTCTTCTTTGCTTGACAATGTGCAACTTTCACAAGAATACCTTTGGTCACCTAGAATGAGCCTACCTACTAGTACTAGTTACCATAACATTGAAAACCTCAATTGCTTGTTTGATGATAGTCCTTCTATGTTGTTGTTACATGCAAATATGAGATCTCTACCTAGGAACATGGGGATTATTTCCTCAATAATTTCAGATCTTAGTCATTAACCAGACATAATTGCAATCAGTGAAACTCGACTAGCCTCTGTCTTACCATATGAAATTGGCCTGGAAGAATACTCATTCATAAATGCAAACTCTCCTAACGTAGTTGAGGGAGTGGGGTTCTACATTAGAAATAGTATCCAATTTCAAACTATCACTGAATTTGATCTAAAACTAAAAAGTTGCGAAGAACTATGGATAGAGACCCCTTTGATCTGCAACAAGAAAATATCTAATATTGTCATAGGAGCTATCTAATCTATAGACACCCCCACCAACCCCTGTTACAGTTTATTGAAGCTCTTGAGAATTGCCTAGAAAAGCTTACTGCACAGAATAAGATTTTTTACCTACTAGAACAGTGGTTCTCAACCTTTTTGTCTTCGCGGACCCCTTTCGGACCGTCACCGACCCCCGCGGACCCCCACGAAGTTTAGTTCAAATTTAGCTCAAATATCGTGCAATCTTCGTCCGTCTTGTGCAAATGATAACTGTAGGCTTAGTAGGCTTAGTGATAAACAGCAACAAAATGAATTTTCTTGAAAATAAGATCATACACTACTCACGTAGAAAGTGGATTGACTATTAATTCAAAGCGAATTCTGCAACTGCATCTCTTGAAATACGTGATCGTGTCTTGAAAATCCATCCCTTCGATTTGATATGAACATTGAACAAGTGCCGAAAATCCATTTCCATAAATATAGGTGGCGGCGAATGTAATAATATCGCGTAACGCTTCCGACGACACATTTGGTTATATGATCGCAACAAATGTGGCACCAAAATGACATATAGTGAACATACAACGTCAAGCCTGGTCATTTCTATCTAGCAGCTTATCTTGAAGTTATTATGGAAAAAGTGGTCGTGTGTATTACAGAAGAAAAATGATTTTTGTTAACATTTCGAAGTCACCGTGATTGACCTTTCTCATCAAACTATTTTTCCACAATACCCAACAAAACATCTCTAAATAGCAAAATGTTTGTATCAGTAGGCTATGGGCAATTTAGCAATTAAAATGAGCTGCACAGTGGGATATTTCATCTCAGATGACGATTCAATTGATGTGAACTCTGGAGTTTTTCGAGTAATGAAGCGAAACTGCCTCGTGATTTTCCGAATTTAAAAATATACAAATTAAATTATGATTATCAACTATTTTGAGGCTTCGCGGACCCCCTGAAAATGCTTCGCGGACCCCCGGTTGAGAACCACTGTACTAGAAGATTTTAACATAAATCTTCTTAAAGCATCAAATAAATATTCTAGGGAATTAGCCGATCTCATAACTAACTTCTTGGCAATCACTGATAAATGACCCTACTAGAATAACTCAGACGTCTCAATCGCTGATTGATCATATATTCACGAACAACCAGTCTAAGCATGGCTCTGGTATATTGATCTGTGACATATCTGATCACCTTCCAATATTCTGTAAGATTGCTAATACATCTCCAGGAGTGAAACCAAAAATATCTTTTATTCGCGACTATAGAAGACTCTCAATAGATTTGTTTTCATCTGAACTTACTGAAGCATTAACTGACCTACAACCCGACTGCAGATACGAACCCACTAACATAAACCATTGCTTTACCTCATTCATTTGCTGTATTATACTGTTAGACAAATACGCACCTCTTCGCAAACTAACGTGCAAGGAACACAGGCTCTCGGCCAAACCTTGGTTCACTCATGCAGTCCGTAAATCTATAGCAACTCGACGTAAACTATATAAAAGTCATTTTTTATCAGGCAATCCTGATAAAATAATTTTATACAAAAAGTCCACTAATATTCTTGCCAAAGTGAAGAAAAAATCTAAAAGCAATTATTATCGGGACCAATTCCAGAAGATTCGAGGGAATCAACAAGAAATCGGGAATCTCTCTAATCGATTATTTAAAACCTCCAAACCAAAATAATTTCCATCGAAAATCAGTAACGACAATGTCGTTATTACTGCCGAGAATGACATATGCAAAGAGTTTAATTAGTGTAAGCATTGAAAATACTCTTGTAGACAAACATGTGTTATCTAGAACCTACAAGAACTATCTAGGTAGGCCACAACCTAACTCAATTATAATTGAGCCAACAACAGAGAATGAGATCATCACAATTGTGCACAATCTAAAAAGAGACTCAGCAACATGACCTGATGGTGTTTCTGTTAATATTTTGAAGGAAACCATATTCATAACAGCGCCAACCCTCGCTATATTGATTAACAAATGTTTTGAATTAGGGATTTATCCTGATTGTCTTAAAGCAGCTCGTGTGACTCCAGTTTTCAAAAAAGGAAATCCACACAAGTTATCCAACTATAGACCCATATCAATATTACCAGTTTTTTCTAAAATTTTGGAAAATTTGATGCTAACCAACTTCGCGGATGAATTTGATCTAAAAAACAGTTTGGGTTTAGAGAAAACCACTCAACCCTGCACGCAGTAATTGACAGTGCTGATAACATCTATCAGAGCTTGTTTAACAAGCTATTAACCATTTGTGTTTATCTAGATCTAGGGATTTGACACAGTCGATAGAACTATACTACTTGGTAAATTACATCACTATGGATTTAGAGGAGTTATGTATAAACTATTGGCGTCCTACTTGAACAATAGAAGCCAATTTGTCAAAACTAACGAATTTTCATCCGATAAATCAATTATTGAAATGGGTGTACCACAAGGATCCGTACTAGGTCCCTTCTTGATTTTGATCTATATAAATGACTTAGATAATGCCTCTGACTTTACTATCCAGGTATTTGCAGATGGCACATCCCTGATGCTATCATCGAACAATATAACTGACTTAGAGTCCTCTTGCCACTCAAACCTACAAAAAATATTGGCTTGGATGAATAATAATAGATTACCTATAAATACCTCAAAAACTCACTGTATGCTCTTTGGAAGGAATTCAAAAAGAAATATTGATATAACGCTGAATGGGGAAAGCCTGATTCTACAGACCAGCATAAAGTATCTAGGTATAGTTATTGATAAGAATCTGACGTGGGGTGAACATATAATCTCTATCTGCAGCAAGCTATCTAAGGTCATAGGTATCATCCGAAAGTCACGTTTTATATTACCACGGTCCACGCGAATAATGATTTATCATTCCCCATTTCCCTCTCATCTAGCTTATGGTATCATCCTCTTGGGATCCACATTCGAGAAACATTTGGATCGAGTTAGGAGTCTGTAAAATAAAGCCATCAAACTAATATGCCTTGTCAATCGTAGAGATCGCGTCAACCCTTTATAATAATTATAATCTAAAAATCTGGAAAATTGATGATATATATAGATTTGAAGTCGGCATTCTGAAGCATAAGTTCTACAACAATACCCTACCTGACATTTTCTCGGACTATTTTACCACTATCAGTGAACATCATTCTCATTTTACAAGAGGTCCTGTTATGAATTTGTATTTACCTAAGTCTCATCACAAACCCATTGACTATCAAGGTCCTGTAATTTGGAAATCCATTCCTTCCCATATTAGGAGCAATTCTTTATATGTATTTGAAACCATGTATCGTGCCTTTCTTATTGATTCATACAAAAGCTAAGAATATTTCTAGTGCGAACTTGTACCGGTCAACGTATCTTGTTTGTTTTTCGACCGATACACTTTCAATTGATTTCCTCTGTTTACCTAACATGTGCTCTTACATTTATCCTATCAGTCTTACAATTCACTGTTATGCCTCGTACCCGAGAATGTGGATCACTTCCTCCTCGCATGCCCAGAATACGATTGGCACCGAGCATATTTAATTGATTTCTACTTCAATTTGAAATATGAGTTCACCACAGATAACCTTCTTGT